>NC_070612.1:54549491-54856680 GCF_027172205.1 Podarcis raffonei | reverse complement strand
ATCTCCCTCCCCATTTTCTTTGCTTTGTTTCCTTTCAGTTTCAGCACCGGAAATAAAAGTCATCACGAGATTAGACATATTGTTAATTATGTGGATGCAATGGCTATGCATGCCTATCTTTTTGGTGTGTGCGTGCAAAGAGCAGCCTTGGAGGAGTCAGAGTAACCTCAAAACAAGGGCGAGTTTAACTCTTTCTCTCCCTGATATGGTTCTGGGGGGGGGGGAACAATTCTCCAACGCTGCTATTTGAATTTCATTGGAAGTCTCCAATTTCACCAGTGGAAAATTTCATTGAAATGCAAATAGTAGTTTTGAGGAACAGACTTTTCCCAGGACCATGGCAAGATTAGAGTTTCCCAGCCCACCCAATTGTTTCTAAGCTGCTCAGGCTTTTCCCAAAGCTGCTATTTACTGTATTACTTTAATTTATTCTTACAATTAATGATATGTGGAGGTTGGCCCATAGTTTCATTGAAAAGGATCTTCTGCCCTCAGTGTAGCAGTGTAAACCATTTGTAGGTTTTGCTGATCCTGCAATGGCCCTGGGAAATAGTTGCCAAACTTTATTCTTCTAGTAGGCGCTTAATATTTTTAAAATAAAGCATCTTCTCTTAAGTCCAAATGTCCAGCTTCATTGATGTATGCCAGCCATTCTAAAACATCTAATATCTTCAATAGTCTCTTTTCAATCATCTTCTGTAAGTCTATGTTATACAGAGAGTGTGGGGGAGTGAATGCATTACAAAAAAACACAACCCCAAACCCAACACTGTCTCTAGTAACTGGTAGGGTCTTATTTGTTGGCTATGCCTTGCAACAACATAATACCTTGCAAACAACTGAACCCTAAGAGCGCTATTCAACTAAGTTTTACTCAGAGTATACCTATTGAAATTAATGGACCCAACATAGTAATGTTCATTAATTTAAATGAGTCTCCTCTGAGCAAAATGAAGTTGAATACCACCCATGGAATTGAATTGGCTAGAAGAGTAAATATAGAAACAAAACCTTTAACAGCAAAGGTTTGTATTGGTTAATCACCTTTCTATTGTGGTCCATTCTAAGAAGATCTATAGCATGAGTCATACTGGTAGCATGGGAGAGAGTATAGCATTCATCTTTATTCCTTTTTATTTTTCACATCAGTGCTCAAGTGTTTTGAGGCCATCTTGAGTGCTAGCCTTGTTTCCCTCGAGATTTCAGTTCCTTCTAACAACTTCTGCAATTTGAACTCCCTAACCAACTGATTTCCTTTTTCCTTTTCCTTTTTGATGGTTTTTTATCTGATTTCATTTTGATGCAAATTCAGACCCATCACTCCATATATATTTCTTAATACTGAAGATGAAGAAGAGGACGACTAAAAGAAAGAAGATGAAGTAGAATCTCTCTCTTAGTCAGTTACAGTTATTGATTTTTTCCCTTATGATTGATTTGTAGATTCTATTGACTTTTTGCTAACTATTTGCAACTGTTGATCCCTTACAGGAGGGGTAGGCCCAATCAGATCCAGTCAATAAGATCATTGGTCAGGGATGATGGGAATTCTAGTCCAACAACATCTGGAGGGCACTACCAGCACCAGATTTAGGGTGGTGCAATTAACCAATATACACCTTTGCAGCTCCGCCCCAAAAGGACGCAGAGCTGAGGAGGCGCAAAGTTGAGAAGTTCATAATTGAGAAAAGACATTTGGGGGCATCAAATGTTGGCCTCGCACAGGGTGCCATTTTACATAACATTACCAAGTCTACCCTGGCACTGTGTTGACTACCCTTGACTTACATGGTAGGTACTTTAAAAAAAAAAAACCCTTTATTTTTTGTGCTACTCAGTCCATGACTATGAATCTTATTTAACTGCTTATGAATTAGTTTCAGCTAAGATTGTTTCAAGCCCTGCATTAACATGGTCAGTAGCACTTCATTCTTCATTTTTGCCATGTAGATAATTGCAAGTCAGTGGAACATTACACATCACATTCGGGAGTCAGTGCCACTTATATGCTCAATCAGTTGACCTGCAGAATTGGGCATTTGTGCATGTGCAGCAGTGCCCACATGGACAAAGTTCTTGGTGGTAAGCATATACACATGATGATGTTAGATAGATTAGATAGATAGATACATAGATAGATAGATAGATGATATAGATAGATAGATGATAGATATAATGTTTCTCTATCTCTATATCAGGGGTGCCAACTTGAATAAAATATGGGGGGCAGGTAAGCCACGCCCCACATAATCAATCAGATGATACAGTGCACGCACACCATTTGAATGGCAATGCCCCTCAACTTGAGGGGAGGGCAGCTCCCTCAAAAATTTTATGGGGGGGGGACAAAAGGAGCTCAACTCCTTGGATTTGGCTCCTATTATCTATATCTATATCTAGTGCGCGCACACACACGCACACACAATTAAATGCATATTCCTTGTGTCTTGCAAAAATATGTGCTTATGAATGGGTTATGATTTTCTGTCTTAATACCTTGATCCTAAATATATGACTTAGAAGCAAGTTTCATGTTCTACGATTCCAGCATAACTATATTACGCTTGAAATGTGAAAACCAGAAACACTATTTTTTTTAGATACAATACACACATTAAACAAAATGAAAGCTAGATCAGCACAAAGGACCATGGCACCTCTAGCATACACAGTCCTTTTATAAACATTTATATACATTTTGACTTGGCAAATATTTCCTACAGTGACATCTAAGAGGAAGCCGTCTTTTAAATAAAGCCATAGATGATTTCACTCTTGGATTACAGGGATTTCCCATACGGATAGAGCCAATGAAGTGAAACAGTGCAGACATCAATTGATGCGTCTGGCACCAGATATTATAAAAAGATATTGAAGTGAGATTGAAGCAAAGCTGTTGTGAAGCAAGACGTCTGAGGTTTTCGAAAGTTCCTTCTCATGTTTAATGAAACTGATTAAATTGCAGTATCAGTGACAATTCCAAATTGCCAAAGCAGAAAAGCAACTACTTAGTATAGATTTTCTTCAGCTCTTAATGCCAGAACCATTCTGTTTAAGTGTCCATATGACAGCTACTGACTTGTCTATAAAGAAAAGTACTAATGCAAGTTCTCTCTAGAGTTGTTTTGCCTTACTGAACACCAGCAGACCTATTCATGCACTAAGCAGCATACATCCCCTCTAGGATTAGAAAAGCATTCCAGCAAAAGATACCATCTCTATTCTCCTTCTGTGGCATGTTGAATGCTCAACACAAAATTGTAGGAATTTGAGGAAAATATGACACAATGCACAATTGTTATAGCTAGATTTAACAATGGGATTCATCATTTCTCCAAATACCAGACTGCTGCATGAACAAACACGTTGCATTACTTTCTGCTATATTAGCCTAGAATGTATTTCTAATGCCATGATTTGCCACTGGGAATGAATATTTGTTTTTCAACTGAGTCGCACATCCATCTGCATTCCAGTCTCCTCCAACTTGGTGCTCCCTAGATGTTGTTGGATGCTTAACTCCCATCAGCTTAAGCCAGGAAGGCCAATGGTCAGAGAAGATGGAAGCTGTGGTCAAAAACATTTGATAGGCACCTGGCAGAAGTTGGCCACTCCTCAGGTTTGAAAACCACACTTGTCTGATAGCATCTCTACAAGGGGCTCACTTGAAGCTCAGGTGTGAGCTGTATGGGCAGGGTGCAGAAAGAGGCATATAGAACCAGGCCAGCTCCCCTGCAAGTTAGATTAATAACAGCCTCTTACTGCCCCCCCCCCCCGCACTAGTTATTGCAGAATGTGAAATAAAATTGTGGCCTACTTTCAACCAATATACAAGCTTGGCTCTTTCTTCCTGTGGAACTATTTGCCCAGCTTTTCCTGGTGAGTTATCATCACCCTTCCTTTGCCACAATGCTAACTTCTCCGTGACTCTGGGGATTAAGTAGTTGATCATTTTTTCACACAAATCCTCCTCCGTTGCTGACCACAAACACAAAACATCCATGACAATGAGGACATCCTGTTTGGGACAGGAACAGGCTCATTGCACTCATGTCTGGGCAGCAAGCAGTGTGTGTATGTATTTTCACGGGGTGGACAGACTTCGTTTTTGCTTACAACATTTTTGCATCTCTCATAGGCTTGGCATGAAATCATATGTATCTGCCTTGTTGTTGTTGTTTAGTTGTTTAGTTGTGTCCGATTCTTCATGACCCCACGGACCAGAGCACGCCAGGCACTCCTGTCTTCCACTGCCTCCCACAGTTTGGTCAAACTCATGTTTGTAGCTTCGAGAACACTGTCCAACCATCTCATCCTCTGTTGTCCCCTTCTCCTTGTGCCCTCCATCTTTCCCAACATCAGGGTCTTTTCCAGGGAGTCTTCTCTTCTCATGAGGTGGCCAAAGTATTGGAGCCTCAGCTTCAGGATCTGTCCTTCCAGTGAGCACTTAGTATCTGCCTTATACTGAGTCAAAACATAGACCAGATCTACATTTAGATCGGGGGACGCAGGTGATGCTGTGATCTAAACCACTGAGCCTCTTTGGCTTGCTGATTGGAAAGTTGGTGGTTCAAATCCACGTGATGGAGTGAGCTCACGTTGCTCTGTCCCAGCTGCTGCCAACCTAGCAGTTCAAAAGCACACCGGTGCAAGGTACCGCTGTGGCAGGAAGGTAAATGGCATTTCTGTGTGCTTTGGTTTCTGTCATAGTGTTCCACTGTGCCAGAAGTGGAAAGATGTCTGTGGACAAATGCTGGCTCCCTCGGCCTGAAAGCAAGATGAGCGCCGCAACCCCATAGTCACCTTTGACTGGACTTAACCATCCTGAGGAGTCTTCCTTTACCTTTACATTTAGATCAAAGTACAGTTTGATCTAAATGGCAATAGCTCTATATAGTTTTAAGAAGAGGACTTCCTCCGTCATGGCATAAGATCTTTTCACTATTAATGCTGTGGACTGATCCTTGAACTGTCTGGATCCAATGACACAATTTGGGTTGCTAATCCTACCTGCCAACATGCAAATGGACAAATCTTTGTTAATAACTGTTGCTGTTAGGACACAGGAACTGTCCAGTACTAAGGTAGACCATTGATCCATCCAGCTCAGTATCGTCTATACTGAATGACAATAACTCTCCATGGTTTATGATGGGATGCATTCTCAGCCATATTTGAAGTTGCCAGGGATTGAACCACATGCCAAGCTCTGTCACTGAGCTACCGCACTTCCACCAGAAATGCAACAGTGTCAAAGCATTACTTAATCATGGCTCTATAACTGAGCACATGGGTCTAAATGGGGATGAAGGACACTTCCATCAAGAAAAGGAGTTGCTGAGGAGCATATATGGATGTTGAACAAAGCCCAGAATCTTTGATTGCATATGTTTGTTGAATAATATAGGGCCAAGCAAAATGTTGCAATACGTTTTCTTTTCTACCAAGTGCTTGTTCTTGTATTGCACACTTTGCTTTTATGTTGCAAGAATGGTTTTGCTGCAAATAAGTACATTTCATATCAACAAATTATTTATTCCCATTTGAATAAGTTGCCATGTTGATGACCCCAAAGTTTCTATGACTTCCTAAACTCTGCACACAATGATAAAGGCTCCAGATTCCATAACGGACACACTATTTCAGTCCACTTCTGCCAACAGGTCCAGGTGTCCCTAGGGTGCAATCTGGAATTACTTTTTTTTTAAAGGTAGAACAATGAATTATTGTATTTTTCTGTAAACCAAGCCTCTTGCACAAGGAGAGCATTATCTCTGGACTTGGTGTCAATTTCCGCATGCAAAATTCTACCGCAAGGTCAGAAACGCCTCCTCTTTGATTAAAAGACACCTGCCGCACATGAAAGGGCGTATTCAAATGCAACCTTGCAAATTAGACAACAGCAATAACAACCAACCCTTGCTTCTTACTTAGATCTGGAGCCATCCTCTTGGGTAATAAAAAAATACAATTTACATATCACTAGCCAGATGTGCGAATGCTTGCCCTGATTAGTGCATGTGTGAAATAACTAGATGAGATGCCAGCAAAACAGTACTGTTTTTATCTTTTGAAGACATCCTTGCTCAAACAAGAATTGTGTGAATACCTTACAGGGGGACATTGTGCGAAACAATGGGCAACACCGTGCATCAATAGGACAGTCCACTGGCATCATTACAAAGAACTATAAAACCCGCTGTGCTTTTTGGCAAGTGCCGTGTCAGTACAGCATGGTAAAATAATGTGAACTGGGAGCTGCATATACAGATTCAGAACAGAGCTGAAATAGCCCTATTCATGTCTCAGATGTGAATACTACACTACCAAATTTGGCTGCTGCTACAGAAAGGATGGTTTAAATGTGCACTTGGCAACTGTATGCACCATCTGGTGAGAAGGCTGTAATCCCTTTTCATCAGATAAAAGACTGGTAACCATCACCCATAAACCTGAGTCTAGACTACTGAAATGAGCTCCTTTTGGGGTTGCTCTTGCCAACTGTTCACAAGTTGCAGCTGGCTCAGAGCAACGCGTCTCTAGCATCTGTCGTGGCTTCATACTGACTTCCATCCAGGAAAAATTAAGGTGTTGGTTCAAAGTTTTGACCCATAAAGTCCCAGAAACCTTATACACAAAAGGCCTTAGAACAGGCATAGGCAAATTTGGCCCTCCAGGTGTTTTGGGACTACAACTCCCATCATCTCTAGCTAACAGGACCAGTGGTCAGGGATGATGGGAATTGTAGCCTCAAAACATCTGGAGAGCCGAGTTTGCCTATGCCTGCCTTAGAAATTACTCCTTAACTAGTAAACATGTTCTAGTTGTAGAAAGATGTTCTCTATGGCTGACAACTATATAGCTCCTTCCCACGGAGACTTGCCAGACCTGAACACCTTGGTATGTGGGATTATACCCATGTTATTGGGCTACATCTCCCATCTTGTTTGATCACTGGTCATTCTGGATGAGCTGATGACAGCTGGGAGTCCAATAACATATGGAGGACTACAGGAGAGTCATGTTACAATTGTCACTTTGAGAGCTCTGCAGCTGAGCAGCATTTTGAAGATGCATCATTGTCACCAGGAAGAGGGACATGAACAGGGGTCAGCAAACTTTTTCAGCAGGGGGCCGGTCCACTGTCCCTCAGACCTTGGGGGGGGGCATGGACTATATTTTGAAGAAGAAGAAAAAGAATGAATTCCTGTGCCCCACAAATAACCCAAAGATGCATTTTAAATAAAAGGACACATTCTACTCATGTAAAAACACACTGATTCTGGGACTGTCCGTAGGCTGGATTTAGAAGGCGATTGGGCCAGATCCAGCCCCAGGGCCTTAGTTTGCCTACCCATGGACAAGAACCTATATTAATAGAACATCTTTCTTTCTCAGAGCTGCTAATGGGGTAAAAGTCCAGCTACATTTGCAATAATGATTGTGTTGAGTATAAAAATAGTTTTGTTTAGTTTTTTTAAAAAGTAGTTTGAAATAAATAAATAAATAAATAAATAAATAAATCAGGTGACACTTTTCCTAACACTTAATGCTTCGAAAAGCTTCACCAGATGAACTTTTATTTCCTCCCACATCCTTCCAACTCCCCACATGCATTAATGGGGAATCACTCAAATGCTAACGTGCATACCATGCTCCCCCTAACACACACATGTTGGCTGCGCATTGTGCCAGCATACGAAGAGGCTTTAAGTATGTATCAATATTTACACACAGAGAGGTGTGATCCTGGCCCACTCAAGATCCCCCCTGTGTAATGGATCTCCGTCTTCATATTCATCATACAAGTAAAACCCAATATTGTGAGTGCCAACTATAAAGGCAATGGGTGTTTGGCCACTGAGTGCAGTAGGGATGGAACTATCCCCACTGTACCCAGTGGCTAAACTCTATGTGGAGAAAGGAGAAACAAAATTTTTATTGAACTCTCCTCAGCTTTTCTACCTTCCTCCTTTGGATCTACATACTTTTCTAAGGTAGCCATGTTCACCACTACTCTCAAGGGAACAGTGAATGGAAGGAGAGCTCAAATGCTCCACAGCCACCAGGGGAAGTCCACCAGGGCCATTATAGCACCCAAAGATGCCACACTGGCAATCCTGGCTTAGTTGGCTCAGGGAGGTCTTAAAAGTCCACCTTTGAGAGCTCTGGAGTCCACATTCAAGTCTGCCTCTGAAAAATTGTGACCTAAACCACTGAGCCTTGGGCTTGCCGATCAGAAGGCCGGCGGTTCAAATCCCCGCAACGGGGTGAGCTCCCGTTGCTTGGTCCCAGCTCCTGCCAACTTAGCAGTTCGAAAACAGGCCAAAAATTGCAAGTAGATAAATAGGTACCGCTCTGGCAGGAAGGTAAATGGTGTTTCCATGCGCTGCGCTGGCTTCAGTGTTCCACTGCACCAGAAGTGGCTTCGTTATGCTGGCCACATGACCTGGAAAAACTGTCTGTGGACAACGCCAGTTCCCTTGGCCTGTAAAGAGAAATGAGCGCAGCAACCCCACAGTCGTCTGCGACTGGACTTAACTGTCAGGGGTCCTTTACCTTTTACATTTAATGTCTTTACTGGAGGGATGAGTATGCCCCACGTCATTTTTATAAGCTAGTAAACAACTGGATGCATTCTGAATTTCTAGAATGCCTAGTTATAAACAAAAAGAATGGCTTTAAGGGCAGCAAGAATCATATTTCGAGGCTGAAACCCTGAAAAGGCTTGTGGCGTACAGATGGAACCACAGTGCGCTCCTAAGAACCAGTAAGTATTAGATTTGTTAATAGAGGAACGATATTTGTGTTACTTATTTCGTTTCATTTCATTCCTGCTTGCTTTTAGTTCTACTCAAATGCATAAATGCATCTATTCAATCATTCAAGTCCAAATATGCAAGAATGAGTCTGTGATGAATCTTTTTTCAGATGGTTACACTTCCGGAAATGTTTGTTCCGCAATGGAAAAGCTGATTCAGTGACTTTGGAATCTTCCGCAGCAACTGCCACATGGCGCAGTCAGTCAAACGGGATAAACACATAAAACGTTGGAACGTGTAGGATTAGATGGTGAAAGAAAGAATCTCACTTATTACATTTATGCTGCAAACTAAAAAAAACAAATGCTTAATTTTGCTTTCATTATTACAGACGCCAAATTGATACAACTAGCATCTGGGAACATTAGCCAATTCCATCTGGATACTGACAGCAACAAAACTTTGATGCGCCCACGACAAAAACTATGTATTTTTTGTTATGCCTAATCAAACAGATAAAATGTCAGGAAACAAAACAACCTACAGATCCCACATCTAGCAGGAGTTTGCAGCAGATGACCTCCAGTGTCCTTCCCAACCATCCAATTCTGTATTGAATACAGGATATTATTCAATTTCTGTGAAATATTCCAGGAATCACACAGAATGATGAAGCTGTGAGGCCCTGATTCTTCATTTTCTACTTACATTTATATAGCTTCAGGATTGAGGCCATCAGTAGGAGCAAACAGGAAGCAATGCTTGGGGTGGCTTTGTTTCTTTAAAAATTGGAGTCCAGCACAAGGACAGAGAATGACATTCCCAGTAAATGGAGCAAGAACTTTCTCCCGCTGCAAAAAGGAATTCAGAAAAAGTGTCCCAAATTGCAAATTTAGAAGGGGCACTTCAGCTCAGCCTTAGTGGCCCAACCCTGCTCTGCACTCTCTTTGAGTGCAACTGCCTAGCTAGAAATGTCATTGAACTGGGATTATTGCATGGATGGATGCATACATTTGTGGTGTGTAGAGTAGGTGATATCTGACTCCTGTGTGGCTAATATGTGGCCTGCTCTACTGTTCTGTCCACCTTTGTCTCTGGCCTCACCCATCACTGTTATATAAGGAAAAGGTAAAGGACCCCAGGATGGTTAAGTCCAGGCAAAGGCGACTATGGGGTTGCAGAGCTCATCTCACTTTCAGGCCGAGGGAACCGGTGTTTGTCCACGGACAGCGTTTTGGGTCCTGTGGCCGGCATGACTAAACTGCTTATGGCACAACAGAAGACTGTGATGTAAACCAGAGCACACGGAAACACCATTTACCTTCTCGCCGCAGCAGTACCTATTTATCTACTTGCACTGGTATGATTTCGAACTGCTAGGTTGGCAGGAGCTGGGACAGAGCAATGGGAACTCACTCCATTGCAGGGATTCAAACCACCAATCTTCTTATTGGGAAGCCCAAGAGGCTCAGTGGTTTAGACCACAGCGCCACCTGCTTCCTGAATAAATAAGCACACAATCACTGATAGATCCACCCAACATTGTGAGGCTGAAAGCAATGAAGATGATGCCTCCCCAGCTGTTGCCATTGGCTGTGGGTTTCTTGTGATGTCACAAAAGCACTTGGCAACTGAGTGGATATACAGGCAGGCCAAGGGGAAAGCCCTTTTCTATTTTCAGCAGGACACACCTGGCAATAGATGTGACATTCAGCACTGCCCTGGTTTCTTTCACTTGGAGGAGGCAAAGTGGTGAATGGAAGGAGACAATCCTCTGGCAGTGGGATGCTAGGGAGCGATAATAAGGCAGGTATGCTTGCTTGAATGCTGCTGGTATCTGTGTCTGGAAGCTGGCGGACGTCTCACGATGGACCTAACAGTAGCTTCTGGCACAATGGGACACTGTGACGGAAACGAGAGCGTACGGAAAAACCGTTTTCCTTCCTGCTGCAGCACTACTTATTTATCTACTTGCACTGACATGCTTTTGAACTGCTAGGTTGGCAGGAGCTGGGACAGAGCAATGGGAGCTCAGCTCACCCCGTCACAGGGATTCAAACCACCGACCTTCCGATCGGCAAGCCCAAGAGGCTCTGTGGTTTAGACCACACCTATGAGTATTGGTGTAGCGTTGTGGGAGGGCAGGGAGCGGTTGCCGTGGGCACAAAATTGTTAGGGGCGCAAAATTTCAACACCCAGTGCTACCTCAATACAGCTGTGCCCTTCTGTCACTGGGCTCCATTGAAAACAGCTTCTCGATGAGAACCAGGAAGTGACCTTTTCAGACAACAGAAGGACTCTTCCTTTCTTACCTCTGTGGTTGGGATCTCCTGGGTGATGCAGATGTCAATAGGCCATTGAATGTGCATGCGTACTCCATCTGTTTCCCTTTCTCCCACCCCATTCTGCACAGCCCCGGGCACTGGCAACCTATGGTACGCCACTGTCTATGAGGGAATGTGGTCATCAGACTGAGAAATGTTCTCCACCCATGTTTTGCCCCTTTCTTTGTTTCGGAGCATTTCACAGATCTTTTTTCTGCAGCTTGGGGGGGGGGGTCCTGGGAATAGACTCTTTGTTTTTAGCACTTTTTCTGCTGGCAGATGTTGCACATTGCCCATCTTTTACTTGGGATGTGTTTCAATTTTTTCTTGTAACCTGGTCCTGAAACTCAGGTTCAACCTCTCCTCCACAGTTTCACAATTCATCCTAACTCAAGTAACTGAATTTACTACCAAGCACTGGGAGATACTACTCAGTGCTAGTCCAGCTCAGAGTAAACCAATTAAAAGATTGCTAACTTCGGTTCTAGCATCTTAAAAAGCAGAGACATCACCTTGCCAACAAAGGTCCATATAGTTCAAGCTATGGTTTTCCCAGTAGTGATGTATGGAAGTGAGAGCTGGACCATCAAGAAGACTTGATGCTTTTGAATTATGGTGCTGGAGGAGACTCTTGAGGGTCCCATGGACTGCAAGAAGATCAAACCTCTCCATTCTGAAGGAAATCAGCCCTGAGTGCTCACTGGAAGGACAGATCCTGAAGCTGAGGCTCCAATACTTTGGCTACCTCATGAGAAGAGAAGACTCCCTGGAAAAGACCCTGATGTTGGGAAAGATCACAAGGAGAGGGGGACGGCAGAGGACGAGAATGTTGGACAGTGTTCTCGAAGCTACCAGCATGAGTTTGACCAAACTGCGGGAGGCAGTGGAAGACAGGAGTGTGTGGAGTGCTCTGGTCCATGGGGTCACGAAGAATCGGACACAACTAAATGACTAAACAACAACAACTTGGGTTCATTCTGCTCCAACCTAACCAATTTAGAACATCCGAATACAGTGAAGGTGAGGTTATGACAGTCACTGCCTGTAGTTGGGAAGATTTTGGGCCTCTTGTGAACTGTGAGCATAGGTTTGGCCTGATTATTATTTTTATATATACTAAGTCTGCGGGTCTTTTAAAAGATCTGAATTAAGTCTTTGTGGCTGCTGGAAAGAGGTGTTAATGATAAATTATGCCCATTGTGAAACTGGTAGTTCATTTGTTTTGATAGAACTTCTGTGCATGCAAAAATAATTCCCCTAATCAATTAGAAGCCATTTTCAGTCAACAAATATATGGGGGGCAGGCTTTTGGGGTGAGCACGTAGCAGTGTTTTGGCATTTATGTAAACTGCTTTAGGTGAGCATGTTTTGATTATTTAGATCTTTTAAATGTAAACATAAATACAATACAACTTCGAAGCAGGGTTGAGGTTTCTCTCTTTGTAGGAGTTAACCATTGACCCAAATATTCCCAATTCTTGGAAAATGAGATTACAGAAGAATGGTTTTAATTAAGTTACATTATACAAAGTTAAAACTCTGATGACTTATGCAGCTACCCATATATTGTCATGTAATCCCACTTTAGAAGTTTCCAAGTATGATTCTGTTAATGTACCATGGGACTGCTCAATTTGCCTACATAGCTCCTTCAATTTTCTTTATTTCTATTAGGCTGAATTCAGATAAGGTCACTGTCGAACCAGCAAAATGCTTACAGAGCAAGGAGGAAACTTACAGTTAAATGACTATATTTTTCTACTTTACATTCTGTATTTGGGGCAGGAAGAACAAAATATTTCAAAATTCCCATTAGTGCAGCAAAGTTTTAACTTGGGCCATAGATTTCCCTTCAAACCCAAGGGAACTGCAACCTCATTGGATGCCTCATGGATCAGAATTCATGGATTCTAGTTGATATAGCATTACAGTGGTATTAATAAAGAAACCCTTCTGGCTGAGAAAAAGCATTAAAGTAAGCAGTCCAAGGGAGTTGAGAAATGGGATAAATAGAATGTACTTCTGGCTAGCCAATTTTAACTTGCCACCGGCAGTAGTATGAATCTCGTCAAAGTCACTGTATTGATAGATCATGCTAAAAGCGTAATAGAAAATGCAATTGAGCTAGACTAATGTAACTCTAGCAAATATCATTGCAACTTGCTTGATTTCCATAACCGATACGGCTGCTATTTGGAGGGGTTAAATTTTCCATATACATAATGCATCCATAAAGATAATGAGAATTAGCTTTTATCTTTATTTCATGTTTTTTCACCAAACTTTCAGCAAGCGGCGATGAAAGCTAGAATTAAAATGACGTTACTTTTCTCACACCAGAGCACATACTCTTCCCACACTCCCTGCCATTATTTCGTTTCTCATAATGCTGGATAATCCTCCAGTTCCCCTTTTGTGATTTCCTCAAATGCCGTTATGTTTATGGAATTAAATCAGCCAACTTCAAATGCCAAATGAGAATTTTCATGGACTTATATTTGCATTATGTAGCACCAACTTTATTGCAACTGTTACATAACTAATGCACTAGCAAGCAGGCCATGTTTGACTGCGCTACATTTGAAAATTGTGCCCATATACATACTTGGATCCTCTTCCACAGATCATTATAGCCTCTTAGGCTTAATGACAAATTATAATGGACAGCACTCAGCAGGGCTGAAATTGCAGAACACACTGTAAGTAAAAAAGTCATAATATTTACTGCATATTCAAGTTTCTGCAGATGCCTGTTATTAGTTTGCTAAATATGCCTACTACTGAGAGGAACAGAGGAATCCCATAGAACTTTAGTTGACTGTCTTTAAAAATTAATTTTAAAACCCAAGGCTACTTCATACAATTTTGCAGAGAAATTAAGGCTGCAGTACTGCCACACAAAGTTGCCAGGAAGAAAGTTCCAGTGTAGGCATGCACAGGTTTAGACCATATATTGCTATGTTTGAAAAGGGTTCAGGGAAGCAAACTCACATCAACTACCGTATTTTTTGCTCCCTCCTCAGGGAAAAGCCCCCAAGAGCCGTGCACCCTCTAAAGAGCGTGCAGCTTCTGTGGGCTTTTTTACGAGGTGGGAGAAGGGACTTACTTTCTCCCACCTCGGGGAAAAGCCCCCAAGAGCCACACACACACTCCACCCGGCTCTGTAAAGGGAGCGCTGAGCAAAGCCTAGGATGAATACAGGCTCTGCTCAGCACTCCTTTTAAATAATTTTTTTTTTCTTGAATCCCCCCACTAGAAACTAGGTGCACCGTATGATCAGGTGTGCCTTATGGAGCGAAAAATACGGTATATTGGCTGTGTTAGCTCATATAGATCAGAGGGTGCCAAATGTTTTAGACCTGTGAGCGCATTTGGATTTTGGAGTGAGTACATTTCGTTCCCCACTTCTCCTGATCAGATCTCCTCTCCACCGCCTAAGACATAGAAGCAGAGCGTGAACACCCAGACACAGTGGTACCTCGGGTTAAGAACTTAATTCATTGTGGAGGTCAGTTCTTACCCTGAAACTGTTCTTAACCTGAGACACCACTTTAGCTAATGGAGCCTCCCGCTGCCGCATGATTTCTGTTCTCATCCTGAAGCAAAGTTCTTAACCTGAGGTACTATATCTAGGTTAGCTGAGTCTGTAACCTGAAGTGTCTGTAACCTGAAGCATCTGTAACCTGAGGTACCACTGTACCTTGCTTTTCCAAGGGATTTGGGTGAAAATCAGATCCAGGAAAATAAATCTGAGCCTGGAAAAGCATGCAGAGCTGAAAGATCATCACTCTTCCAACTTCCTCCTTCAGCTTTATGTACTTTTCAAGGGGGAGAAAGCTAACTACACTCACCACCTCATGACCAATTGGCAAGGGGTATGTTTTTGCTGCAAGACATGCCAGAGGGCCAAGAGCGGTAGGGAATTCCCAGTCAGGCTGCTACTGTCATTGTCCAGCCCGCCCTCCAGGCACCTTGGGAAACCATATCCATGAACTTTGTCACTGATTGGCCTAGCTCCCAGCGTAGTAAATTATACTACGAAGCAACATGCTTCATCTGGCTTAAAGTTTGGATGACTTAAAAAAATACAAGTATACTTGATATCGAGGGTTGAAACAATGTATTCATATGGCACGGCTATCTGGGACATAATAAAGTGAAAGATCATAGAGGATTCCTCAATCATATAGTTAGGAAAGTGTTGTAGATCACATTTTCATGCTTCATGGGCTACTGCAGTAGATTGTCTCCAACTGAAGAAACCAGGTCAGAAAGGCAGCTGCTGGGAGTGGAGCTTGTGTGTGTTTTCTGCCTGCCACCCTGCTATGAATGGTGAAGCAGAGAAAACTCATGTGACCTTGCAGCCATCCTTGCGCTGCTGTGTCAGGTACCCGCAGGAAAACTGGAGGTCCTTCCTCTCTCTTTCACCCCACGTGAGATTATATGGGTAGCACAACAATTTTCACACCCCACAATTTTCTGAAATTTTAGATCTGTCTCTTCTTAGGTGTTGTTATCTCCTTGCATTTTCTAAACTATTCCCACTGGGAAGAGAAGAGAAACTTGTCTGAATATTCCACATTTCCTTTTTACCACCTCTGTTAAGCTGCACGTCTTAGATAAACCTTGTAACATTTCTACTTTCACATTTCCTGTTAGTGGAGCTGTTCTGTGGCAAAAGCCCATACAACCACTTTCACCTCTCATAAAGTACTCAAATGACCAAACAAGAGTATATTTAACTTAGGGCATGTTTATAGGCATGCCTGTTTATTAGGCTTTACCCACTGTGCTTGCACACCTATGCTTAGAAACATGCTCAAAGATGTTCAGATCTTTTCTTTCACAATTTCAGGGGCACAGAACGTTTCCAAGCTCGTTAGCACAAACTGCCAAAGTAGCGATTATTGTCTTCTGCTGCAGCAGAATGCCAACAAAATGGAAAGGAGACGAGCCAACTCTCCATTTGTTATCGCAATGTGTGGAAATACTATGTGTGTGCGGAAGGCTCGAGATTGCAGCATCATTCTTTACATTTTGATTCAAAATCCAGCAATTCATGGATTTCCAATTTGATCTAAAATCTAGTTCAAAGTGCATTGAACTGGATTTTCAACCAATTTTATGATGTAGTTTTGCAACCAAATAATATGCTGATGTTAGGGGAAAGTGAGCATAAAAATCCATGTCTTGGTGAAAACAACAAATATAAATCCCTAATATTATGGAAAGTTGCTTGCAAAAATGTATATATTTAGGATAAATTTCCATTAGAATGCTGAAGAATTTTCATGAGGTTGTTTTAAAAAGAAACTAAAATTGACAGAGTCATCCATCCTTACTACTGTATTGCTCAGAAAGGCACTCAATCCTCTAGATAATTTTTTCAGGGGAAGCGGAGGCTGCAAAGAGAAGGCAAAAAAACTCTTCTGTTTACTTCTGTTCCGATCCAAGCCATTAGCTGCTACAAAAGATTCTATTCCACTAGAATAAACAGGTTTACATAAATGTGAATGATGTATTTGAGGGGCTTCATGAACTCAGTTCACAAGCCACAATGCTCAAGTTGACAAGGTGATGACAACGTAGTTGTGCACACTCAGAGGATGACCTCCAAACCATCCTAAATATCTGTGCAGAAGCTTACGAAAAGCTTGCCCTATTGCTCAACATCCAAAAAACCAAAGTGCTGCACCAACAAGCACAAAGCAACCCCTCTGCAGTGCTACAGATCCAATTCAATGATGTAATGTTGGAAAGTGTTGATCACTTCTCCTACCTGGGCAATTATCTTTCCACAAAGGCCAACATTGATGCTGAAATCCAGCATCGCCTGAGCTCTGCCAGTGCAGCTTTCTCCCAATTGAAGTGCAGAGTGTTTGAGGACCAGGACATTCGTAGGGAAACCAAATTGCTTGTTTACAAAACTATTGTACTACCAACCTTAATGTATGCTTGTGAAACATGGACCACTTATAAACACCATATCCAGATTCCATCAACTGTGTCTCCAAAAAATTTACACATCACTTGAGAAGACAGGAGAACTAATGCCAGTGTACTGGAAGAAGCAAAGATCACCAGTGTCGAAGCAATGATTCTTCAACATCAACTTCGTTGAACTAGTCGTGTGGATGCCTGATTGCCATTTGCCAAAGCAACTACTCTAGTCTGAACTTAAAAAAGGAAAGTGTAATGCTGATGGTCAACAAAAGAGGTTTAAAGACTCTTTCAAGGCAAATCTTAAAAAAAAAAGTATAAACACTGACAACTGGAAAACACTGGCTTGTGAGTGCTCCAGTTGGAGAACAGCCTTTACTAAAGGTGTCGTGGGCTTTGAACTCAGGACGAAAGGGAGAAATGTGCTAAGAGGAAGGCACGTTTGGCAAACCCTCACCATGATTAATTCCTGCCCGGAAACCAATGTCCCCACTGTGGAAGGACGTGTGGATCCAGATTTGGCCTCCATAGTCACTCACAGACGCACTGTTAAAACCATGTTCGTGGAAGACGATCTTACTTGGCTACGAGTGATTGAAGAAAAAGAAGAGAACTCCACAGCATCACACACAAATATGTGCTTCATGCATACATCACTGATGTGTTGTTACTGAATATCTCAATTTGTGCATTCTAAGGGTTTTCTATTCTCCCAGTTCCTGTAGGCATAACCCAAAATCCCCATCACAACCTCTGAAAAAAACATGTGTACCTGATTGTTTTTTCTCCTAGAGATTAACAGCTAAAATCAACACACAGGGCAACAATGGAAACTTGCCGGCCACTGCGACAGGCAGCAAAATTGAAAACTGAAATATCAAGATCACTCACAAGATTTCCCAATGGAAGAGGCAGTTATGCACTTCAAGAAACAATTAGATATTTGAAAGCTTTTATACAGTCATTAGAGTCTGCTCCGTCAGTAAAAGAAAACTCCTCCGTCTCTGCAAAAAGACTCCTCCCGTCCTTGAATACAAATTCATCTTTCATTCCTCAACAGGAAAGTCAATCATTTTAAGAAGTATAGTAAACAGTGCAGTGAGATGTGAAACACAAGGCTTTATTGTGTCATTTCTTTCTCAGCTCTTCCTAAATTGCTCTCACATGTTTGTACTTCTAAGCCTGCCGCCTTTTCTCAAGGTCAAGTTTACAAAATGTCAGTGATGTCCGTGTGAAATGAAATTGCAAGAGGCCTGGGGAGCAGAAGTGCAACACGGACTTGGAGTTTCTGAAATTGGTCCCATCACATAATGCTTCCTCAAGGCTCAATATCAGCAGCAACAGAAGCAGAAGCAAGCAGCTGTCTGGTAATGAGGCAGAACAATAAATCATCACTAGAGATGATCAGACAACTGGTATGAAGACACGGAAAGGAGGTTAGCACTAAAGCTATATAATTAAAAGTTTGGTGGTTTTGTCTCAGAAAGGTCTTCTAGGTTATTAATTGACATCTAGCTACAGAATACTCTGCAAGTAGCCTCTGGATAACCCTAGTTTCATCATCCAGAGCAGGAGTACCATCTGTGGAAGTCAAGCTCCTACCCTTTCAGGTCGATGCATTTATTAAATGTGCGGAAGCCCTGTCCTCTTTCTCAAGAATATGGTCACCTTAGTCCATGCCTGCAATTTTGCACCCCCCCCCAAAAAAAAATTCTCTGAAAAAAATGAGTATTCTTCAAGTCTCAAGGTTTTTTTCACAATGCTTCATGACGATTCAGTAGAAGTTACCACCACCACTTCAAGGTGGCCCAGAACTAACTACCCATTTTTGCTGGTTCACTCAACACCTGTGATAACAAGAACCTAGTTTCAGCAGCTTTCGAGCAAGAAGGCAAAGCTTCCCCAAAATGTGCAAGGCAGAATGTTTTCCTTACAGTAGCTAATCTAGGAAGCTGGATGAGGGAGTGTCCCCATCCCTTATAATAATAATTTATTATGTATACCCTGCTCATCTGGCCTGGCCTCCCCAGCCACTCTGGGCAGCTCCCAGCAGAATATTAAAGACACGATAAAACTTCAAACATAAAAAAACTTCCCTAAACAGGACTGCCTTCAGATGTCTTCTAAAAGTCAGATAATTGCTTATTTCCTTGGTTCTGATAGGAGGGCGTTCCGCAGGGCAGGCACCACTACTGAGAAGGCCCTCTGCCTGGTTCCCTGTAACCTCACTTCTTGCAGTGAGGGAACCACCAGAAGGCCCTCAGACCTCAGTGTCTGGGCTGAACAATGAGGGTGGAGACACTCCTTCATGTATACTGGGATGAGGCCATTTAGGGCTTTAAAGGTCAGCACCAACACTTTGAATTGTGATCAGAAAAGTATTGGGAGCCAATGTAGGTCTTTCAGGACCGGTGTTATATGGTCTTGGTGGCCACTCCCAGTCACAAGTCTAGCTGCCACATTCTGGATTAGTTGTAGTTTTCATGTCACCTTCAAAGGCAGCCCCACATAGAGCGCATTGCAATAGTCCAAGCAGGAGATAACTAAAGCATGCACCACTCTGGTGAGACAGTCTGCGGGCAGGTAGGGTCTCAGCCTGTGTACCAGATGGAGCTGGTAAACAGCTGCCCTGGACACAGCACTGACCTGTGCATCCATGGACAGCTGTGAGTCCAAAATGACTCCCAGGCTGTGCACCTGGTCCTTCAGGGGCACAGGTACCCCATTCAGGACCAGGGAGTCCTCCACACCAGCCCGCCTCCTGTCCCCCAAAACATTACTTTTGTCTTTCAGGATTCAACCCTTGATCTGTAGTTATTCTGTAGGTGTATCTGTAGATTCACAGCCACACCATATTTACTCCCCAGGGCTCTTTTAAAAGAACCTTATGGTGCCAGCCCCACACACTATTTTTCCCTTTTCTTTTCTTTTTGCCCTGAGCACAGTTAATTGTGTACAATTACAGGTAGTTGTGTTTCCTGAAGCAGTCCTGCAAAAGGATCTTCTTGGTGATGATGCCAAGATTGTGGAATTCCCTACTGGAAGAGATCGCCTTCTAAAACATTATCTGTTGTTTTATATTTTTTACTCTAAAATTTAAGTCAAAATTTTATATCTTTGCACTGCTATCTTTTTGATGTTTTAATTTAATTCCTGCCATTTTTAGCTGTGGTGATATATGTACTATTTTCTATTCTTTTCTATTGTTTTGATGTATTTTTATATTCTTATTATAAGCCACTTTTATTGCTTTAATAGAAAAAATGGAGATGAATGATAAACTAAACTAGTTCAATTAGATATGCTATACTGTTATCTTATTCAAATTTGTAATCTTAAGCAGTGGAAGTCATTTCTGCTTTTTAAAAAAAGATTAAAAGTTATTCTCCTATCTCTATTTATTGCCACAACTACATTTAAAATGAAAAGAAAGGGTGGTGTATTTCAGTCAAATAGTGACCGCTTCAACAAAATGGTGTACAGTGGAACCTTGGTTTCTGAATGTAATTCTTTCTGGAAGACCGTTCGACTTCCGAAATGTTTGAAAACCGAGAAGCAATGTGCGGATGGAAAAATCCATTGAGAAGAAAGAAAAACATGCTGTGAAAGCCATTCAACTTCTGAGGCGCGTTCGGAAATGGAAGCAATTACTTCTGGATTTTCGGCATTTGGCTTCTGAGACGTTTGGCTTCTGAGACGCTCAAAAACCAAGGTTCCACTGCAGCATTATTCTGAAATCCTTTCCCCCCCCATATTGGTTATTTTTCATTCAAAGGCCCACTTCTAGGGAATAAAGTACATGATATATCCAGAACTAGCCTTACATTTATGAATTTCAGGTTAAATACTTCATTTCCTTCAATGGGCTTATGGGTGCTCCAGAGAGTTAATTAAACATAAAACTGGAATCAAACTTACCATTCCTAAATGAAGGAGAGATTCTGAATCTGATAAGATTGGAAGGATAATTTATGAGAAGGCCTTTAAGCCACAAAGAGCTGAGGCAATATTTTAGCAAGAAATTAAGCATCCATTCTAGGCAAACAATCTGACACACCGATATCGAATTCTCAGTGGTTCATGTGTGTTCATCAATTCTTTTTTAGAGAAGAATCATGGAGAATGTCTGGGTGGTGATGGGGAACATTAGATTGCCTTAAAGCTATTGGGAGAACAGTTTGGGGCTACAAGCAACTGTGGTAACAGGGTTTGTTGCATGAACCGGTATTTTCTTTCATACCAGCAAGTTCTCTCTGCTGAAGATGGACAAATTGAAATTGAAAAACTTTATTGTCACTTGTACAACTTGTATACAGTGAGATTACACGAGCACCCCCCACTCAACTCTCTTAGTCTTAAGTCCCCTCATATACTGACTCACACCCACCAAACCCGAAAGTCACTTGCCCTGTTGTTATCTTTTCATTCAGCAGCCTAACAGCCGACGGATAGAAGCTGTTCTTTACCCTGTTGGTGCAACTAATCATGCTTCTATATCTTCTGCCTGAGGGCAGGAGATCAAGAAATTGCTGGCTAGGGTGTGAATCATCCCTGATAATTTTCCTCACTCTCCTGAGGCAATGTTCTTCCACTATTTCATCTAGCGGATTCACGGGACAGCCCATAATATCTTGTACTGTATTCACCACCCTTCCTATTCATTCACACTTCCTATCAGTTGATGTTAAACCAGCGTACCACACCATGATGCAGTATGAAAGGACACTTTCTACTATTGTCCTTTATTATCTACTTTCTAATACGTGGATTCTGTTTTAGACCTGTGCACCCATCCATGCCCTAACATTCCTGGATCACTACAAGGCAGAGAACCTTGGGAGATCCTATTCTCACTCGGACTTTTGCAAACAATGTTATATACAAGTGACATATTTGCCAGTTCAGCTGCACTGATGGCTCCCCCCACCCCGAACTATAAATCAGGCACATCTACAACAACAGTATTATTGTACTATAATGTGTGGTTTCACACAGCTTTGCCATTTTACCCCTCCCCTCATTTCTCTCTCTCTCTCCTCCTCAAAGTTAACTTCAGTTTGGATATCAATCAAATACTTTCTCAGACTGCTTCATGCAGCAGTGACCCTAATGAAATAAATAACTCTTTTTAGTACTGAAAAGAATTGGATCTCAGGGGCTTTATATCAAAACTATCTCTGTAAGCAATTTCATGGTCTGTGGTATAGTACATGCATGTATTATTAAATACTTTGTATATATATTTAAAAACTTCTTTCTGGTGTTTCAGCTCCTTTTTTTTCTTTCTATGTAATGATCTACTTTTCTTTTCCCTTCCTAAATAATAATATTTTCAGTAACTGAAAATTGTTTGCCCTAAATACACATTAATGATTTTAGTTTAAAAATTATGTTTGAGTGGTGGGCAGAAAACTTTCCCCTTTTTTTCTAAACAGTCTAGAGACCAATTAAATGCATCTCTAAATTGCTGACTGACTGAGATTTTTATCCACGGAGTTCTCTTTTCAGACCTGCCTAACTCAATACTTTCCCTCTTGCGTGGACTACTTTACAGCTGGAAGGTTTTTCTTCAGCACTTGGGAAATGTAATGAAGTGGATGTATATTTTATAAATGCATACAGCACTGATAAGGAAAAAAATCATGGGGTGCGGGGATTTGCTCCACTGCCCAGCTCATCGGGGTGCCAGTCCCCATGTGCCTCTCTGGTCAGCAAAAGAAGGAGTCTCCAGACAAGTTAAAGAAGCAAAACAGCAGCCAGTAGACCTGATCCTTATTTGTTGCAACAACGTTCAAATACACAAAGAGTGGGAACTCCAAGCATGGGGTTGTGTGAATCTCTCCCCATTTCCCATTATACATTTTTCAACAGCATCATCAATACATCACGAATATGTCACAAAGTAGGAGTGTTTGGGGGATGCGGGTGGCGCTGTGGGTTAAACCACAGAGCCTAGGACTTGCCGATCAGAAGGTTGGCAGTTCGAATCCCCTTGAGAAGGTGAGCTCCCCCGGGTTCTGTATATTTTTCCCATCGATCTCAAGATTTGTAATCGTATTTAACTTCTGTCTTTTTTTCAACTGCCACGCCAGTAATTTCCCACATTTATTGGCTGACTCAAAAGTCCTTTGTCTCATTTGTTTAATTTTCCATTCCACTTCCTCATTAATCAGTTTCATATATTGCACCTGATATAACTTAATCTCTCTTAGGATCTCTTTTGAGTTTGGTTTAGCTCTTAACTTCTTCTCCCCTTGTTTTATTTTCTCCAAAATTTTCCCGGAGGAGATTAGAAGGTGTTTCCAGAGATATTTTAAACAACTTTATATGCAAGGGCCGCAGAAAGAAACTGAGATAGACCAATTCTTAAGAACCAATGGATTACAAAAAATATCTACAGAAAATAAAATACTATTGAATAATCAGATTACAGAACAAGAAATTGAAGGTGCCATTCAGAACATGCAATTGGGCAAATCTCCAGGACCGGACGGACTAACCTCCAAATATTATAGGACTTTGAAAGACTTTTTAATTCAACCATTAAAGGAGGTGTGCAACAAGATTTTGGAAGGGAAAAGGGCGCCTGATTCGTGGAAAGAAGCATACATCACATTGATACCCAAGTCAGAAGCAGAAAAGACACAACTAAAGAACTACCGTCCCATCTCCCTCCTGAATGTGGATTACAAAATTTTTGCAGATATCTTAGCTAACAGACTTAAAAAAGTGTTAGTCGAAGTAATACACAAGGACCAGGCAGGCTTTCTTCCAGGCAGACACTTATCTGATAACACAAGGAATATAATTGACATTTTGGAGTTGCTGCAAATGAACATTAATACGAAAGCTGTATTAGTTTTTATTGATGCGGAGAAAGCCTTTGATAATATTTCTTGGAGTTTTATGAAGAAAAATTTGAAAGGGATGGGAGTGGGACAGGGGTTTGAAAATGGTATAGGAGCAATTTATTCGGAACAAAAAGCAAAATTGATTGTAAACAATGTGGTGACTGAAGATTTTATGATAGAAAAAGGAACACGTCAGGGTTGCCCTATCTCTCCATTATTATTTATCTCGGTCCTGGAGGTGCTGTTGAACATGATTAGAGGGGACCGGTCTATTAAAGGAATACAGGTCGGAGCCAAACAATATAAATTGAAAGCTTTTGCAGATGATTTGGTTTTAACTTTACAGGAGCCGGAATCTAGTATGAAAAGAGCTTTGGAATTGATTAAAGAATTTGGTCATGTGGCTGGATTTAGATTAAACAAGTTAAAAACTAAAGTATTAGAGAAGAATTTAACTCCATTGGAAAAGGATAGGTTTCAGAATGAAACAGGTTTAACTGTGGTTAAGAAAGTGAAATACCTAGGGATTAATATGACTGCGAAAAATTTGAACTTATTTAAAGAGAACTATGAGAAATGTTGGTCAGAAGTTAAAAAGGACTTAGAAATCTGGTCTAACTTGAAGCTTTCCTTGCTGGGCCGAATTGCAGCTATAAAGATGAATGTATTGCCAAAAATGTTATTTTTGTTTCAATCTTTGCAAATTTTGGACAAGATGGACTGTTTCAAGAAGTGGCAGAGAGATATCTCTAGATTTGTCTGGCAGGGCAAGAAACCCAGAATAAAGTTTAAAATTTTAACTGATGTAAAAGAAAGAGGTGGATTTGCCCTGCCAGACCTTAAATTGTATTATGAATCAGCAGCATTCTGCTGGTTAAAAGACTGGCTGCTTCTTGAGAACACGGACATTTTGGATTTAGAAGGTTTTAACAATGTTTTTGGGTGGCATGCATATCTGTGGTATGACAAGGTTAAAGCTCATAAGGCATTTAAAAACCATATTGTTAGGAAATCTCTGTTTAACATCTGGACAAGATATAAAGATTTGCTGGAAAGCAAAACCCCAAGGTGGTTGTCACCTATGGAAGCTAAGGCTCAGAAAAAGCTCAATATGGAGGCCAAATGGCCAAAATATTGGGAAATTTTGGAACAAGAAGGTGGCAGTTTGAAACTGCAGAGTTTTGAAAAATTAAAAGACAAAGTGCGAGATTGGCTTCATTATTATCAAATAAGAGAGGCCTATAATTTGGACAAAAAAATTGGCTTCCAGGTGGAGAAATCAAAATTGGAAACAACTGTTAGAACCAAAAACTAAGATTCTGTCAAAGATGTATAACTTGCTGCTGAAATGGAACACCCAGGATGAAACGGTCAAATCAGCAATGATTAAATGGGCGCAGGGTATAGGTCATAACATTATGTTCGCTGACTGGGAGCAGTTGTGGACCACCGGCATGAAATTTACGGCATGTATTGCCTTAAAGGAGAATATTATGAAAATGATTTATAGGTGGTACATGACCCCAGTCAAGCTCGCAAAAATTTATCACCTGCCTGACAATAAGTGTTGGAAATGTAAAGAAGCTGAGGGAACTTTCTTTCACCTTTGGTGGACATGCCCAAGGGTCAAGGCTTACTGGGAAATGATATATAATGAACTCAAGAAGGTATTTAAAAGTACCTTTCCTAAGAAACCAGAGGCCTTTCTTTTGGGCATAGTTGGCCAAAGGGTGCCAAAGAAAGATAGAACATTTTTCATGTATGCAACAACAGCAGCAAGAATACTGCTTGCTAAGTTTTGGAAGACACAAGATCTACCCACCGTGGAGGACTGGCAGACGCAAGTAATTGACTACATGGAGATGGCTGAAATGACTGGCAGAATCCGTGACCAGGGAGAAGATCTGATTGAACAGGACTGGAAAAAGTTTAAGGACTATTTACAAAAATATTGCAAAATCTCTGAGTGTTAATATGATGTGGGAAGTGAAGGTAACAGGGTTGGTGTGACTTGGTTAAATGTGAATTAAAAGAAGAATGTTTAAAAGGACAGGGGGATATGAACAGAACACTATTATGTCATAGTATATAAGATGAGGTATGGACCATAAATAATGGAAAATTGGGACATAATAATTAGAAGAATATAAAATTAGGTATGGCTTAAATAAGGTTTTGAATTTGCTGAAATGGATTGGAATAAAGAGGAACACAAAAAAGGGGGACATGAGGAGGTCAAGACAGAGGGGGATGGAATCTTACAAATTTAAGAAAAAGGGTTTTTTATATTTTCTTTTTCTTTTCTTTTTATCTTTCTTCTTTTTTGCTATATATTTTTGTTTTTCTGTTGTATCACTTTTTTATATGAACTTTATGTATGGAAATGATACGTTTTGAAATGATGAATTTTCTGTTTTGTTTTGTAAAATCTCAATAAATATCTATTTAAAAAAAAAAAAAGAGAAGGTGAGCTCCCATTGCTCGGTCCCTGCTCCTGCCAACCTAGCAGTCTGAAAGCACGTCAAAGTGCAAGTAGATAAATAGGTACCACTCTGGCGGGAAGGTAAACAGCGTTTCCCTGCGCTGCTCTGGTTCACCAGAAGTGGCTTAGTCATGCTGGCCACATGACCCGGAAGCTGTCTGCGGACAAACACTGGCTCCCTCGGCCAATAAAGCAAGATGAGCGCCGCAACCCCAGAGTCGGCCACGACTGGACCTAAAGGTCAGGGGTCCCTTTACCTTTACTAGGAGTGTTTGGCATGTAGAAACATGAGTCCATAAAGCATCTCCTCCTAACAGAGGGGAGGGGGTTGTGAGTGGGGGCCAGTTCCCCCTTCTGCAGGAGGATGTCTTCTACCCCCTGCGTCAGCTTACCTGGCTGCTGTGCCGCGCCTGTAGGCCAGCCAATCGGGCTGGCTTGGGGGCGGGGTTTAGCCACATTTAAGCGGCCGTGGCAGCTCCGTGCCCTCATTGTGCGCCCAGAAGTCGACGGATCACCCACCCTCCCTCCCTTTAAGTCATATCTATGCTTCTGACCTTGCTATGGACTTTGGTTGATTGCCCTGGTTGCCCAGGGGGCCTGGTAGGAATTTTTACCCATTTGGTAAATTGGCACAAGCCTCTTGGTCTTCCACCTACCTCATAGCAATTCATCACAACTTTGGGGTATTGGCGGTTAGGCATTGGAATATGTGTCGTGTGTTGGTGGGCAGGGTGTGGCCATCACCTACCCCTCCCCTTTTGGGTATTCCGTTAAAGGAATCCAGTGGTCGTGGATCCTGTCCGATGCCCTGCTGGTGGCTAGGGCCATGGCACGACTCCCGGTGACATTAGGGGAAGCTTCCAGTTGTATTTGCGTGGACAGGCGGAGTCCCCAGATCCCCCGCGGTCCCCCCGTCATGCGGAATAATGACTCGAGACAACGTGCTATGGGATTAAATTGGCCACAACTTTATTAAATTTCAAATGTGGGTAGACCTTGGCATTGGGCGTTCCCCCTCCCCAGTCCCCAGCTGGGGACCTAGGGAGCATCAGGGTTATCCAGTGTGTGTGGGGGGGATGGGCCGGCTCTGGAGAACATATGTTCAAGCAGAGACAGCCGCCCCCGTTACGCCGCCGCCGCAGGGGAGAGCAATGACAACCTTTCGGCACACGGCCAAAGCCTCCCTTCAGAAACCCCTTTAACGGGGAACCCTGGTATCGCCGCCGCAAAGAGGAAGATGGACTAAAGGATTCCGCCCAAGGCCTGATACCGCCAAAGTTGTGACGTTTTGCTACGGGAAAGGCGAAACCTGCCAATGCAGGGAAATTCCTTTCCGGCCCTTTAACAGCGACCTTACGTAGCAGCGCCCGCATACCTGTGAAGAAAAGTTAACCTGCGAAACCTGTGAAGAAAAGTTAACCTTCAAAATAAGACATTAACTGAGGGTGGGTAGGGTGGGAGAAGCTCTGGAGCCAAGTGAGGATTCCCAGGTAAGATCCTCCCTCTATTGTGTGGGCAGGTAATCCCTCCCCTACCTGGACTGATCTCCTTGGCAACGCTTCCCCCAGGTGGGATTGGGCAAATGACTGAGGTAGGCGGAGACCCCACGTATCCCACCTGAGGGAAGGCAAGGCCAAGCCTAAGCTATTGGAGCCGCTCCAGATCCAGGGGCTGCACGCGTCCACGCAAAGGGCGCCCCCCGTTTTTAAGCGGGGAGCGGTCATTGCATCAACAAGCTCCTCCCACTGGTTTTTAACCTTTGGATGACTCCCTGCTGAACGGGGTGGAGTCATGTATAGATTGCTTGATCCAATGCCTAAGGCAATACCACTCACACACTGTAACCAATAAAGTTGTGGCCTTCTTTAGCCCACTAATCTAAAATACATGTGTCCCTGTGTCTTACTCATCTCTAAGTGGATGGCGGGTCCTCGACTCACAACCCACCCCTGTCAATAACCCCAGTTCCCAACACCTTTTAACTACGCTCTTCCCCAAAGAGCAATAAAAGTATTTACATATCCCCCTAGCTGCAAGGCTTTCCTGTGCTTCTCCTTTGAAAGTATCAGGATTCAACCCACCAACCTGATGGATTTCTGTATGGGGTATGTGCTGCCCTTGATCGCTTCCTGCCTCCTATTGTGAGGTTAAGGTCACATCTTATAGAGGAGCAAGGAGTATGTGACCTTATGCTTAAGGGATTATGGAGGCAGGGTGAGGCCTGGATTCCCCTCTTCCAGAGGAGTCATTAGCCGTTGTAACCAAGAAAATCAGTCAAGCCGTTGAATTTTGGTGATTATTTGTGAAGTTTCTACAGTTTTCTGTACAGTCATACCTCAGGTTACAGATGCTTCAGGTTGCGTTTTTTCGGGTTGCAGATTGCCGAAACCCGGCAGTTCCGGAATGGGTTACTTCCGGGCTTCGGCAGTCGTGCATGCGCAGAAGTGCTAAATCACGCTTTGCGCATGTGCAAAAGCGCCAAATTGCAACTCGCATGTGTGCAGATGCAGGTTGCGAATGCTGTGGGTTGTGAACATGCATCCCACATGGATCACGTTTGCAACCCAAGCGTCCACTGTATTGGATTGTCAGAGGAAACAGTACGATACATGGTATCGACTTATTGCTACAATTTTATAGACTGCTTTTCGGAGCTTCTTTGCTGTTGTGCATTTATGGTGCTTGTGTAAACGGTCATTGTCCTGGCTTTAGTTCGAGGCTGTGGTGGGAACTTGGGGTTTTTGGGGAGTCATTTAACACACACCCCGATTCCTGGTTTTAACAGCACTTCATGGAACTGAATTCTATGAGCATATAGAACTGAATTCTCTGCAAGTGTAATTGCACACAGGAGTTGTGTGGATATTTTGTTAGCCCTTGCAATCCACTTCGGCTGCCTTCCTTTGCATAAGTCCAGGCAACTATGAGAGTGCAGGAATGGGTAAGAATTAGGTAACTGATGTAAATAAAACCCATGTGCCAACACTTCTCCATAAACATAGATGGCACTCAACTCTGTTTCTTCTTTTTGTACTTATTCTTTATACACTTACATTAGTCCTCTTCATGCACAAAATGTCTGGAGAAATGAAAAAGTAAGATTGTGCCTTCTAGCTCTATGCCCAACTTGCACATGGATCAGGCCTTCTGGACAAAGCCATTGTATGAATAAGTTGTACACACTGTTAGATTCCAGTGGAGCAAATAGCTAATTGGAGTGGCCAAATAGAATAGCTTCATCAGCTATCCAATAATTTAATTAGACAGCACGTATATGATATCGAGCGACAGAATAATTTGGCCACAATGAGGAAATTTTGTCCATGGTATGGTTTTTTTTTCACCTAGTCATTTTGACACTTTGGCTTCCTATTGGCAAAATTTGACAATTCCAAAATGCAGACGCGCTTTCACTTTTGCAAGATAGAATATACTGCCTTCGGCTGAGATATGGTTAAGATCAATAATTATCCCAATCTTTAAAAATGGCGACCCAAAAGAACCAAGGAATTATAGACCGATAAGCCTATTATCAGTGATAGGGAAAATCTACGCTAAGCACCTTTTATCTAAACTCCTTACCTGGATGAAAAATCTAAATTTACCAGGGAAAGAACAAATAGGTTTCTCCAAAGGTTGCTCTACATTAGACCATTGCCTTATACTTATGCATTTGGTTGAAAAATACAGATCTCAAAGGCAATCTAAGATATATGCTGCTTTTGTAGATTTTCGTGGTGCATTTGACTCAATTGACCGCCCAAAGCTGTGGAGGAAACTCGCAGAATTAAAAATTGATCAGCGCTTATTGATCCTAATAAAAAATTTATACTCTTCCAATATCTGTCAAGTCAAACTTAACACCAAAGGTCACCTTTCATCAGACATCCCAAACTCGAAAGGGGTAAAACAAGGGTGTATTCTTGCCCCCTTCCTATTTAATTTATTTTTATCAGATTTGCCAGATCACCTTCAAAAAATAGAATCACATGCCCCTAAACTTAATCAGAAACCAGTTTCTCTATTATTATACGCAGACGATGCTGTTCTACTATCATTAACGAGCTTGGGTCTGAAACGCCTTATATCTTCTCTGATCCTTTACTGCGAATGTAACAAGCTCTCTATAAATTACGAGAAGACAAAAATTTTGGTCTTCTCGAATGGTTGGAAATTAGAGAAATGGAAAATAAGAGGGCAGGAAATTCAACAAGTGAAAATCTATAGGTATCTGGGAATCTTATTCCAGAGCAATTTAGGGTGGGCAAATCATTGCACAAATGCCATAAAACAGGCAAAGTGCACCTCATCAGCTGTTGCCCGTTTTTATTATCAGAAAGGCAATCAATTTATTCCTGCGGCCAATCAGATATTCCAAACAAAAGTGCAATCCCAGATACTCTATGGAATCCCGCTATGGGTCCAAGCATATAATAGTGATTTAAAAAAGATTCACTCCAGCTTTCTGAGACGTATTCTTGGACTCCCAGCTGTGATCAAATATGAAACAATGTGTGCAGAAATAGGCATACACACAATGGAATATTGGGCCTGGTCCACCTCAATAAAGTACTGGTTACGCTGCCATTTTCGCTGCCCTCCATCAAGTCTGCTCGCTGATTTGCTCAAAGACTCCTACAAATCAAGATGGTATCAGTACCTCGAAAAAAAGATTGAATCTTTAGGCATCGAGCTGGAGCCCCTGTACAATTCTAATGAGCAATACATTTTCCATAATATCCTAACTAGACTAAAGGATGTCGAGAGGCAAAATATTATGGCAGCTGTAAACAAAATTTGTTCGCCCATATTCTATGATTTAAATATCTTAGATAGCAGAGCCAATTACGTCACCAAATTAATAATTCCAGCCCAACGTAGGGCTTTTATGCTGGCCCGTTTGAATGTTTTTCCCTCAGCATTTGTCAGGGGAAGATATCAAAACATCCCTAGAAATAAGAGATTCTGCAGATGTTCTATGAATGTCCCGGACACGGTAGAGCACATTCTCTTTCAGTGCCCATTGTACAGTACGCTCCGTCAACGCGTGCTGTCCCCTCTTCTGGGTGGTCTGGAGCCCCAACAAGGTGAATGTGTGGGATTCTGCCTATCCGACGTTGACCAAAGGGTAACGGCGGGGGTAGCCGAGTTTTTGGTAGCAGTCCTCCAAGGAGCAGGTTAACAAGGAAAACCACTGATTTTATATGTATATATATATATATGTATGTAGCCAACTGCTGCCTTTCTGTTTATATCTCAAGGCTTTTATATGTTTCTTTCTCTTTTATCGTTTTATTTGTATAATGCCTAATAAAGGTTTGAATAAGTAGCCTTCGGCTGCACTTAAGAGTCAGTTTCAAAAAATTCCACTGGAAAAACTGTTATGTCCATGTGGAGATAGCAGTATAAAGTCAGTGGCTCATGTGCTTCTGGCTTGCACTCTTTATAAAGATTTGAGGAGTACAGTTCTTATGTATTTTGTATAGTTAAGTTTTTATCTCTATCTTCAGTACATTTTATTTTATTTTATTGCCATGGCTAGTGGCTGCTGCAAATAAATATTCTTCTGATTCAATCTGGGCAACGTTAAGCACATAAGCCAGTCTCCAACTATAGTAGACCAAGTGTCCAGGAGCAGGTAGCATGGTCTGAGATAGGCAAGAGTTCCTATTCATAATGCAAGAATGGTAAGGTTGAAGGGCCAGAGGCAGAGGACCTAATTCTGTGTTAAAAAGTGTACTATGAATGCATAAAGTCCCAGGTCCAGTCCCTGACATATCCAGGGATAAGCCTAAAGGCCTGGAGAGCCATTGCCATCCTGTGTAGACAATACAGAGGTGGATGGATCAGTGATCTGACTCAGTATAACACAGCTGCCTATGTTTCAGTACAAACAGATGGTCATATTCCACAAGGGAGCGAGGCAGGCCATAGGAGTCTCTAAAGCATCCACTCTCTCCGATTAGATGCCAGACCGAGGAACAAAGCCTGAGGGCTGCAGTTATATAAAGCCAGCCTTGGGATGGGGAAAGAATTTTGTTTGGTTTACTTTTTTGCAGTGAACTGATCCGGTCCGACACTCCCAACCTTGCTTGTGGATTGTGACTCAATTCCCCATCACATTAAACGCTTCTCCAGATTTTCCAAGTGCAGATGCACACGCAAAAATGTGTGTTTTGTTTAAAAGTTGCATACAACAGGTGGGTTTTACAGGTGAACGCACTGAAAAGCATGGGAAAATGTCTGTTTTATTTGCACATGTCCACTCCCTCCAGCAGCACAGCACTGCAGCCCAAGAACCACAACTGCAGTTCAAGCTTCACCATACCCCATTCATCCTCCTTGGCAGTCTTGCATCTGCCCAGCCCACCAGTGAACAGAATTTCCAGTCTGAGATAGATTGAGTTGGGGATGTTCCTTCACCTACTCTGTACTGAAGGCTGGGAGCAATAAACGTGTAGGGGTGGGTGCTGATAAACAGGTTAATTTGGTCACATAGTTGGCAGGATGCCTAGGGAGAATTAATGTGGGTTAAGGGAACATTTGAGCATCCATTGGCACCTTTGTCTATGAAGGGTATTTTTCCGGAGACCAGATGCCCTGGCTTGTGGGTCCCTTAGGTTGCATTCACATGACAGCTTATTTCATTTTCACAACATTTCCCAAACTGTTAATTTCCACGTTATATCTGAGCTTGCAGAAAATGAAAAAACCACATCTGGAACCAGAGTGGAACCATGGTGGAATATAGAACAAACTTAGCACTCATTTCCATATTATTTTCAAGCAGGTCCCCCCCCCAAAAAATTTGCAATATATTCCACTATAGTTCCAGATGTACCTTTTACATCATATGGAAAAGTCATGAAAGTGGAAGGAACGGCCTTAATCTCGACATGGAACTTCCTTGAGGCTAACCTATCACACCTGACTGGAGTCGTAAGAGATGTTGAGGGCAGGAAGACTTCTGTTCCCTGTAAGGTAAGACTCAAGGTTAGGTCATGCCTTTTGGCATGGGTAAGGGGCAAGTTTGGGAAATGTTGTAGAAATGAAATAAGCTTATGGGACGTGGGTGGCACTGTGGTCTAAACCACTGAGCCTTGGGCTTGCTGATCAGAAGGTTGCCGGTTCGAATCCCCTTGACAGGGTGAGCTCCTGTTGCTCGGTCCCAGCTCCTGCCAACCTAGCAGTTCGAAAGCACATCAAAGTGCAAGTAGATAAATAGGTACTCCTCCGGCGGGAAGGTAAACGGGGTTTCCGTGCGCTGCTGTGGTTCGCCAGAAGTGGCTTAGTCATGCTGGCCACATGACCCGGAAGCTGTACGCCAGCTCCCTCGGCCAGTAAAGCGAGATGAGCGCCGCAACCCCAGAGTCGGCCACGACTGGACCTAACGATCAGGGGTCCCTTTATCTTTACCTTAAGGGGTTGGCTTCCCCAAGGATAATGTTAGTTTCCCAAACTTCTCATTTCCCCTACAGATGTTATCAATATAAGAGGCCCTAGTTCAACCCATTTCAAGTTCCATGTCCCTTTATGATGGGTTGGGTCACAAAATGCACACAAAAGGATGGAATAGCACACCACAGAACAAACAGGGTTCTTATGCAGCAACTCAGCTCATTCCTAAACCTGCCATCATATTGTCTGCTATCCAGTTTGCCTGGCACAGGTGGGCTGGTAAACTGCCATAGAACTTTCTGGTCATTATTTCATTATTTGGGTGAGGCTGCAGAGCAGCAAGCATCAGGCTAATAGCTTCATCTGCCTGAGATCTGTCTTGTTGCTACCAGACTATATACATTCAGTTCCCCAGCACGTATATGCATCTAGGCTTTGTCTGCACAACTGGTAGCTTACATTTCTGTACCCTGCATGATAAACATTTTGCAATTCCTCACTGATCTGTTTTTAAAACTTTGACCTTATTTGAAGAATTACAGCTGTGAAACTAGATTAGTAATTAATTTGGAAACCTGATCAGGATACCTACTAGAGAAAAAATGCACCGACAAAATGCAATTACGTTTCAAATTCACCCATACATTGCAAATAGCATTTTCTGCTTTCTGTAGAGTTCTCTGGATGACAACATGTTGCTCACAATTCTCCCTATAGATGCAGTTAAAGAGCTTCAAGATTATTATCCAATGCAATGGACTATCCAAAGTCTGCAGTGCAATCAGACAGGGGGAGCATATCATCTAAAATTGCTTCCACATATTCATGTTTAAATATTTAATCATATAGATATCAAAGGCAGAACATAATAAAATTCATTCAGAGGATGAGCTATATAATTAATGTTTGGAGAAATATTTAGAGAGGTGACTCAGCTGAAGGCTTGATCATTCTGGCAATTATGAGGGGGGAGGGGGAATAGCATTTAATGATTTTAATTCTGAATGTGCTGAGGTCTTTGTCTCTGTGGATATTAATATGCAGTGGTCTGTGTCTGTGCCATTATACCTTTTTCTTTTACTAATCGTTTATTTGGGATTCTAACATTTCTTTTTTGACTCTTCCACGCAAGAATTCTCCTTACATCCTTCCCTTCTTCACCCAACCCTCCTTCCCTCTCCCCCAAAATCTTCACACCAGTTCAAATAGAAACATTTAAACAAATGCTAATACAAAAAGAGGATTAAACGAGGATAGAATAACCTCTTTCATCATGAATATTACAAATACGGTGGTACCTCGGGTTACGGATGCTTCAGGTTACAGACACTTCAGGTTCCAGACTCCTCTAATCCAGAAATAATACCTCGGGTTAAGAAATTTGCTTCAGGATGGGAACAGAAATCGCTCGGCGGCAGTGAGAGGCCCCATTAGCTAAAGTGGTACCTCAGGTTAAGAACAGTGTCAGGTTAACAATGGACCTCCAGAACGAATTAAGTTCTTAACCTGAAGTACCACTATAACTAACAAAAAATAACAACACTAACATAATGGAGAGAGAAAATCAACATTGCACTCCGTTTCCCATGTCACTGGGATAAAGCTAAAGGTAAAGGGACCCCTGACCATTAGGTCCAGTTGTGACCGACTCTGGGGTTGCAGTGCTCATCTCGCTTTATTGACCGAGGGAGCCGGCGTACAGCTTCCGGGTCATGTGGCCAGCATGACTAAGCCGCTTCTAGCGAACCAGAGCAGCACACAGAAACGCCGTTTACCTTCCCGCCGGAGTGGTACCTATTTATCTACTTGCACTTTGACGTGCTTTCGAACTGCTAGGTGGGCAGGAGATATCATTGGGATATTACTCAGCAAATAGTTCCAAGAATCCATTCCAACAGATCTTTTCCTTATGCAGTTTGCTAACTAGGACCTTCACATGTGCTGCCTGAAGATCTTGCATCCAGGAGGTCTTGCATCCATCCCTCAGTATCTGGTGAGATACGCGGAAGCAACACAATCAGCGAGGCAGAGACACAACACTAGCTTCCCTGCAGATGGGCAGATGGGTCACTTTCCAGGAGAGGTTGAGGTGATGGAGATCATAGTGTTGTCTGAGTGCACCAGCAGCCTCAATCTAGCACTGATCCCAGTGCACCCACACTCCTCCCAGAAAGTGACCGCAACACACTTGCCAGCAAGCAGGAGGGGAGAGAGGTCTTGTGCTTAGCTCCTGTTTGCAGGCTTTCCTTAGGCATCTGGCTGGTCACTGTGAGAAAAGGATGTTGAATGTTTATCTCAGTGAAGACCTTACTTGGAAAATCAATACAACCCAGGTGGTTAAGAAAGCCCAACAGAGACTCCATCTCCTCAGAGTATTGCGAAAGAACTATGTCAATCAACATTTGATGATCTCCTTCTACCGGTCCACAGTAGAAAGTGTCCTTTCATACTGCATCACCGTGTGGTACGCTGGTTTGACATCAACTGATAGGAAGTGCCTACAGAGGGTGGTGAATACAGCACAAGATAGTATGGGCTGTCCCATGAATCCGCTGGATGAAATAGTGGAAGAACGTTGCCTCAGGAGAGTGAGGAAAATTCTCAGGGTTGAATCACACCCTGGCCGGCACTTTCTTGATCTCCTGCCCTCGGGCAGAATATATAGATGCATGATTAGTCGCACCAACAGGGTAAAGAACAGCTTCTATCCGTGGGCTGTTAGGCTGCTGAATGAAAAGATTACAACAGGGCAACTGACTTTTGGGTTTGGTGGTTGTGTGTCAGTAAACGAGGGGAATTAAGACTAAGAGAGCTGAGTGGGGGGTGCTCATGTGATCTCACTGTATACAACTTGTACAAGTGACAATAAAGTATAAAGTAAAAGTAACTAGATGGTCCATTGGCCCAATCCGGCAGGCTCTTCTTATGTTCTTATGAAGCTAGCATTGCGACTCCACCCAGGGGAGTAGCGTGGGGGAAGGGGCTGCCAGGGCAATGACCCTGGGCAGGTTTTTTCTGGGGGATGCCTCTCATCGCAAAGCAGTTCAGGACGGGCAGGGAGGCGTGAGGAGGATGCAACAGCCATACGGCCTCTGCTGCCCTGCCAGCCCCGAGCCGCTCCAGTGGCACTGGTGGCAAGGACTGGGCTGGCGCGTTATGCCCCCGCTCTGCCACACCGCTGACTCTACCCTACCAAGTGACATGTTTGCGGGTTATTTGCTACTAATGGAGTAAAACACTGACCCTGTGGGAGCATTGCTTCTGCTCTTTTTCCAAATCCGCTCTGCTTTTTTGGTGGGCAGAGTTGCAGCTGGGCATCAGGGCAGTGATTTGGTCAGGGGCGGAGACTGATGCCTCCGTCGCTGTCTGGGCCATGTTGGCCTTGCTGGGCAGGGTCCTGCCCAGGTGTGGCCCCTCTGACCAAACAACACCAGCGGGAGGCATGGCCATGGGAAACTTAAACTGTGACGCGGCCAGGAAGCCATCCTCTCGCACCCTTCGCCAGCACGCAACTGCTACTTTACAGATATGTGACCCTTTGTAACATTTAGATTGTTTATCTCCACGTTAATTCTGGTTAGGACTTTTCTCCAGCAAGTTATTACCTTCACAGTAGATGAATTAAGTCTGCCTGCAGTTACCTACCCCTCCAGAATTCATCATCAGGAAATACACCCAGACACTCAAATATTACAATTTTTTTAATGGATTAGTTTCACATGCAAACCAGCACTTGACATTGTGTCCAAACGTGACAAACTACGGTTTGATCAAACCATAGTTTGCCCTTGCATACCAGGGTCACATAAAAGGATAAAGCCCAACTTTGTGATCGTGCTTTGACCAAACTAGAGTTATTCAAATTCAGACACATATGGCAAACAATGGATTGATCAAACCAGATATTCATTGAGCTGTGCATGTGAGGGAAAAGGGGAGAAAACAAGCAGCAAAAACTCCAAACAACTTGAATGTCATGCCTTTCCAATTTTTAAACTTACAAATTAAGGAGGCTTATATAATCCCAGGCAGTTTGCATTATTCTGATTGGCCTACCAACCATTAATATTAGAAACAAGTGGTGATCTGGTCCCGTGCATTTGAACAGTATTATGGTTTCATGCTCTGTGCTTGGCAAAGTAACCTAACACTGGATAATAAATGTCTGGTTCATAAAAAATTATATTGGTATATGCCTCAACCACACAAAAATAGAAAATATTGACAAATGTGTTCTTCCTATTTTTGCAGTCTACACAAGACACCATACTGTTCATTTGTCCTCTTTGGCAAACATACAGCAATGAAGTGAGAACCCTTACCGTCTCTTCGATTAAGCCTTGCAAATCCTGGGCTGTGACTACTGGACAGCTCCGTTGAACTACTGAACGATGATTGAGGCAAGGCAGACACCAGCTGATCGTGACAATTATCTGTCAGAGAAAAACATCATGCATCAGGCTCGCGCACTTAAACAAGGGCCGTTGAAAACCATAACTAAAACAGAACACTGGCAAACATCAGAATTGACCTTGTACTTTTCTGATCACGTCCCCACAGTGTGTGTCTTGGGTCTATTATAAGTTCCAGTCCTGAGCCGGCACTTTGTATTTGATCAATATTTCATCAGATTACCATGGTGTAATTTACTGGATTCTCTGACTCTTTCAGTGCCCCTTGTTCTAACTTAGCTTTGAAGACAGACTTGATAAATGGACGGGAGCTTACTAGCTATTATTTACGACCAGAACAATTGACACCTGCTAGTTCAGCTTCAGCTTGAGTAACACCCAGCAATGGGCTGTACATATGCCATATATATCGTTAGGTGTTAAAGTGCTATCACACTTTCAACGAACAGCTATCTCTAGAGAATTTTTGTAAAAAGAAAAGCCTGCATTAAGAATAGATGAGGTACTCAGCTAAGTGGGCTTTTTTGTTCTGCCAGGGTGGTTGTTTTTTTGTGGGGGGAGGTAATGTTTGTGATTTAGAAGGAACATGAAATCATTATCAGGCAATTATTAGTATGCAAGTCTTGGGCTTTTAACACAAAGCAGCAACAGTGTTTCAGAAAAGGGGATTTAGCAGCCGTTCCCAATCAATGACGCATAAGCAAGCAGATTCTAATCAATATTTCAGGATGTTAAATCCTTTTCCAGCCTGATTGCTAAACAGGACAAGCATTCTTTCTCCATTTATATCTGCAAAAAATAAAATAAAAATAAAAATAAAAATAAATTGAGAATCAATAGCTGCTCTAGTTTTAGCTGAAAGAAAACTGAATGGAAACAGAGAGAAAAAGGCCAGGAAATGTTGCCCTGATTAGGCCCTGCTGGCATTTGCTGTTTAGTAAAAGCAAGAAAATTATGTAAAACTTCTCTGTTGGAAAAGTAACCAATAGGTCCAATAAATAGCGCTGGATGGGTCAAGAGTAGTCTCTTTGGTTGCACTCAGCAGAGTAAAAGAGGATCAATGCTGAATCTTGCCTTCTACCAAGAGATATGTTCAATGAAGCTATAAGGGTTTACAATATCACATCTGCCTTTAAAGAAGGAATTAATTCTAATTCATTGAGCATCCTATCCAAAGCAATAATTTCTTAGGGAGCTAGGAAAAACGAAAACAATTATATCCATAGAAGAAATCCTGATGAGAACTATTAGTGCTGGTTCTTTCACAATATCTGCACAAAGGGGTTTCAAGCACCTTCGTTCTCCCTTCTCCCTAGAAAGGTTGTGGTCATGCAAATCAGTATGCATGTAGAGTTTTTATATTTACGCAGAATTCCTATATTCACTTTATTGGGGTAGCCTCATTTTGTGGCTGTTTACCTAGGGTGCACAGAGTCTGCTGGGATTTTCCTCGGTACAAGACCTTTTGGAAGAACAGTGTAAGAACTGCGAATGAAGTAGCCCAGTATTCTGTTTCTAGTGGTGGCCAATTAGTTGGCACTCAAATGAATACAAAGCTAGAACCATCAGCTTCTTTATATATATAATTTTTATTAAAGTTTCTGTTTTACAATTTAAATTACTCATTTTGCATCCTTAAAATATGATTGACTTCCCTCCTTCTCTTTCCACGGTTCATTTTGCATATCATAAATCCCTGCATATTTTACAAAAACTATACCATTCAGTATTCCACTACTGTATCCATCAAAACTTATTCACACTATTGAATTTATCTTAATAAAGGTAAAGGGACCCCTGACAATTAAGGGACTAACTGCCAATCCTTATAAAATTGTGACAGTTGCTACATGGTAGGCGAAAACCAAATGGCTCCTCCAATTTGCCAGATGGAAAAATTCCTACCGGGCCCCCATTGCAAAACAGGGGACCAACAATGTCCATAGCAAGGCCAGACGAACCTAAGTAAAGGGAGGGTGCGCAGGGGATCTGCTGCACAAAGGCAAGAGAACCAGCAAACAATGTGCAAGGTATAATAAGGGTTTCCCAGCCACCCCCAAAGCCAAGCGATTGGCTTTAGGGCCTAAGTGACTCGGAAAGCCACCAACCAGAGTGAAGCAGAGCTTAGCCCTGCCCACACAGGGTGGTGGTGGGTGCTCAGGGATCCGATCGCAACGCGATCCCTCAGTGAAGAGGAATCGATTTGTCATTTCAAAACAATATGAGAGATGGGAGTGAGAATGCCCAGAAATGAAAGGTTCATGAGGCCAAGTATAAGAGAGATCAGCAAGGTTGATACGCGCAACTGATATCAATATCCAACCAAATTCCTGGCTGTAGTTAAAAAAAAATTCTTAAAAAACCCCCAGCATCCGTGTCAGGGAGTCTTGGTAACAAACGAGCGTAGTTAATTAAAAAGATTTATTGCAAAAAAAAACAGAGTTCACCGGAGCGGTGAGCACAGCCATCCGCCATAAATCAAAGATGTCCCTTCTAAGGAGGGTGTTTCCGGCGAGACCAGAAACAGCCGTACTTCCTCTTGTGATGTATTCTGTCTTGAAGACCCCCCCCCCCCCATATGCCTAGACCTTGGGCTAAGAGGGTCAGCTTCCACCCTTCCACATTCACTGATAATGTACTTCTGTGGTCCTTCCCACTCTCTGAGCTGCTTTCGATTCATTTTGTCCTTCACTGGCGCGCTGGCAAGCTGCCGGCTGACTCTCCGCAACTCTGCTATCAGTTGGCATTCCTAATGGCGGGGGAGAGTTGGCTCTTGGCTATAATCCTCCTGTCTTGCAGTTAACCCTCTCTCTTGCTGGCTACTTCCTTCCCTGGGAGCTGGCTGCCAACTTCCCTTGGGGGTTGGCTCATTCATGACACCCAGGATAGTAATATTGACAGCCAAATCATCATTTGCATGCATCAAGCATCGAACCAAGCAGAGACAAAGGGGGCTGCATGCATTCCACAAAGTTGTGTCTGCTCATTGGGATGCCGATCTGCAAGCAGCAGCAGCAGAAAAAGCTGAAGCAGACTATCAGACTTCGGGCCTGAAGAGTGAACAGGTTGCAAAGTTAGCTCAAGCAGTCTTCGGGGGAAAGAAGGGTGGGGGAAGAAGGCAGACAGTTGCTTGTGGTACCAGCGGTGCCAGGGGCTGATGGAGCGGTATATTGACTTTACTTATAATAGTAGCAGTTTAAAAACCAGATGTCTGCAAATGAGCGGAGCAAGCCAAAAGAGGGAAATGAAGAGAGAACATTGCATGGGAGGAGAAAAGCTGAAATGCAATTAAAAGGAAAGGCCTGGGGGAGATGAAATGCAGACACAGGAGAGTGTAGATCAACATATAAATAAATATTGGCCCATCAGCCAAATTAAGGCTCATTCACGTTATCTAAAACCTAATTCCACAATCTACCGTAATTTCAATGCAGATTTAATAAAAGAGCGGGCGCGAGATTTCTCCAAGCAGCATGGCGGCAAAGGTTGCAGATGCAAAATGAGGAAATGATTTAGCTCTTTCCCCTTTGGAATTCAGAAAGGATTATGATGATGCTTGAGAGATTTGGCATCCGCAGCTTTCAAATAAAATGAAGTCTGTTTACACTCAGAATTTCTTGCTTTGCCAAATCATGCATTCTGGACCATGCTAGAGGCAAGAATCATGAACGCTTTCCTCACTTTAACATACTCTGGAGTAATTACATTCATTACTACAGAGGAAATGATTTGGTATATGGTATATGCACTTACGTGGGCGTAAGCCACATTGAACTCAGTGAGACTTACTGCTGAGAATATATGCATAAACTTGGACTGTTCAACTACAACAGTATACAAACACATCATTTAACTTGGTGGAACTAATTTCTGAGTAGACCAACACAAGATGGGGTAAGGAGTTGTGGGTTCAGGCTGTTTTTCTTCTTGTTTTTATTATGTTATTTTTATTGTATTTTTATGCTGTGAACTGCCCTGAGATCTATTGATGAAGGGCAGTTTACAAACAATAAATAACAACAGTAATATGTTTAGGTTGGGACTTTGTCAGCACTGTTTAGTCTAGCTAAACTAAGATCATTTCCTACAATGTAGGAAATTTATTTATTGATTGATTGATTGATTGATTGATTGCATTTTTAAGCCACCTGACCCTTCAGATATTGTCAGACTCCATTCCTATCAGCCCCAGACAGGATGGCCATTGGTTAGTGATGATGTGAGCCATACTTCAGCAATTTACGCAGGGTCACCAGTTCCCTATACCTGCTAAAATGTCCATTCAGAATTTCCATCAAAATCAACAGTGCTTATTTGTGCATCCATGATTTCAGCCTGAGCCTACATATGCTGAAAGACTAAAGAAAAGATCTGCACAGATGTGTATTAGGTCTAAAGGCAAAGGACCCCTGACAGTTAAGTCCAGTCACGAACGACTCTGGGGTTGCAGCGCTCATCTCGCTTTACTGGCCAAGGGAGCTGACGTTTATCCGCAGACAGTTTTTCTGGGTCAAGTGGCCAGCATGACTAAGCCGCTTCTGGTGAAACCAGAGCAGCACACGGAAACACCTTTTACCTTCCCACGGGAGTGGTACCTATTTATCTACTTGTACTTTGACATGCTCTTGAACTGCTAGGTTGGCAGGAGCAGGGACCGAGCAGCAGAAGCTCACCCTGTTCGAACCGCCGACCTTCCGATCGGCAAGCCCTAGGCTTAGTGGTTTAGACCACAGCGCCACCTGCGTCCCGCAGTATTATGTCTAGATCAATCTTATTAGGTCCCTAAATTTATTTTTTACATTGTAAAACAGTGCCATCTCATGCCATGTGTAGTTTGCACATTTATAAACTAGCTGTAAGGTTAACGTAAAAAGGTAAAGGAACCCTGGATGGTTAAGTCCAGTCAAAGGTGACTGTGGGGTTGCAGTGCTCATCTCGCTTTCAGGCCGAGGAAGCCGGCATTTGTCCACAGAGAGCTTTCCAGGTCATGTGGCCAACATGACTAAACTGCTTCCGGTGCAATGGAACACCGTGATGGAAACCAGAGCGCACAGAAATGCCGTTTACCTTCCCGCCGCAGCGGTACCTATTTATCTACTTTCACTGGCGTGCTTTCGAACTGCTAGGTTGGCAGGAGCAGGGACAGAGCAACAGGAGCTCACTCCTTTTCGGGGATTCAAACCGCCAACCTTCTGATCAGCAAGCCCAAGAGGCTCAGTGGTTTAGACCACAGCGCCACCTGTGTAGAGCTGTATGCAGCAGTAACCAAATAACTTGAACTAAGTGGACTATTGTAATAACTGAAGGCCTATGCAGGCATTACCGCTCTTGTGTTCATCCCACACTTCTCCACCAATATCCACGCATATGGTCTGAAGGCACATGAGTCAACCACTGTACTGAAGCTGGCTTGCACCCAGATGGTTGACTAGCTGGGAGTCACTTATATACCACCTTGTGTTCCAAGATACAGGAAAAGCAGGAGAGCAATGCAAAAAATAAATAAAAACAAAATGCAACATCTGCATTCCTAGCTCACATATAATTCATATTCATAACAGTCATTTTCAGTAATCACAAAAACACATGGGAATCATTGATTTTAATAAACGGTCTGTATACTGTCATTTTTTTCCCCTAAATAAAAAATGGCGGACATGATAGTCTGGTAGGAACTAGAATACAATTGAAACAGATAATGCAGCATGACAGATTAAACTTCTAATTTGTTAGCAATACAAAGCATTTCCCATCAGATACTGGCTATCATCTTAAAACATGCAAGGATGGCTCTTGCCAACTGTCTAAGATAAACAAAGCATTCTGTGTAATAAGATAACCTCGGTATTTGGAATATTCAGGTATGAAGTCATTTTTTTCTTTCTCTCTTGGGGAAATTTTAAGTCAATTCACTCTACATCAGATACCAGAAGGGGTCTTTAGAAAGCACAAGTGTTTCTCCCATTGAAGTCAGTGGTAAGACTGGCATTGATTTTAAAGAGCATTGATTTTAAAGGAGCTGGATTGCATCCAAAATGGGTATTACAGCGTGAGCAGAATTTAAAAATAATTACTCTTGCTATGTGATATGGCCTAACTGAACTGTGTACGCTTGTGTGGTTTTTAGAGTAGCATGTGATGCCACGGTTTAAGCCATGCTTATTTCCTGGAAGATTGCATTCCTGATCTCAGATATATACATAAATTGTGGCAGTATTGTAGTGGGGCGGGCGGGGGATGACTTTTGCAATGCTCAGAGTCACCATGATATTGTTTTGAATATCCCTTGAATTTGAATATCACTTGAATTTAACCGTATTCCTAAACTTTAATCCACATTTCCCCCTGTAATCCAGGATAGTGCCTACAGTAGTTTGAATTTTGCTATTAAAAAGCAATACCATTGTTTTCTGAAGCTATAAATCACATCAACGTTACCTTGTGGAGAATAAGGAGATAGGTTAAATGGTTCATTTCACTTTTACCAACATGTGCAAACATTTTGTGGGCAGGTAGGAAAGGTTAATTCAATATGTAAATTCTTAGAATACACATGCAGTGTATTAATAGTATGGTAATAAAACAGTAAGACCTTGAAAGAGAACACAATAGGGCTTATGAATAAATTAATGGAGGTAAGATGGGTCTCCAATTTAAATGAAAAATGATATTGTATTAATATACAAAGGAAACAGAAGGATATATTTTTAAAAGGTTTTTCTGCATATCATTGTATAATATCTTTCAACTAATTTGATAACAATTTGGAATGTCATTCTCCTCTGAAATAAGTCTGCCTTATGAATACTCACTAGATTATTAAATTGTCACTCTCTTTATATCCCCCTCCCATTATAGCTGGGAAGGTAGCACATTTTCATTATGTGTTTCACTAAAAAAAAACACCCTCCCACCAAACCTGGCAAACAACCAGACAGTAATTTAACTGTTGTTGAAATTACCTTAATTCTGATAAGAAAACATAATTAATTTAAAATACATAGTTATTGCTACCGTTAATGAGTTGCTTTCCCTCCTCCACCTGTTCTGGTGTCTAGAACATCTATCAGTGGTGCACTGGTTTGGTCATAGAACACATGTTTTGCAACCAGAGTGTTTCATATTTAGTTCCTGGCATCTCTGCGTAGGGCTGGAAGAACTTCTGTAGGAAAGCCTGGAGCGCTGCTGTCAGTCAGCGAGATGGGCCAATGGTTGTACCTGGTATAAGTTGTGAGGAATGATAACATTGCTTTTTCACCTGGGCCACAATGCTGCCACTGTAAAGCAAATAAAGGTAAAGGTAAAGGGACCCCTGACCAGTCGTGGCCGACTCTGGGGTTGCGGTGCTCCTCTCGCTTTATTGGCCAAGGGAGCCAGCGTACAGCTTCCAGGTCATGTGGCCAGCATGACTAAGCCGCTTCTGGCGAACCAGAGCAGCGCACGGAAACGCGTTTACCTTCCCGCCAGAGCGGTCCCTATTTATCTACTTGCACTTTGACGTGCTTTCAAACTGCTAGGTTGGCAGGAGCAGGGACCGAGCAACGGGAGCTCACCCCATCACGGGGATTCGAACCGCCGACCTTCTGATCGGCAAGTCCTAGGCTCTGTGGCTTAACCCACAGTGCCACCCGCGTCCCTGTTAGGCAAATAGGATCATCTTAAAAGATGGTCCTGGTTGCAGGCAGGCCCTCAACCCAGTTCCTCCCCTCCCTGGCGTGGGTGAAGTAATACTCTTACGCCAGGGTGGCACCACAATACCCCAGGCCTCTTGGCCAGTCATTTTGAACGGGGTGGTCGTGAGGGGGTATAAAGGCGGCAGCGCGATGTGTGCCAATTTCGTGCTGCCGAACACCCGCCCACCTGCCCCTTAATTTAGGTGTCCTCTGGCCTTGCTTTGGACTTCGGCTGGTCGCCTGTCTTGGGACGGGGACCAGGTAGGAATTTTTCCCATTTGGCAGATTGGCACTGGCCATTTGATTTTCGCCTACCTCTTAGCAATCATCACAACTTTGTAAGGTTTGGTGGTTAGGCATTGGCTTATTGATGTGTGGGAGAGGGGAGGTTGGCCATCACCTGCCCCTCCATTGTCCAAGGGTATTCCATTAAAGGAATCCAGGGCCTGGATCCTGTCCGAAGTCCGATTGAGGGCCTCTGGGAACACCGAGGAGAGCTGCAGGCGGGCTCCCCCGAAGTGACTCCCTCTTTTGGTGGTTTACCCGATATAGTCTTTTGCCAATGTCTAAGCCAATACCACTCACATTTGCTGTAATCAATAAAGTTGTGGCCTAAATTTTGCCCATTAACCTTAAACCAAAATTCTGTGTCAGTGTGAATTTCTTGAGTCTAACAGGGGGGCTGGCTTGGGGGCCTTGACACGCAACCACAAACGGCCCCAGACTTGCCTACACTCATATTTAGAACAGCTTGCGGTTAAGATGTTCGTATATAGGATAGCTTGCAGCTGGGAGACAGTTTATTTGTATGCTTCAGCAGGTATAGAACTCGTTTACACCTGCCAGTGGTCAGGATATGGCTTTGTCGCTTGAGTTAACGTGTTAAAACATAAGAAACATGGACTAAATAAGGAGAAAAATTAACAGGAGGGGTGGTTGTCGAAATCAGGGTAATGGGAGATGTCAACCAAGGCGGAGATTTTAGGATAGAAATTAGGCGGTTAAGTTAGGCTGTAAAGGTTTCAAGTACCCAGCCAATGGGGAAACCAGAAAGAGATCTTGCGCTTCAGAGATAGGGAATAAAAGCATATGCAGTGTCAATTTTGGGTGTGCCTACTCTGGACACCTGCTCTTGCAATGAACATTTTGTAATCAATAAACTCTTTTCTGCTTCACCAATTTTGTTCAAATTTTATTTTGAGGGTCTCAGGACCCACTTCTATCATAAGGCAACTTCCTATGTTCCCAGAAGCTGCCATTCAATGATGAGGCTTTCCTAAGGAATTATGTGGCTAAGTCAAGCATTTAAAGAGTACCAAAGACCTGAAAGTAAGTACCTTTCATGCAATGAGAAAAAATTCAGTGGTTCGCCTGTTCTTGTCCCTTTGTCCAGACAGTCTGTCCCAAACCTAAAGTAACCTCCCAAATGATAATGATCTAAAGCCATCATCTTGCCCTCAAGTATTTAGGGGGAATTTTCCATAGGTTATTTTAAGTTATTTACATGTTACTTTGCAAAAATATTGCATGTTTATTCAGCCATCCTCACTACAGTTCTGTGAAGATTTTTTTTTTTTAACTGTTTGTGGTTTGAGGACCCGACCCCGCGAAGTGAAATTAAGACACAAGGACAAGTGATATAAGGTTGATGGGCTAGAAAAGGCCACAACTTTATTGATTACAGCAATGAAAAGGTATTGGCTTAGGCATTGGATTGAAACAAGTGGGTTTATTCACCAGTAGGTGGAGCCTGTTGATGCTAACCCAACTATAGGTTCACCCCTGCTGTCACCGAGGGTCGTGCCATGGCCTCCCGCCAAGCAGGCATCGGACAGAATACACGACCGCCAGATTCCTTTAACGGAATACCCCTAAAAATTGAAGGCATAGGCGATGGCCACACCTAGCACTTCGACACACAACACATTATTCCAATGCCTAACCGCCGACGGGACGACAATGAGGAATGAGGCCAGGGAGAGGCTGGCACTGCAGCAAAAGGCTGCTGAACACGCCCCCGCCGTGGCACCTGGTTGGGTGGCCATCGGGGGGGCGTGAGTGCCAGCCAGGTGAGCTGGAGGCAGGGGCAACGCCCCCTGCTGGGCGGTGCTCGGGCTCCCGCCCACAACCACTCCCCTCTCTTTCAGGGAGGAGAGTCTTTCTCAATGTGGGAGCTGAGAGGTCTTGACTTGCCTTGATTCCATAAAACAAGTGGAATTAATTTATTTTTAACCACTCCTCAGCCAAAGAAGGCTTCCAGAGAGACTAACAAGCATCAGTAGGCCTGGAAGCTTACAATCTGAAAGACACAACACAAAAGAAAAAGGGATTGGGAGAGAGGAAGAAAATGAAATTCAGTATTTGAATCCAGTGGGTGATATCCAGTGTTAGACATACTCAGAACAGAGTATGAAAGCAATAGACTTATATTATTTATCTACTGATTTCAGGAGATCAGCTCTGAGTGTGACTAACATTGATTATTGCCCAGTGTTGTGTGATTTCTGGAAATGCTGAAGTTAAGGATGGTGATAGGAGGCCAACTTTTTTAGGCCATCTTGAAAAATGTGCAGTACATAATTTGTTTTGTGCATTTCACAGATCAAACTTCAGAAACATAAAATGTATTGTGTATAACTTGGTTTGCCATAAAATTATCAAGTTTGATATATTAAAAGTATAGTTTATTTGGACAATACTTACAAATTGAATTTACTTTTTGTATTCTTTTTCAATAACAGGGATGCCTAGGCATTGAGTGTTGGGAGACATTCGGCACAGAAACATGTGTGAATACCTTTAAGAAGTTTCTGGGATTAATTGGCTGCAGCTGGCCGTTGCTATAAGAGAAAAAAGCTGAGTTTTGTAGCCTGCCTGCAGGAATAACACCCACCAGAGTTTGTGTTTATTGTTTAGTAATAAAGTCTTCGTTTTAGTTTGGGTTTTTACACCTATGTCTCCTGGAGTCACTCTGTCGTCTGCCACTGGCTGGAAATCCCCCTCCAACATTGAGCCCTTGTATGGGAGCAATATCAATATCTTGAAAGACAGTTACTGGAATCAAAGTAACCCCAATGGATCAAGTGGTTGTGTTGCGGATCACACTTTCAGTTCCTTTTGAAAATTATTTTAATCTCTTGTACTCCCAACTGAGCCCAAATCCATCTGAAGTTTTTTCTCTCCTTTTTTTTTTGTACCTCAGGGTAAGTGGGTTAGAACCAATATTGAAAAATTATTTCCTGATTTGAATACGCTCCAACGATTTTGTCAAATTATATTTCATTTCAACTGACGTAATGTAATGTAAAGCAGACCTCAACTTTTTCAGACTTTGGTACTTGCGGCAAATTAAAGATTAAAGTTTAAAATGTTCCAAGGTAATAAGGATTACGTAAAGATATTCACACTTCAGCAGATGAACCTGGTGAGAAGACTGCATCACCATTAGACTGAGTTCTCACTAGAAGGGAAGAAAAAAAACCTCCAGTCAAATGAAAATGGTGCGGCATAAGCACAGTTGAGTCCAATATGTTTTGGAGGCATTAACTGAACAAAATAGGTTTTTAAAATCACCTTGATTTGGTTGGCTACACTAATTATTCTTCCCTGGATTTTCATTTTAAGAACACCATATGATTCAATATTGCATTTCCAAAATTTATGAGCACTTATGATTAGATTTATCAGTGCTATATCCACTGCAAAGAAATCCTCTGAGGGTAACAACATCATCTCTCTAAATAATTAGAGCCTCTTAGATGGAGAAAGGAGTTCTGCCTTACCATAGTATATTTAAATAAATACTGGAGAGTCCAGCAATTGTTTATGATTTATGCATGATACAATTCACCATTGGGCTAGCTGCTGTAAAGCACCGTGTGATAAATCTGAAAAGTAATTACAGAATAACTAGTAGAAAGCTTACTGATAAGAGAGCTGTGGAGCACTTTATAATATATCCATTATTTACCCACAAACCATGGATCTCTTCTGAGGTCCTTACAAAGAAGAGGATGACAGGGTATTGTCAAAACGCAGTAATAACCCATCAATAAAAGGAAATCTTGTCCCAATTCTTTTGCACAATGGAGAAGAGCATGGGAACCATGTGTTCCATCCATTGAAGGCAACAGCAATGGTCCCATTGATTTTAGGAATCAGATAATGTTAAGCCAGCATGAAGTGAAATTGCCCTAACAAGTACATGTGGCAATTACCTGTACCTTCCAGATCCATTCAGAACAATGGGAGTTTTCCCACTGAGTTCAGTCAGTGGTGGAGCCTTTTGAAATTTCTGTTTCTTTTCAAGGGGTATTCCCAATTAAAAGTGAATGTGTTCCTCTGCTCACAATTTCACTATCCACACAAATATCATGATTGTTTGCTCTGAATGACTATGCTATCAGGGAAATTCATTACGGCTGCAAAATATAACCCATTAATTAAATGAAAAAATGTTTAATTAATCAGGCGGCATGATTGTAAAAAGGTTTTTTTGATAGGAATGCTTCTAAAATCTTCCTGTGACACAGTCTCACAGCTTCTTCTAAAATGATGGCTGCTGGATGACTTCCACATGGTGCTCTTTAAAGCTCTCATACCTCATATTAACAGGAATAGTACATTGGGGAAACTGGCAGAGACTGATCAGGAATGAGACTTTGGGGTCACAGAGGATATAAACCCCATATGTGACTGCTATGAATGAAGCAGTGGCTACCAACTGGATGACTTTAAAAGGGGTCTAGGCACATTCATGGAAGATAAAGCTGCTAGTATCGGTATGCCCAGAATTGGAGGTAAAAAAGGTAAAGTTAAAGGACCCCTGGATGATTAAAGCCAGTCCAAGGCGACTATGGAGTTGCAGTGCTCATCTCGCTTTCAGGCCAAGGGAGCCAGTGTTTGTCCACAGACAGCTTTCCGGACCAAGTGGCCAGCAGGACTAAACTACTTCTGGCACAGCGGAAGTGACGGAAGCCAGAGAGCATGGAAATGCCATTTACCTTCCCGCTGCAGCGGTACCTATTTGTCTACTTGCACTGGTGTGCTTTTGAACTGCTAGGTTGGCAGGAGCTGGGACAGAGCAATGGGAACTCACTCCGTCGCAGGAATTCAAACCACTGACATTCTGATGGGCAAACCCAAGAGGCTCAGTGGTTTAGACTACAGCTCCACCTGCATCCCTAATAAACAAGCACACAATCACTGATAGGTCGACCCGCCATTGTGAGGCTCAAAGCAATGAAGATGATGCCTCCCCAGCTGTTGCCATTGGCTGTGGGTTTCTTGTGATGTCACAAAAGCACTTGGCAGCTGAGTGGATATAAAGGCAGGCCAAGAGGAAAGCCTTTTTTTATTTCCAGAAGGACACACCTGGCAATGGATGTGACATTCAGCACTGCCCAGTTTTCTGCCACTTGGAGGAGGCAAAGTGGTGAATGGAAGGAGGCAATCCTCTGGCAGTGGGATTCTATGGAGCGATAATAAGGCAAGTTTGCTTGCATGGAGGCTGCTGGTACCTGTGATTGGAAGCTGGTGGACGTCTCATGATGGAACTAAAAGTAGCTTCTGGCACAATGGGACACCGTGACAGAAACCAGAGCACATGGAAATGCCATTTACGTTCCTGCCTCAGCGGTACCTATTTATATACTTGTGCTGGCGTGCTTTCAAGCTGTTAGGTAGGAAGGAGCTGGGACAGAGCAACGGGAGCTCACCCCATCACAGGGATTCAAACTGCCCACCTTCTGATTGGCAAGCCCAAGAGGCTCAGTGGTTTAGACCACAGCACCACCTGTGTCCCAATTGGAGATAGCTTGCAGTATACAAGAGGGGAGGGTGTATGTTGCACTCATGCACTGCTGTGGGCTCCCCATGTCACCTGGTTGCCCACTTTGAGAATGGAATGCTGGACCAATATATCTTTGATCTGATCCTCATCCCTCTGCTCTAAATAAATGAATGCCAGCATACCTTTTCCGACATCACTTCAATTTGAGCCCCAATTTCTCTGATCTGGGGACTACTTGCAAAAGCGCTTGCAGTCACCCAAGCAACTACTTGCCCTTTCCCATCACTTTCCCACTTCCTCAAGCAAGTAACAACAACAGGAAACCTTATTTTGGACGGAGGTAATAATATGCAGCGGGGAAGGCTTCTTGCCCCACAGGTGAGGTCTTGGGCTTGGGTGAAATGACTCTCCTTAGCTGGAGCCCGGCAATAATAGTATGCATCATTTCATGTTGTCAACTGATGCCTGTAGAGTTGATTTATTTATATTTGCAGCTGATGATGCAGATCAAAGTCTAGCAGTACTTAACGTTCCATAAAGAGAGTTTAAGACTGTTAAGTGTAACCACAAGAGTAGACTAAAGGCCAAATCCTCCCCCCCCCCACATCCTCCACCGGGTGAAGCACTTGGATGGATCCACGATTAATTCAGATGGATTAATGTTATTTCATCTGTTATAGCATAAAATAATCTTCCTTTTCTCAGCGTGAGGCAGAAGCTGACTCACTGCCATTATTCCCTTGGAACCACAGCTACTTGGAAGGGCTAGTCTGGTGATGGCCGTGAGGCTCCGAAGTGGAATGCTTTGTTAGTATATAAAGGGTCTGAGTCACCCCTGTTTCAGGGACCTTGCTGTCTTTTATATGATTGCAAAGTTGCCTGTGTTACAGGGGAACCTCTACTTACGGATATAATCAGTTCCGGACGTCCGTCCGAAGTCAATCTGGGTCGCTGGTAGAAGCACCATTGTGTACAGGTGCATTCAGTGGCAGCATGCTTCTGTGCATGTGTAGATGGCGGCATGTGCTGAAGTTGCTTCTACGCATGCGCGAATCACAGAAAAACCGGTATTTACTAGAAGTTTTGTAAGGAGAACTATATGAATTATTGTGAAAGAAAACTAAGAAGGAGTTTATTTGGGATTTGGATTTTACAGCAATAACTATAATAATAAAGTGCAAAATTAGAAAGGAAGTTAGAAAACCATCAGTCAAGGTTGATGGAAGTCCTAGGCTGTGATAGGCAAAGGTCTGTTATGTTGATTAAGATGGGATGTTATGTTTGGAAAACATGTGTAAAAACCAATAATTAATATTTAGGTAAAGGTAAAAGGACTCCTGACCATTAGGTCCAGTTGTGGTCGACTCTGGGGTTGCGGCGCTCATCTTGCTTTATTGGCCGAGGGAGTCGGCGTACAGCTTCCGGGTCACGTGGCCAGCATGGCTAAGCCACTTCTGGCAAACTAGAGCAGTGCACGGAAACGCTGTTTACCTTCCTGCCAGGTCTTTTTGGTCTATGGGTTGCCTGACATCACTGGGCCCTCTCTCTCTCTCTCTTGTTTTGCCCTCTCTTACCCCAACTCCATTACTGGTTTACAAAACAGGTGAGTGGATATCAGGAGAAGCAGCATATTCGGCAGCAGAGGTGGGATATCAATGAGTGGGGTGAAGTGTATGGTAGCAGTGGGGCTCCCAGGCATTGAAAGAAGCTCTGGGATGCTGCTGCTTCGTGCACTGAGCCATTTTAAAGTGCATAAGATTGACCCTAACTTATCATCGCTTTGGAGAGATGCTACACTAGGGATGAGCTAATAGGCATTGTTGGGGGGTGGGATGAAAGAGGTCTACCTGGCCCCGTGCAGGCAAGCATTATTGGTTGTGGGGCCATACTGAGGTACCAGGACCACAGCTTTTGCTCAACCATGACACAGGGCTTAAAAATAACAAATATACGGGTATTGGCACCAGTGTCAAAGGTTTATGCTGTCTGACAAGCTGCTAAGAGAAGATGGAAATGGGAAAAAATATACTATGGATTACATTTCTATGTCTACCCCAATAGATCTCCCAAACTCATCAACATCAAGTTGAAAAATGACACCTGTATCAGTACAGTGGTACCTTGGGTTAAGAAATTAATTTGTTCTGGAGGGAGGTCCATTCTTAACCTGAAACTGTTCTTAACCTGAGGTACCATATTAGCTAATGGGGCCTCCCGCTGCCGCTGCACCGCCACCGCGCAATTTCTGTTCTCATCCTGAAGCAAAGTTCTTAACCTGAGGTACTATTTCTAGGTTAGCGGAGTCTGTAACCTGAAGTGTCTGTAACCAAAAGCGTCTGTAACCCGAGGTACCACTGTAGTGAGATTGCGGGTCTCTTTGGAACATAATTACTCACACCTTGTGTCAAAGACACAACTGTATTCACAGCCCCTCCAACTGTCCCTATTTTCCAGGGATGTCCCTGATTTAGAGAAGCCGTCCCAGTTTCTGATTTGATCCTGGAATGTCTTGCTTTTCCTTAGGACATTCCTATTTTCATTGGAGAAATGTTAGAAGGTATGGAGTTACCCTCTCAAGGCAATCCTGTATAGGGAAGTTTTTTTCATGTTTCATGTTTTATTATGTTTCTAGATATGTTGGAAGCTGCCCAGAGTGCTCAGGCAACCCAATAAGGTTATTGGGTTGCTGTTTTTCTTTTGATGATATATTTTGTGGTTTTGTGTTCTGGTTTTGTCCTGAGACCTCCGGTTATAGGGTGGAATGTAAATTCAATAATAAACAAACAAACAGACATGTGAGGTATAAATAGTAAAATTGTCATTATGGAATAGGACGTCCCTATTTTCATTGGAGAAATGTTGGCGGGTATACATTGAGCTAATAAAATAACCAACCCAGCGAGCTCCCTATAGCAGCCAAGTTCAAAAGAACAAATGCAGGTAAACAATATTCATGTCTCCTGAGTACTGCAATTCTCCAATATGATTAATTGGCCAAAACAGCAGCGGAAATGAATAAATCAGCGGACTGGAATAATGTGCACTAAATGGTCACAAAGGCAGAAGTGCTTTGCCATACATACATATATACTGTACAATGAACTTACGAAACATACCAGCTTTACATAACAAGGCCCGGTGGAATTGAGAATGGCTCCATAGTTCCGTGACCTTAATTGTTATGAATAGGAACACATTTTCTGCATCACTCTCTCTATATTTAGTGCTATTACATAAATCACCAGAAATTCAAAACTATAGCAATTGGTGATGGCAATGGCAGTTGAGTCTGCTACAGTGAAAATAGGGGAAGGGGGACTACTGTAACAATTGCAAGTCCCTTAACTCTAACATTTGTGGGGGAGTTTGGTATATTTATGATCTGCACTTTTATGAAGATGTCTTATAATATAAAATTCAATAACATCAATCAATATCTATAAAACCTAGGGAAAATATCAATAAAACAGCAGTAGGTACTGGCTGGATAAAAAGGGGAAAAAACCACATTGTCTAAAACAGGCATGTCCAACAGGTAGATCACTGGACGTCTGTGGTAGATCACCAGTAGATCACTGGCTCTCCACAAAGAAGCTCAACAACTTTGTCTCCCCTAAAGAAAACTCAACAACTTTGACCTGAACCCCCCAAAAGGGGGTAGATCACTGCCAGTTTTTAACTCTGTGAGTAGATCGTAGTCTCTTGGGAGTTGGCCACTCCCAAGAGACTAAAAAGTACAGTTTTTATGAGATGTCTAAAGGAAGGCAGAGACATTTCCTACTGAACCTCTACAGGCAGCAAGTTCCACAAGGCAGGACCTGCCATGCTAATGGCCTTGTCCCTAGTGAAGACAATCTGCATGTTAGGGAATCCTGATGTATCTCAGGAAATGTGATTAAATTGGTTAGTTCATCTCTGCATAGGGCTGCTTCATGAACTCCATTCTTCACTGGGACAGGAAGTGAGCTCATGAGCTTGCCAGGAAATCATGGAGATGCTGTACTCATGCAACCTCTTTTTTATTACCTCCTTTAAACACTGTATTTCCTCCAAGGAGCTCCAAGGAGCCCTGTCTTACACCCCTCCATTTTATTCTCACAACAAGCCAGTGATTGTGAGGTGGCAACTGGCCCAAGGTCACCCAAGGCATTTCATGTCTGAGCAGGAATTTGAATGCTGGTCTCTGTCGCCATAGCCTGACATTGCGACTAATGCACCATGCAATTGAAATGGGTGGAATTGTCTCAGCCTAAAAATACAACCACCGCTGCCTGATTGTGCCTGTTGCAGGCGCTGCATGTACGGCCAAGTGGAGGTGTTGATTCATTCAATTTGCCCCTCTGTGCATTGCTAGCTCAGCTGCAGGCCCAACAGCAACCTGAAATATTCCTGGAAGTCATTGTATGGGGGCTGCCAAAATTATAGCCATTCTCCTTATATTTGTAAAGCACCAAATTTTAAGGGCAGGCCACATGGCAAGCAATTTACAGACATTCTCTTTCTATATGATAGACACTGATTCAGAACCGGCAGGGAGGGTGGATGGGAAGGAGGAAAGGTAGACTGAGACAGCAAGAGGGAAATGCAGCTCACTTTGTGTCAGGGTCAGGCCAACTCTCCATATGAGTAACAGAGGAGGCACTGAATGCTTGGTGATATCTGAAAGGCACACACTAGGCTGTTATTGCCCAGTACATTTTGAATTAAACCTCTTTCTCTTGTAGGTGCCATCGTGTCTAAAAGAAAAAAGAAATTCTTATCTCCCATTCCATCACAAAGTGATTGATTTTGTTCTTTCAAGGAAAAACCCCAACATAGACTCCCATGAGAAAGACTCTTAACATGAAACCTCACCTAAATGTTGGAGAGGGTGCACCTCCATAGGCACATACCTCCACATTAGGTGGGAATGCCCCAAAATCCAACTATTCTGGACAACAGCCATACAAGAAATATGTAAAATAACTAAGCAAGTACTAGAAATCACCCCAGAATTGGCCCTACTAAAAATATTCCAAGACAATAATGCCCATTTACATCACAAAAAACTCATAAGAGAGCCAGTGTGGTGTAGTGGCTAAGAGCAGTAGACTCATAATCTGGTGAACCAGGTTCGCGTCTCCGTTCCTTCACATGCAGCTGCTGGGTGACCTTGGGCCAGTCACACTTATTTGAAGTCTCTCAGCCCCACTCACCTCACAGAGTGTTTGTTGTGGGGGAGGAAGGGAAAGGAGAATGTTAGCCGCTTTGAGATTCTTTCAGGTAATGATAAAGCGGGATATCAAATCCAAACTCTTCCTCTCCATAACCCACCTACTTTCAGCAACCAGAAACAACATAACCAGACACTGGAGAGACATGTCGGGAGTAAGCATGGACCAATGGTACCAAATAGTATGGGAAACAGGCCTAGTAGAAAAATTAACCAATGAACTGAAACTGACACAGGGACAAACAGAAGAAGACACCTTCACCCCAGTATGGCTCCCCTTTATCACATATACAGCCCAACAAGACAACGACAAAAATCCACCAACAGTATACGAATCAATATGGCTAACCTGATCCAAACACCCACCCACTCCACTCACACATGAAAACAAATCTCACCACAGCCAATCACAAACGAACAACCACACCCTAGGCCAACCCCAACCTCTCTCACCACCAAAGGAACACAAGCGAATAGCAGAGAACCTGCACAAGCGACGCTGACACAAAACCCCACACATATATTAAGTAAAACAGGAACATCACCACCCGACCCCACCCCCACTCACCTTTCCCCCCCACTTTACCCCTCTTCTTCCTAATATAACACTAATGTCTCAACAAATGAAACTGATATGTAAAAATGTTACTTGGAAAAAAAGAGAGACATTGCTCCTACTTTTGTAAACCAATAAAATCTTTAACAAACAAACAAAAACAGAAATACATGAAACACACGCAGCAATAAATTGCCTTCTGTGCACCTTTGAGATGTTCTTCCTTCATACTCTAGCTCCCGCATGAGTACCATCATGAAGAAGATTTTTTCAGTGGCGCTAACAAGAGGGCCATAAGTGGTCATCAACTTTGAACTCTTCCTCTGTTTTGGAGAGCTTATGCCATTCTGAAAATTCTTACCTTGACTGAGGGCACTCTATGTGAAACTATGCTGTGAGTGTGAAGAAGATACACAGTGAGTATCTCTTCTGTCTGAAAAGAGCTCCTTGCACCACTTGATAGGAGACCTTGTGAAGGTAGTTCCATGAGTAGTAGGGAACATGGGTTACATGCTGCTTGCCCTGCTCCCAGTGGTGGATGCAACCCACCTACCAGACATCCATGCACTGAGCTTTGTCTGAAGCAGGAAAGTCTAACAGCATAGAACCCTATACTTTTAGACTTCCAAACAACCTGGAACCTTGCATGATCAGGGTTTTGGAGTACATGGAAGTCTATGCATGTAGAGCACTGTGCAGAAAGGCTTCTCTTCCAATGACTAGACTCAACGTGGGGCTGAGCGTGTGGTGCAGTCTCTCTTCCTCATTGTCTTACAAAGCCCTCCTCATGAGTATAACACATCAAGGGACTGAAATTGTTCCTGGAATCTTGGGACACTTCCAAAACAACCACAAATGTAGCACAAGGGATTTGCTTGAAGTGAGAAGTGTATCTATGCATGGAAGACCTTGCAAGCCCCCAAACGCTTTCCTAGGTTGAAGTCTGTATTATTTGATTTACTGTTATAGCCTATAAATGTTCTTTCTTTTTCAAGGATGTTTCTAAGGTCTCCTTTTTTTATTAACTCAAGAAACAGGCCCATCTGTTATTTTTGAAGCCGTGTAAGACATGGAGTAAATGTTAGCTTAGTATTTTCTTATGAGAATATGTGGGAGGTGATGCCCAGCTTTAAAAGTAACTCTTTAGTAATTATTTCTACTTTTAATTCAGCCAGATATTTTTTGCAGTATTTATATTGTTATTTAATGTAATCATTAGCTAAAAGTTGTTTAATTTAAATAATAAGGTGCCTTGAAAAGCTGGGAAAGAGCCAAGGCAATTTCCATAAAACAATCATTCCATTTAACTGCTCATGTTTATTCAAAATTATAGGCCATTACTGTTACAATGCTGGAAAATTTAATCATTTAAAGAAGGTTTATATATATCAAGGGAAATGCAAAATTGGATTGCATCAAAGTAAAACAAGGTTTTCACAGGTCTCTCAGTAAATAAATGACTGTCAACTAGCTAAAAAACTCCAGCTGGTTAGTTTTTTGAGGCTGATGACATGTCAGCATTCAGAATTTGAAAGCTGATGAGATTTCATATGAAAAATTACCTGCAGTGGCTCAGAGTTGAATTAGCTGAACTGCACACCTCACACACTATGCTGCATAACAAAAAAGCAATCATATCCCAAATCAGCTCTACTCAGCACAAGGACAAGTGGAACTTCCATTTCCTTCAAACTATTTCCCACACAGAAAATATATATCTTATCTATATGTTTGAAGAGCTAGCTAATCTAGTAATCATTTTCAGCCAGAGCACTCATGTCTGGCTTTCAGATGCTGGCTTTGTTCAATGCAAAACAGAGCTTCAATATATTGTTCTTCTGAATTCATAAAAAAAGCAGTGCTGAAATAAACAAGATTTTTTTTTTTTTATTCCTAACCAACATTTCATTTTAAAAACCCACTTTAGAATATCTGTATTTGTATTCAGGCTTCTGCAGAACTTGATTCCCCACCTCTTACATATTTTGAATAATTTCCAGTTCCTGGAAATGTTGATACAAGAGCTGGATGTTTGAAAGCACCCAGCACCAGCCACCAAATTATTTAGTTGGTGGTCTAACACTTTTTAAAAAAGTTGTTTGGTAAAAAAATGTTTGGCTCATTCCCCCCTCCCCATAACTGAGCATGTGTTCCAAGTGCACCAATTCATATAAAATATGACACCAGCTTCACACTTTGCAATAGTTCACAGATGAAATAGGGGTAATTTATTAGAGGTTACCGCCCACACACTTCTGCTGCGCTTTTCTGCTTGTGTGGTGGCACCTTGGTAAAACGACTTCTTACTATTTGTAGCAGAGCGTTCCCCAGAAGCAGAGGACAAGAACAGGAGTCATACTCAAATTCAGTCAAGAGCTTCTTTATCGCTTGACTGGTTGCACAAGCATTTCTGTTACTATTATATACCAGCTATTTACATTCCTTCTCTGTCTCTCCAGCATTGTATAATCTCAGTCCAGTAATTAACAATCCTGACACAGCAAAACTCACAGTATTAGCAGCACCCATTGTCTTACTTCCAACCTTGCGGTCAGCATGCATGCTGACTGTGTGTGTGTGTTTTCCTCGTGCGGAAATTGCAGCCTTCAACTTCCTCCCTTTATTTGTACCTCCAGCTGACATCACTCAAACCTAGAGTGCCTCTCCTACACACAAAAGAAAATTCTGGAACCCTCTTGAAAGCTTCCTGGAACTTTTATCTGTTTCTTTAATAATGTACTGTATTTTTCGTCCCATAGGACACTCCGTCCCATAGGATGCACCTAGTTTTTTGGGGGGGAAATAAAGGGAAATTTTTTTTCCTTTATTTCCCCCCCCAAAAGCAGGTCGGGGAAATCGAACGAGGTCGAGGAACAGCGGGATGGCGGCGCTGCGCTTCCCTGCTGTCCCCCGAGCTTGTGGGGCTGGCCGATGTCTGCCCGGCGCGAGGGGCGCTCTGCTTTAGGGCACCCCGACCGCCAGGCGGCAGGCTGCTATCCGCAGCGTGGGGAGCCCTGTGGGGAACTCCTGCAGGGCTCCCCACGCTGCGGATGTATGCCGAGCGCGAGGGGCGCTCTGCTTCAGGGCACCCCGCCCTCCGGGCGGCAGGCTGCTATCCGCAGCCTAGACATCCCTGCGGGACCTCCCGCAGGGCTGCCTAGGCTGCGGGTGTGTTCCCGAAGCGCCGGGCACTCTGCTTTCAGGGCGCCCGACGCTCCGGTAAGCAGGCTGCTATCCGCAGCCTAGACAGCCCTGCGGGACCTCCTGCAGGGCTGCCTAGGCTGCGGATGTGTTCCCAAAGCGCCGGGCGCTCTGCTTTCAGCGCGCCCGGCACTCCTGGAAGCAGGCTACTATCCACAGCCTAGACAGCCCTGCGGGAACTCCCGCAGGGCTGCCTAGGCTGCGGATGTCTTCCTGAAGCCTGGAGAGCGAGAGGGGTCGGTGCGCACCGACCCCTCTCACTCTCCAAGCTTCAGCGAAAGCCTGCATTCGCCCCATAGGACGCACCCATATTTCCCCTTCATTTTTGGAGGGGAAAAGGTGCGTCCTATAGGGCAAAAAATACGGTATATGTAACACAATTGTTCATTTGTAAAATGCTATTCTTACCCCAAATATCTCTGGATACCATGGCTGGGAAAGAGACATGAACAGAGATGTGATATTGAGATGCCTTTGTGCACCTGACTTTGTCTGCTGATGTTGTGATGCAGCTATTGTCCTTACTGCCATCACACATGAGACTTATGAATAAGGACAAGATTGTGGCCGTTGGTCATTCTGTTTGACGGGTGGGCTGAAAACATTGCTTGTAAAGCTTGTAAAATAATAAAAATGGACACAGATGAGTTCTGGACCATTTGAGTTAGTAAAGTCTGACAACTAAGTTTTCATTAATAGCTTAGCTCCAATAGGAAGCATCATCCATCACAAAAGAATCATTTATTCATACGGCTTTCACAAAGAAGGATAGCAAACATCAACTAATATCAAAGTGAATCAAGAGGGATCACATCATGAAGTAGGGCAACTCTTCCATTATAGAACAAAAAGGAAGACTCACCATTCAATATACATCAAAGCAATTTCCTAAAATACTTGACACGTTTAAAAGAGGAACCTTATTTAAACATTTATAACCTCCCTATAACAATTATCTCTTGTGATAAATCAACACAGTGTCCCGGGCACATATTGATTACAAGATCCTTGAGTCTGCTACTCATAGTTTTAACCACTACATCGTAGTTTGGATTATTGAGAATACATCCAGGTTTTTGATAGGAATCACGTTACATATAGATTTACTGTCATTCCGTCTGAATAAAATTAAAGGCCCTCCTTGCCTGTCCAATACATTTAATGCTTGTGCTTAGAACCACCATTCTTCATGACGTTAAATACTTTGACAACAATGCAAACACCTGGAGCCAAAGGCTAAGTCAGGATAACTTAGTGAAAGTTAACAGAAATAAGATACCTTACTTCAATCTGTCTCAACTGCATATCAAGCTGGAGGAAAGAAACACACCAGTGGTCTCTGTTTATGTTGTCATAAAGTCTACTCTTACTTCTACCAGGGAATTATGCCATTTATTTTATCTGTTGCTCATTTTATTTATGATGTTTATATAGGTCACCGAACAGCATGCGTTTGCTGTGTGGTTCACACGAATTAAAAGAACAAAATACAAATATAAGGACAAAAATTCAGCAAGTAAACAACAACGTAAAATCATTTTACTCCACAGAGAATGAGATAAACCCAGTCACAAAAAAACCCAGGAGAGGTGACTGTCTCAAGTGTCATGATCCATAGGGGCAGCCAATCCTGATGTAGATCTTTATTTCCCCCTTGATGTAGATCTTCATCCAGCCATTCTTCCTTGCCGGGGAGGGCAGCACTATTTTGGGGTTCATGTCGGGTGGCAAAATCCCTTGGGCTGACCCTGACTGTGGCAGCAGCACCCCTCTCCTTGCTGTGTCCCATGCCGTATGGTCACCTGGACCAGACTCCACCTTGACATTGCTGCTGGACCAGCAGAAACACAAAGGAGTCAGGCCCTCACAAACACATGGTGTGGTTGTGAAGTGGAACTTCTACTTATTTTAGAAGAGATGGGTGTCTGTACAAAAGCCTGTCTCCTTGCTTGCCCCCAGGAAAAGGAAGGCAAGAACCCGTATGTCGGGAGAGGGGAGACCATGAGACCATGACCATGCAGGCTTCCTTCTCTCCATAGTGGCTGTGGGGACATGAACTTGAGGAACAGCAGAATAGACTTTTGATTTGTGGATTCTGCACTGCAATGTGCTTAAAAGGTAAAAGCAAAGAGGTTCAACTGTCACCACAAAAGCAACTATGAACATGCTGGTGGCAGTCGTAGCCCAACAGCTTCTGTAAGGCCACTCTAGGAACAGGAACCAAAACTTGTTCCACAAATACTATAATGTCAGGGACTGGGCAGAGGAGGAATGGTGGAGACTGCCTCTCCATCCTGACCCTTCCAGGGAGGAGGAAGAGGAAGACAGTATAGATTTACAACAGGGGTTTGAGGAAGGTCACTGCTTAGAGACAGATGACGGGGGAAGTCGGGAAATCATAGGAGAGCCAGAACAACACCCAGCTGACACGTTGTCATTAGAAAGCATTGCAGACCCTCCATCTGCCAGAACCCGGCAAGCCTTAAAAGTAGGAGTGCAAAGAGCTCAAAGACAGAGGGCATGTAGAGGAGATGATGAGAATGATGAATGAGGAAGTGGGAGAGATGAGGGATGGAGATTCACTTGGGACAATGCCATTATCCAAGAGGCTGGGTTCTATAGCCTCTCTCTGTAATATTGAAATAAAAAAGGATGGTAAGAAACTTTTCCTTGTCTTTATACTTTCCTGGGCAACCAGCTGGGAGCCACTGACAGCATCCTGACATATAAAAACAATTGCAAAATTCAAAGGACGCCTTAATTTCCTCTAATTTTTCAAAGTACACATTTGGCCTGTAGTGCTGTATTCCAGAAAAAGTAGGCAGGCCAGGATTGTTTGTCTGTGAGTGGCCCTGAACTATTTCTTTTCTTCCAAATAATCAGTTGTAAAGTGGTCACATGCCATGCTGAGGTTTTCCTTTTAGCACTAATACAGCAATGCAGGCAGGAGTTAGTTCCTTCAGTACCAGGCAAGGAGATGAGTGCATCTGCTCAGACTTGGACTCCTACAGTTGATTCCTAAACTCTGCTGTTATAACACTGCACATAATTTTCCTCCATTTACTAGAAGTCTGGGAGATCTCAAGGCAAGCACAACAAGGTCACTTGATAAAGTTCAGCATTAAATTCAAGGTATTATCCATTGTTGTGGTCTGATATCTTTGAATCCACTAATCAAAATCAAAACTACTTTTATCAGTCATTTGCAGCAAGCTATCAAGTGTGTTGTTACAGACTTGAATGCTATGAAACATTTCCTAGCAGAACTTGTTGTTTCAAAATATTGACAAGATAGGGGAAAACTTCAACCAAATGTAACTTGCATTTGTAACATGCTAGAAGCTGCAGGATTTGTTAATGTTTGGTGCTCCAGTAAGTAACATATGTATAACATCTTTGCAAAGTGTGTAATTAATTCCAGGAACATGCTGAGACTTTAAATGACACTGAAATGACATAGCTCTTTTGGTAATTTAAGTCAAGTCTTGGGGCCTTTTCTCAAGGGAGGAATAACTCAGCCTCTCTCTCTCTCTCATCTGATTATTTGTGCAGAAAATAAAGTGTAGGAGAGGCACTGATAACACAAATGAGCATTACACTGTAAGTGTCTTAGCACAACAGCTTAGCAAAAATAATGCACATTGCATGATCCAAGTATGATATTTATTTATTTAGAGCATTTGTACCTCAATCTTCAACCAAAAAGGCTCCCAGAGCAGCTTACATGAAATCAAAACAAGACATACCAAACATACCAAATCTATTTAAAAAATGTAGTATAAACACCAACAGTTGGGGAACACTGGCCTGTGAGCACTCCAATTAGAGAACAGCCTTTACTAAAGGTGTTATGAGCTTTGACGACGCTCAAACTCAGGATGAAAGGGAGAAACGTGCTAAGAGGAAGGCATGCTTGGCAAACCCTCACCGTGATCAACTCATGTCCAGAAACCTATGTCTCCACTATGGAAGGACATATGGATCCAGAATTGACTTCCACAGTAACTTACGGACTCACTGTTAAGACTGTGTTCATGGAAGACAATCTTACTCAGCTACAAGTGATCGCCAAAGAAAAAGAAAGAATGCAGGATTATTTTGTTCAATGTGGGGCTCAAACCCACAACTTTGAGATTAAGAGCCTCATGCTCTATCAACTGGGCTATCACAAAACATTACTCTTAGCCTCCAAATTCAAAATGGCAAATAATTTTTTAGCTAGTTGTGTGTGTTGAGGTGGGTAGTTATAAACCTGGAATTCATAAATATTATTATTATTATTATTTATTAAATGTGCATACCATCCTTCATCTGTAGTTCTTAGGGTGGTTTACAACACAATGGTCGTTGATTCCCAACTTTATAATTTTGAGGATCTCTTTTTAACCTCAAAAAAGTCCACAGACCCTCACATGCCAATTGTTGCAATGTTAGGCTCCATCAACTGAGAAAATACATAATGACAAGCAATGATTATGAATTCAGTAAAACTTTTAAACAAATTTACAAATGTGTCAAAAAACCAAGTACCATCACTAATCAAAAACTCAAGTAATTCTTTTCAAAAGTTATTCATATATTCTTCTGCTTCTTCATATATATTTATTTCCTCAATATAACTAGTAACCAAGCCAATTACCGTAATCAGTTCAAACTGGTTTGAAACAGAATTTGATTTATCTATAATTATAAATTCATTCATCTATTTCTTCAGTATACCCAGTTACCAAGAACCCAATTAAATTAAACCAAGTACTAATAAGTTTATTTATTTACAAGAGAACTCAAAATAATCCCCCAAAGCATTAAAATAAAAACTTTAATTATTATTAATATAATGTAGTCCTATGTATAGAATCCGGGCTACCAATTCTATAGTTAAACAAAATCCCTAATCCCGGTAAGTAAAGCTATTTTTATATTAAATTAATTTGATTCTGTTTTACTTATATTTATTATTTGTTGTTATTTTTTCCTTTTTGTAAGCCAGTGGGCATGAGCCGCAATTGCTATTTGGAGCAGCAGGCAGCCCTCAAAGGAATGCCCTACAAGACAGAAAAATCCAAGCTAGAAAAAAGCTAGACCCCCAAAGAATAGGTAACCCCCATCTACAGAATTGATGCTTTTGAATTATGGTGCTGGAGGAGACTCTCAAGAGTCCCATGGACTGCAAGAAGATCAAACCGATCAATTCTGAAGGAAATCAGCCCTGAGTGCTCATTGGAAGGACAGATCCTGAAGCTGAGGCTCCAATACTTTGGCCACCTCATGAGAAGAGAAGACTCCCTGGAAAAGACCCTGATGTTGGGAAAGATGGAGGGCACAAGGAGAAGGGGACGACAGAGGACAAGATGGTTGGACAGTGTTCTTGAAGCTACCAGCATGAGTTTGACCAAACTGCGGGAGGCAGTGGAAGACAGGAGTGCCTGGCGTGCTCTGGTCCATGGGGTCACGAAGAGTTGGACACGACTAAACGACTAAACAACAACATCTACAGAATTTATTCCAACAAAGCACCAGAAGTAATCCTCAAAAATTCCAAAACTAAGGAACCCAAATGCAATCAGTAGTTAGGAGGCAGAAAGCCTGCCAATGGTCCACAGAGTGGAGCCTGGCAAAATTAAGAGAGAAGCACAGAGAAACTTGGCAAGGCCCAATGGGAGCATGATGTTGTCTTATAGCCCTTTACAAAGTGATCTTTGAAGCACCCTTAGCCTCCTTTAAGCATTGGTGTTTAAAAGGAGCAGCTGCTTCAAAGTCCCCTTTGAAGCAGCCACCCATTTTTGCATTCAACTTTGCTTTAAAGATTGCTTATAGGGTGAGGGCTGCTTTGAAGGGTGCTTTGCAGCTTTAAGACTGTCCCTGTGCTCCCAGTGGGGGTATGGAGACTGTCTTTAAGTGAGTGGGAAGGCAGTGGTGGTGGGAGGCTGGGCTAACTTTTCCATAGACTCCTTGGGATAATTCTGTGGCTCTTCATGGGTCCAAAGGGCCTAGGTTGAGAACCATGGTGCTAGATTATTAAAATACCTTATTCAACAGCTTCGTATAGTAGCGCTGATTTTTAAGCAAGCGACTGGCCTCTTTTATATATTGACAGATATTGTTGAACAATTGCAATTTACGCAGGCACCATAATAAAAACATAATAAATTAGAGCACTGATATGCTTTTCCAGATTGTTAAGCATAATTAATTTACATTTGCAATCATTCCTTTGATGAAGAGCAACAGCTATGCTGGAATCACTTTTGGCTGATTTTATTCTGACATTGGAATAAATACTGTTTTCAGCTTTTTCTAGGTTTCCCCCACGTTTGGCAACGCTCTTCTTCTGATTACTCCAACATGTGCCATGTTCTTCATATTGACATTGGCTATCACATAATGCTCAGTGGGGATAACATCCTACTGAATTCATAGCATGCTCACTTACAGGTGCCTTTTATGATATATTATCCAAGGTAGTTGTTTTGCAAGTTAGCTGTGTGTCATAGGGAACCCTGGACACAACGGCCCCTTCAGTCCTGATGTTATAAGCATATGTACAAAGCTACCCTGAAGCACACCGTGACAATCCATTATGGCATGATTTGGAGATAAGATTTCAGACCTGTACAGCATGCATTCTCCGAGCCGTATGTTCTATCATACTGTACCGGATGGTTGATAAATAATACACCATTTTTGTTAGCCTTCCCATGCCCTGACAGATAAAGGCTTGAATCACAACCATGTTCACTGATTCAAATATAGAAGCAGTCTGTCACTATCTCTGATAATAAACAGAACTTTTAAATATATATATATATTCTTTTTAAAATTCTGGTAAGATAGAGTCATAAACAGAGAGTACCTGTAACAGAAGCAAAAATCAACTATTTATTGCTTATTTAGTTTTATTCCAATTATGAATCACTTCCCATAAAATATTCCAAAGGATTTGTAGTGCCCGTGGTCCAGCTTTGTGTGTCGCTACAAACAGCCACTTCAATTATTGTTCCTATAGCTTTTTAGTTAACATCAATATCTGTACTATGATGTTTAAACTATCATCCTGCACATGCTTACCTGGAGTGGGAAGAAGCCCCACTGAGTTCAGTGGAATATAAATATATATGGATCACACTGCAAATCAGAAATTTAGCAATGCCAGAATGCCTGATACCTGACTTATACGGATCTGAACAGCAGAAAAATCTTGGTAGGCAATGTGCAGCCACAGACACGAGGCAGAGAAGGCCGGATGGAGCAAGGGAGGCGAAGGAGGCCAACTGGAACCTGACGAAGGAGAACCCGATGAAGGAAAGCAGGTAGGGCCCCAGGTGTGGGCCGTTTAAATGGCCAGGGAGTGGACCCGAGGGAAGGCTTCCCCCTCCGTCAGCTCAGCCCACTGGCACAGTCCATGCCCAAGCCTGCATCCCCATTTGCCAATTTAGGATGAAAGCCAGGATCCGGGTCCTGATAGGCGGTGGGGGCTTATCAAGAAGGAGCATTGATGCAGCGATTCCTTCGCTGGGGCCCCTGTGAAGCCTCTGCCAGTGTACTGGATGAAGCAAAGATCACCAGTGTCGAAGCAATGATTCTTCAACATCATCTTCGTTGGACTGGTCATATTGAGCGGATGCCTGGTTATCGTCTTCCAAAGCAACTACTCTAGTCTGAACTTAAAAATGGAAAGTGTAACACTGGTGGTCAGCAAAAGAGGTTCAAAGACTCTCTCAAGGCAAAACGAAAAATATATAGGATAAACACCGGCAACTGGGAAACACTGGCCTGTGAGTGCTCCAATTGGAGAACAGCCTTTACCAAAGGTGTCATGGGCTTTGAAGGCACTCAAACTCAGGACAAAAGGGAGAAACGTGCTAAGAGGAAGGCATGCTTGGCCAACCCTCACCTTGATCAACTATTGCCCAGAAACCTATGTCCCCATTGTGGAAGGACGTGTGGATCCAGAATTGGCCTCCATAGTCACTTACAGAGTCACTGTTAAAATTGTGTTTATGGAAGACAATCTTACTCAGCTACAAGTGTTCACTAAAGAAAAAGAAGAAGGCACCTCTGCCATCCTGCAACTGAAAAGGGGTGAGTGGACTTGTCTTAATACTGTTTCTGGTAAAGATTCGAAAAGAAGAAACTATCTTTCTTTTGTTGCTTAACAGATGGAATTTGCTGCCAAGGAGTGTAGTGGAGTCTCCTTCTTTGGAGGTCTTTAAGCAGAGGCTTGACAACCATATGTCAGGAGTGCTCTGATGGTGTTTCCTGCTTGGCAGGGGGTTGGACTCGATGGCCCTTGTGGTCTCTTCCAACTCTATGATTCTATGATTCTATGAGATAAGAACAAACACTGCAGCTTGTCAACTGAGGTACAACCAAACCGGCAAGCACATTTATGCTGTACCTAGATATTGTTTGGAGTTTTCATAGACATCAGCTGCAGTTCCACATGCTTGATGCATACAGAAGATGACCTTTACAGAAAGAGACGTTGCTACTCATTGCATGGCCTTGACTGTAGCAATTATCTGTCTGAGTACCTTGCTATGCGTCTGCTGTGAAGCCTGTACATCAGACACACAAAAAAACATAGTTCACCAAGAGTTTTCATCTCCTTGGAAAGTGTTTTTAGCTTTGTGATCTATAAAACAGGGATGCAAAAGGAGGCAGAATGCATTTTGTTGGGTTAATAATAGATTCAAGGTAGTTTGTGAATAGGAGCTTTCCTTGAAATGCAAATAACAACTTTGGGTCAGGACTGTTGCAGGGCAAACCTTAACTCCCTCTCTCTGGCCCATTTCCTAAGCTATTTTCAAAATAAATTGCAGGCACTGAGGAAAAAGATTTGGGTCACAAACCCTGGTGTGGGCTTAAGCAGATTTTAACCATTTTGACACAGAGACAGAGTGTGAGTGACAGTGAATGGCTGCTTTCTCAAATCACTGAGTGATTTGAAGTTCACAGCATGTTATTCTTTGAAGGAGAACTACTTGAAAATTATTTACAGATGGTATTTAACTCTGAGTAGGCTTGCTAAGATGTATAAGAATGAATCAGATAAGTGCTGGAGATGCAAAGAGGTAGAGGGAACATTCTTTCACACTTAGTGGACTTGTAAAAGAGTACTGGGAAATGATACATAATGAATTGCAAATAATGTTCAAGTGTACTTTCCCAAAAAAAACAGAGTCCTTTCTGTTGGGGATAATTCAAACTGATATTCCCAGGTGTCAAAAAGGCTATTTATGTATGCCACTACTGCAGCCCATGTTTTGTTAGCCCAGAAATGGAAAATAAGTGAGGTCCCAACCAAAGAAGAATGGCAACTTAAGTTGATAGAATATGCGCAGCTTGCAGACTTAACAGATAGAATAAGAGAACAAGAAGAACATACGTTTAGAGAAGATTGGAAAACATTTATTGAATACATGGGAAATAACTGTGTACAGATGAAAACGCCGGCAGCATTAAGATAAATTCAACAGTGTAAATAAGTTTTGATGGATGCAATAAGGGAATACTGAATGGTATAGTTTTTGTAAAATATGCAGAAATTTATGATATGTAAAATGAACCATGGAGAGAGAAGAAGGGAAGTCATTGATATCTTAAGGATGTAAAAATGAGTACTTTAAATTGTAAAACACAAAATTTAATAAAAATTATATATGTATAAAGAATGACTGCTGTCTCCCTAATGCAAATAGTAGTTACTGGAGCCAGATAGGGACCTCAGAGTGAGCAAAGAGTTCAAGTCCTCCTGCCTCCCATATCTCTGTCCTGAACAGAAACAGAGTCATGCCTCTGAAGTTGGCTTCTTAAAAAGTCATTTGCATGGTTGCTAATTGTGTGAATGGCATTGCATCTAGTGTGGCTCTCAGAAGCAGAAACAGCAGTGGTCAGAGTTCCCTGAGGTTTGTGGACAAACTGGCCTGGATGTTAGATGGTTAATTTGTATTAAATGACATTGAAACACCATAATGAGAAGGGGAAAGGGAATGTTTTGATTACAGGTAGCAAACACAGACCGAAACCCTTCCTTTTGAGATATGGAAGAAAGGGACAAGCCAGATCAAAGTGCCGCAAAAATATTTGGAATCATATTTGTTCTGCTTGAATCAGAAAATATTATACACTCCAATTTACAGAACGCCATTAAGAACCAGATACCTTAAAAAAAAAAGCAGTATCTTTTGGACACAGACAATAATGCATTACAGATTGCAGTATAAAAGGAATGTTCTGTAAATGTAATTGCACTTCTGGGGAGATGGGTCAGGCTGTCATTGTCTGCCTTGTAATCTCAGTCACTTAAGGAGCACAGCTTCAAAGCTGTAAATTTTGTAGCCTGCGTCCCTGAATGCATGGCCACAGTCAATGTTCATATTGTCAAATCACGCAAACACCAGGCATCTAGTTGTAAAATAACATTTTCCCCCATCGCATTTACATTAGTTCTTTCCATATGAGGGGAAAATTGTTACTTCAGAAGACTGACATTTGCCCTTTGTATGAGTAAGGAGAACAGCATCATCATATCATCATCCTCAATTTATGGAGCACCTAAAAGTTGGGCAACTGTCATTCAGAGATTGGAATGAGGCAGGTCCAGTCTGCAAGCTTTTTACCTAAGTAGAGGAGATGTTCAGTGCACCTAGGGACAAATATCAGTGTGCTAAATTTATGTGGATGTGATGTAGGCTTGCAGAGAAAAGTGGGCATTCTGTACATTTGCCCATTAAGGTAATTTTTAATGAGACACTTTCAAAGCCAAGTAAATAGCAAGAGTGTAGGAAACGGGGAGAGGCACAGCATATATTACAGATGCAATATATTACAGATGCAATATTATATTTTTATAAGGTTAGATGCTAACCTCAAACCACACCTTCCTTGCTTTGAGTGTGTTTACCTGGCTGAAAGGTGCCCTTGAACTCTGATTGTGACTCTTGCTTGCTTGAATACAGGATAGAGAGGGTTATCTGAGTGTGTACAGAAAGTAGCGTACTGTACAAAGGTATAAATTACACTCATTGTCCTGCCCACTTTTGCCTCTGTCCTACTGTTCTCTGGCTTATGGTCCCCAGAGGTTTCCCAAAAAAGAAATGTATTCCTTGGCCTGACAAAAGTTTCTCATCCCTGGGTGTTGGATTTCCAGCACCATCGCACTAGACCAGGCATGGCCAAACTTGGCCCTCCAGATGTTTTGGGACTACAACTCCCATCATCCCTAGAAAGCCAGTGTGGTGTAGTGGTTAAGAGCGGTAGATTCGTAATCTGGTGAACCAGGTTCGCGTCTCCGCTCCTCCACAGGCAGCTGCTGGGTGACCTTGGGCCAGTCACACTTCTCTGAAGTCTCTCAGCCCCACTCACCTCACAGAGTGTTTGTTGTGGGGGAGGAAGGGAAAGGAGAATGTTAGTCGCTTTGAGACTCCTTCGGGTAGTGATAAAGCGGGATATCAAATCCAAACTCTTCTTCTTCTAACAGGACCAGTGGTCAGGGATGATGGGAATTGTGGTCCCAAAACATCTGGAGGGCCAAGTTTGGCCATGCCTGCACTAGACTGCAGGTCAATTGAAAGCTCTAAGAATGGACTCCAGTAAGTTGGAACACACATTCTCTCTCTCTCTCTCTCTCTCTCTCTCTCTCTCTCTCTCTCTCCCTCACACACACACACAGAGAGAGCCCATCTCCAGTAAGAAGAGAGGGAAAGGATGATTGCCACAGAATTTATCTTGTTCTAACGCTAAGTATTTACTTAGTCACTAGATAGCACAAGAGCCTCTTTAAAGAGAAATCAGTACGTCCTGGTTTAGATTTCCTCTACAGAATTAGATAGGAATCCCTCCATTGATCACTGAAGGAAGCTCTAGTGATCTGAACAGTTTGCTAGCTCAGAAAGTGTCAGGACTTCATGCTAGATGACAGTCTGGTTATTACTGCCACCATTAAGCACTGAATACTGAGAAGGTTTGGAGGAAAATCTATAACGGCATCAAGATAATCTTTTCAGCCTTATCAGAGATCCAGAATAGAATGCTTTAATTCACAGTCTATTGACCATTTATGTCCTTAAAAAAATACATCTGATTTCTGAAAGCTATCAGCAGGAAGAAAAGACTTCATTAAGTACAGTACTGCCACATTGGGGGGGAGGGAGTTAACACATGCTTTAAAGGAATAGGCATAAGCTATAAAACAGAGAAAAGAATCATTCATTCCAGAAGTGTGGTAGGTTAAACATGCAAAATGCTACCAGGAGAACCTAGACAGGCCATTTCTTGAATACTCAAAAAGGTGCACGCACACAAAAACATGCTCACACACATGTACAAACACCACTTCCTGCTCACAATTATGGGCCATCTTTAAATTAATAATATTACAGATAAAAATGCTAATTTTAAGCTACCCTCTAACAGACCATGTGTCCAGAGGAAGTCTACTGAAGCAAACAGAGCTGTTTGGTATCTTAAAAACCGACTAATTTAGTGATGCATGAATTCATTGATTTCATAAATAAGAACCAACTTTATCAAGTGTCCGACAGACATTTTTAAAAAGTTGGATATTTGTGCAGATGACCAGTAATTATCTTAACCTTTCCCTTCTGGAATTGGCTCCATCCAGCTAAGGAGCTGGAGATAACTTTCAGTGGTGTTTACAGGTTTTCAGATCTATCTATCAATCTGTGTTCAGGCATCATGTGGTGCCAGTATGCAACCATTGAAAGAACAGTTTTGCAAAAGAGACTGAAAGAACACATTTTAATTTAACGCATGCACTAATAAATTGAATTCAGCAACATAGAAACACTTGGGATTGGTTCCAACAATGAAAACAAATGCATCCCCCCATTTATTTCCAGGTGTGCAGAATGTTGCTGCTGCAATCACATTAAGCTTCTATTTTTTTGTGAACTGTTATCTCATATGAACCGTGGCGACCTCCAGGATTCCAATTATGACTTTAAAAAGCTTAGCTTCCTTTGCAGATACATTGCCATTTGAAATGTCCAGTAAGCTCAAAATGGTCACCAATTTCCTATACGCCATTTCAAATGTTCCATTTGTGCTCTTACATCAATTGGCCTGTTTCCTCTTAATAACCCACAAATGGAACCTGGGGGCTGGTGATGCAATGTATCAAAAGATGGGCAGGTATATGAACCTTGGCAATGTGGCTGATACCACAGTGTGCTAACTGCACAGAAGAAGCAGAGATTCGCGGAACTACTACAGCATTCCAGTCCCACTGTGCTCATCTTTTGCACATGATTGTGCATAATCGTCAAACAATTCCTGCATCCCCACAACACTAACCAGTAGTGTCCACTTCTAATCAAAGGAGAGATGAATGGCATGATGAAGTCACTCCACAAGCTGTTTACTTCAGGTGCATTTGATAATTGAGCCCGAATGGGTGTCAGTAACATGTACTGAAAGGAAATATTATCAAAATAATGATGATGATGATGATAATAATAATAATAATAATAATAATAATAATAATAATAATAATTTAGTTGTACCCCTCCCATCTGGCGGGGTTTCCCCAGCCACTCTGGGCGGCTTCCAACAAAGATTAAAAATACATTTAAATGTCACACATTGAAAACTTCCCTGAACAGGGCTGCCTTCAGATGTCTTCTAAATGTCAGGTAGCTGTTTATCTTTTTGACATCTGATAGGAGGGTGTTCCACAGGGCGGGTGCCGCTACTGAGAAGGCCCTCTGCCCGGGTCCCTGTAGCTTTGCTTCTCGCAATGAGAGAAGCACCAGAAGGCCCTCAGAGCTGGACCTCAGCATCCGGGCGGAATGAAGGGGGTGGAGACGCTCCTTCAGGTATACTGGGCCGAGGTCTTATTTTTAAAATCCCATTACTTCTCAGAGCACCTTGCCAGAACAAGTTTTGCTCAATGATTCAACAACTCTCTATTGCTAATGCTTACCACATGCTACTTTCACAAAATTTGCAGGGGGCGGTTAGGGGATCTGGCTCAGTTTTCCTATTTCTGTTTTTAATAAATTTATTTATTTCGTTTTTCAGATTAAAATTTTACATTCACATGTCCAACATACAACATAAAAACAAGATTCCAAGGAATCTCCTGGACTTTCCTCCTCCCCTTTGTGGGTCCTATTGTTAATCATTTCCTCCTGCATCTTTTATAATAATCCAAATCTTTTACCTCTCCATTGTGTCCAAAATTCACCATTAAACTACAAGTGATATCCCAACCCACTAACAATTTTAATGGCTTTCAATGGTCTTTAAGATAAGTTATAAATTTTCCCCATTCCTTGTTAAAATTTCGGTCTTCCTGATTTCTCATTCTTCCGGTCATTTTAGCCATTTCGGCATGGTCCATAAACTTGGGTCTCCAGCTGTTGTTGGACTACAACTCCCATCATCCCTAGCTAGCAAGACCAGTAGTCAAGGATGACAGGAAAGGTAGTCCAAAACCAGCTGGAAACCCAGGTTTGTGAAACCCTGATCCTGAGGGTCACAGATTCCCCAGTTCTGACTCAAGAAATGAGGACCCTTTGTTTTCCAGATTTGACTACAATTCTCATTATTCCTGGCCATGCTGGCTGGAGCTTATGGGAGCTGGAATTCAACATATAGAAGGCTTTACACAAGTTATTGGATGATACCAAATGTACCAAAAACAATTACAAGTCAATAATGCAACCTTCATCCAATGACATTAAAACAGTTGTATTTTTGAAAAGCTCTTGGCAATGTGTTGCAATTATTAATAAGAAATCCAAGAGTGAAGAATGCACAATGCTCAACAAATGCTCAGAATAATATTAATATTTGCACACATGCAGTCTCTAATCTAATTGTTTCTCAAGGACACATATGCAAATGTTATTAATTGTGAAAAGATTTGTAACAGAAAAAAACAGACCCTCCACCAGTTATATACAGGACATATCTTATTCCTGAGTAGTACCAAGTAATGAGATACACTTAATAAAAATGTAATTAGTAGACCTGCTTCCCAGCTGGATAGAGTTTTTACTTTTTTATCCCTTATGATTTAAGCCCTTAAGGTAGCTTCCATCATTGCTCTTATTATATAGGTATGGTATTTAATTCATAATTCTGTAGTTACTAATTTAAAACTACTTAAAAATCCAAAAGTTTCCAGGCTTCAATCACATTTCAAATTATTGTACTGAAGGTACTCATTACCTGGAATATAAACAGTATCATTTCCCCCCCTGCCAGTCAATGCTCGTCTTTTGCTAGTGAGCCACAACCCAAATTCACTGTAGATAATGAATACAGTCTTTTAGACCCACTCCTGCTTTTATGGAAATTCCAGTGAAGTCATCAGGGTTCATAAAGGTAAAGGTAAAGGGACCCCTGACCATTAGGTCCAGTCGTGGCCGACTCTGGGGTTGCGGCGCTCATCTCACTTTATTGGCCGAGGGAGCCAGCGTTTGTCCGCAGACAGCTTCCAGGTCATGTGGCCAACATGACTAAGCCGCTTCTGGTGAACCAGAGCAGTGCACGGAAAAGCCGTTTACCTTCCCACCGGAGCGGTACCTATTTATCTACTTGCACTTTGACGTGCTTCTGAACTGCTAGGTTAGCAGGAGCTGGGACCGAGCAATGGGAGCTCACCCCTTTGTGGGGATTTGAACTGCTGACCTTCTGATCAGCAAGCCCTAGGCTCTGTAGTTTAACCCACAGTGCCACCCGCATCCCTTATCAGGGTTCATAGTCTTTACTAATTCTTTATCTGCAATTATATACCTCCATTTACACACGGACACACACAATGTGTGCGGTGGGGAGTATTTTTGTTTGTTTGTTACTATGTTATGTGTTTTTCTGTAGCAAACAACCCTGTGATCCTCAGATGAAAAGCAGTATAGAAATTTAATAATAAATCAATAAATAATCCAAAGATGCCAACTCTGTGATTCAGCTTGTGTCGCATAATGTTTCCAGTATACAGAAAAGCGACAGGCACTGGCACCAAGAAGAAGAGGCAGGCAGTGGAGGTGCTTCCATTGAAAAGTCCCAGAACTTTATTTTAGAGCAGAACACGTACAGGATCTAAATCAGTACAGCCTGCATGTACAGCGTTGTAGATTACTGCAGCATTCTATATTGCTTTAAGTTCAGAACCAGGCCAGCCCAATCCCCACACACTGGATAACCCTGATGTCCCCCAGATCCCTGGGTGGGGCCTGGGAAGCATAAACGCCCAATGCCTGAGCCAAGGTCTCCCTACACCTGAAACTTAATAAAGTTGTGGCCAATTTTAATCCCATAGCACGTTGTCTTGAGTCAGTATTCCACCCGGGAGTCACCTGCAGTTGAGGGGACTCCACCTGTCCACACAATAGTTAATTGCATTACAGCCTTTTAAAGTTTGGCCTTTGAAATACAATGCAGGCCCTACCCATTCCCTTTCAGGAAGAGGAAGACATGGAATAGCATTTGAAATTAAAAAATCAGTATATTTCAGGTCTATGTGACTTGAACATCATATGCCTATCCCCTTCCATTATAGTATTAATCTACAATTGTTGTGTTTTTTTTTTAATAAAAAAAAATCCAGACAAAAAATATACATTTAAATAGGTACGGTATATTTAAAACATATTTCCCCCTCAAAGTACACATTTCCAAATGTACTTTTCTTTTTCTCAAGATACACATTTACACTCTACTGTACCCTACTGTACTGGAGCATTTGGGAAATGTGAAATCTTGTGGAGAACAGCATGAGCTCAGCTGTTTGCCTTTCATAGAGGCTAGTAGAGAATTTTCCATGCTAGTTTGACTAAGCCATGTACTTTTCAACTTCCTTGTGGTTTCTTTTGTTTCGCTTTAATTGGGCTTTTCTGGTCCCTTGAGGCTAACTCTTAACTGTTCCTCTATTGCTTATCACAACTTTAGGGAAAACACAAAGGATAAGAGGGAGAAAGAGAATACTTTAGAAGAAGAAGAGTAGAAGAAGAGTTTGGATTTGGTATCCCGCTTTATCACTACCCGAAGGAGTCTCAAAGCGGCTAACATTCTCCTTTCCCTTCCTCCCCCACAACAAACACTCTGTGAGGTAAGTGGGGCTGAGAGACTTCAGAGAAGTGTGACTGGCCCAAGGTCACCCAGCAGCTGCATGTGGAGGAGCGGAGACGCGAACCCAGTTCCCCAGATTACGAGACTACCGCTCTTAACCACGACACCACACTGGCTCTCAAGGATAAATGTCTGAAAAAGAAAGCCTGAACTACTTGTGTAGGACCCTCCACATGATTTAGAACCCTGGAATACAAGGGAACCTTCACCAGCAGAAAAGGCTTCCCACTGCAAAATTCCAGACACTGATACATGTAGGGCTGTGCGTTATGGACAGAGATGTAGCAGGAGATGTGGGACCAAAAGCATATCTCTTTCTCATTCATGCTTGATGGAAAACCCCATTGCAGTTCTTGGTTCTATGAAAGGAATTTATGGAGGAACAAGGTTTGCTTGGAAAACACTACAATACAGTGATACCTCGGGTTACATACGCTTCAGGTTACATATGCTTCAGGTTACAGACGCCGCTAACTCAGAAATATTACCTCGGGTTAAGAACTTGGCTTCAGGATGAGAACAGAAATCGTGCTCCGGCGGCGCGGCGGCAGCAGGAGGTCCCATTAGCTAAAGTGGTGCTTCAGGTTAAGAACAGTTTCAGGTTAAGAACGGACCTCCGGAATGAATTATTTAACCCGAGGTACCACTGTAAAAGCCACACTACTCATGCATAGGACATAGGGCATACTCACACATAGGTTGTATTGGCTGCTGAGGGGACTATGCTTGTTTACAGAATTTAAAAAGAGTTTAAACAGCTGTCTAGTTGTTGGTTGCTGTCTTGATCACAAAAGCAACCAGATACAGCCAGAGTTTGCATCAGATCCAGATGAATACTGAATCTGAACTGAAGTGGGGTGTCTCAGAAGGATTTTGGGCTTGTCTGTGACAAAGTGGGATCTGTAGGAGGCTGCACAACTTGAAACAGGAAGCCCTGAAGTTCTTCATGGCATCTCAGAAATTCAGACTAATGATGATAATATTGCAGTATCTACTAAAAGCAACACGGTATCTCTAAATTTATCAAGAATATAGCCAGATGACAGATGGGAATCTCCTCCATGGTTGATAAATTGAGATATGATAGAGGTGTATAAAGTTATTCATGGTATGGACAAAGAAGGTAGGAAAAAACCTTTCTCCCTCTTTCATGGGCATCCAATCGAGCTGAATACTAGAAGATTCAGGATAGACAAAATATTTACGCAGCACATAGTAAAACTATAGAATTTGCTCCTGCAGGAAGTAGTGTTGTTGGCCACCAATTTGGATGGCTTCAGAAGAGGGTTAGACAAATTAATGGAGGATAAGTCTATCAATGGCTACTAGCCAAGGTTATTATATTCTGCCTCCACTATTAGAAGAAGAGTAGAAGAGTTTGGATTTATCACTACCCGAAGGAGTCTCAAAGCGGCTAACATTCTCCTTTCCCTTCCTCCTCCACAACAAACACTCTGTGAGGTGAGTGGGGCTGAGAGACTTCAAAGAAGTGTGACTGGCCCAAGGTCACCCAGCAGCTGCATGTGGAGGAGCGGAGACACGAACCCGGTTCACCAGATTAGGAGTCTACCACTCTTAACCACTACACCACACTGGCTACACTATACTACACTGGCTACACTACACCCAGAAGCTGCATGTGGAGGAGCAGAGACGCGAACCCAGTTCCCCAGATTACGAATCTACCACACTTAACCACTACACCACCACAGAAGCAATATGCCTCTGAATGCCAGCTGCTGGCCATATGTGGAGAGAGTGCTATTGCACTCAACTCCCACTTTGGGGCTTGCCATGAGCATCTGGTTGGCCACTATGAGAACAGGGTGGTCTAGATGGGCCACTGATCTAATTCAGCAGGCTCTTATTGTATCCTTATCCTATTGGGGGCAAGAGCAAAACTATGTCACTGAGCTTGAGAAAGATGCCAGGATGGGGAGAGCAGAGGAAGAGCTCTGTTGTGAATGACATGTCAAGTTTGTTTTCACAGGCAATGATTTTTGCATTGAAAGTGAATTTCTTTTCGTTCTTTCCCACTCCAAGTCAACTTGAAAATGCCTTGCCCAAATTGCTTGGACCTATTTGTCTGCTGTTTGGTAGGCTTCTTCCCCCAGAACAATCTCTCTCATGTCCACAATTTGCCCACAACTTGGGGAAGGGGGGAATTAAGGGATTTCTTTTTTACTCGCTGCAAAGCTTTAACAGCTGTCTTTGCAGGAAAAGAATGCACCTATTCTCCTGCAAATTTCACCTAGTTCTATCAAAATATTAAAAAGTTATAGATGCACAAAAGCTCTGGATTCTTTTGCCATTAATTTGACAGTTTTTATCCTCTGTTGAGGGGCTAGTATGCCTGCAAATTTCATGCACTTCTGTCAAAAGGGTAAAAGGATTATACTGTTTTCTCAGTTCCCAGCAGTGAATTGGGGTGGGATGTGAAGTGAGTTCGGATGGGCCCTGAACCCTATTCAGTAGCCTTTGAAGCACCTCAGATGAAGTTGGTCTGTTTCTCGAACAAATGAATCAAGGTCTGAACTTAATTTTGTGGTCAGTGTACACCCCTAATATGGAATCATTTAAATTACATATTTGGCAGACTATAATAGTGTAGTGGTAAAGTCCCTGGAAGTTTTCATCAAATGGAACACTGCTGATTGTGGTCTCTTTTGGTTATGGTTCGCTGAGAAATCTAGATTAGAAACAAAACTAAATCTACAGGGAAGGTACTAAGCACAGTGCTATTTTCCTGGGGGGACGCAGGGGTACGCATAACCCTAAACATTTTGTGAATCTAAGTTGGTCTCATTGAGGGGTAGTATTTCAATATGAGTAGGAAAATGAGAGTACCCCTAAACATTATTATTAGGGGGGGAAAGCACTGACAAAGCATATCCAGGAAAAAAAGAATCCATGGGACATCAGGAATAACAAGTTTTCATCCTGTTAAAAATCTTTATGTAATACAGAGGCATGCTTAGAAGCTGCATGCTCAGAACTGCTCAGAATTTACCGAAGAGGGCCAAATTCTCACATTCTGTTTCTTAGCTAGCAGGTGTGAGTGAATATATTCATAAGTACAGTGTATGGAAACTATGGTATAATCTGCAAATACGAGCAAACAATTCAATAATTGCACATCCCCAGGTAATCCTACGTTAGGTAATCCCAAAATAAGCAGTTTGTGGATTCTAGCTAACACTTGTATGTTTGGTGGTGCAATTGAAAGGTATATTCTCAAGTAATTCATGGTATATTTAAGCATCTCTAGAAAAGCAACTTTATTTGGTACCCTTCGTTTACAGTTGTTTGTGGCTAATAAAAAATAGGTCATGTGGACAAAACTATTTATGGCCAGATGTGTGGAGATTTTCACCTGGAAACCAGAACTTTGAAAAGAATGATAAACCTCAACACTACAGTTCGGTTGTTCTCTTATTGCCACTCTTTTCTTGCTCTTTCTATTGGTCCCTGTTCGTTCACTGGTGTATTGCAGCTTTCTGTTTAACTTTCCCAGTTTCCTCCTGGTATATCCCTGCCTACTCCTCCAACAATATCATCCTCAATCATTTCAAAGTCTCTGGCTTTCTTAAACTGCAACCACGCCTGTGCTGTGCTCTTTCAGTCTGTCTCAGGACACCTTGTGAGAATATTTCTCCTCATTGCCAGAGCACCTGCATTGCATGCAGAAAGCCTCAGGTTTAATTACCAACGTTCGTATAGTTAAAGCCATGGTTTGCCCAGTAGCAATGTATGGAAGTGAGAGCTGGACCATAAAGAAGGCCGATCGCCGAAGAATTGATGCTTTTGAATTATGCTGCTGGAGGAGACTCTTGAGAGTCCCATGGACTGCAAGAAGATCAAACCTCTCCATTCTGAAGGAAATCAGCCCTGAGTGCTCACTGGAAGGACAGATCCTGAAGCTGAGGCTCCAAGACTTTGGCCACCTCAGGAGAAGGGAAGACTCCCTGGAAAAGACCCTGATGTTGGGAAAGATTGAGGGCACAAGGAGAAGGGGACGACAGAAGACGAGATGGTGGGACAATGTTCTCGAAGCTACAAACATGAGTCTGACCAAACTGCGGGAGGCAGTGGAAGACAGGAGTGCTCTGGTCCACGGGGTCACGAAGAGTCGGACACGACTAAACAACAGCAGGTAGGGATAGGAGAGGCCCTGCTTAAAACCCTGGAGAGCCTAAGCCAGACAGCGTAGGCAAGTACAGAGCTAGATGGACTGTGGTCTGACTTGGTATATGGCAGTTTCCTATGTTTCTAAAGTCCACCTTTTGTACTAAGTGTTTGGTTTCAGCTCCTTGTCCTCAGGGCCGGTGTCAAGAGTTGGTATGGCTGAACATCGGCTGAGGGCACAAATCACAGGAGGGGCACATGGACAAAACACTCTTGAGTCTGCCTTATATGGTTCTCTGGGAAGTGCCACAAAGATGCATCATTTATTATGATTATATTATTATGCTATAATAATGACCCTCTTAATCACAACTCCATTGAGATAACTTCACTTGGGCTTCCACATTTCTACGAGATCGGTCAAGGCTGTGGCAGTGAGATCAGCCAGTAAATTCCTCCTTAACTATTATAAACTTCTCAAATAAAATGTAGAGAGGATAAAATTATGAGCTTATAAAGACGAGTTTATTATGATTCATATCCAGTAACAGTGAACTTCAAGGAAATATTCTCTTTCTGATTACTCATTCTACGTAATACTGTATTAATCCAAGATCCCTTCCTCCTATGGGTGGGCAAATCTGTCAATTTTAATTTCTCCCAGTTTCTCATATTTCTAGTTTTCAGTTTAGATCTCCATATTTCCACATCAGGTTGCAAATTCTTTTCTTTTTCTTTTTTAAAAATCCTAATTACTGCAAAATTCTCCTAATACATGCATTTTTGTATGCAATTTTGCCTTATTCGAACAGTTTTACAAAGATAAGTTACCTAATATTTATTTCCCCCCAAAGCATGCTGTATGGTATTTTAAATAATATATGCATTTTTATGTACAATTCATCTTAGTATATGCACTTTAATGCACATTACTTCTTTGAAGAACTGCATTGCAAAATTCAGAGAAGTGAGACGTTCAAAGGATGGCTGTGCTTCATTTTGCATATTGTTTCGGAAACTGCAGTCTAGATTTGATGCACTTTGAAATGTGGACCGAACTGAATTCCTTCCCCATCTTTACCTCTGATAGAAGAATCTGTGATCCAAATGAGTCTTCTATCATTGGATCTGTCATGAAGGTGATATTTGACAGTTCCCCTGCCTGTCCCCTTTTGGAACAGCATGGGAGGTAGTGTAGGAGACTGCTGAAGGTTGTTCTGATCCCTGTTCTGTTAATTGGAAACTACAATGGATCAAAGATAATTGGATACAACCCAATGAGCCTTATTTCTGAATAAACATGTATAGGATTGCATTGATTAAGATGGCAATCCAATGCCCACTTATTTGGCTGGGAGTAACCCTCATTGAACTTAGTGGCACTCTTCTGAATCCTATACATTTACAGGATTGCACTGACAGTCTAACCAGCATCCTGCCAATAGAATAATTTAGGATGCCCTACACTATACTGCCCCTTCATGGATCACTGCCTTGTCGTGGCGAAGGGGCTTGAATAATTCAGAGAAGCTATGAGCTATGCCGTGGAGGGCCACCCAAGATGGACAGGTCATAGCCGAGAGTTTAGACTAAATGTGATCCACCTGGAGAAAGAACTGGCAAACCACTCCAGTATTTTGCCAAGAAAACTCCATGGACATAAACAAGGAAAAGCTTTGAGAAGAAAGTGAGAGTTTCCAAGGCATGCTCTGGTTCGTGGGGTCACGGAGAGTCGAAAACAACTAAGACAACTAAACAACAACACTATACTGGTAAAAGAAGTAGTATTGTCACACTTTAAAGACTAAGAAGCCAGTTTTCAGATAGGCTTTCATGATCCACTTCATCAGCTGTAGTCCACGAAAGCTCAGGTCACAATAATCTGGTTGCTTTGAAGGTGCCACAAAAACTCTTGCAACCAAAAAACCAAGTTAATTGCATTTGTTGGTTTGAGGATTTAAATCATGCTATGAATACAGAGGAGGCGTCAGTTAAAAGCGCCCCCCCCAGCTCTGTTCTGCAGAAATTGCAAGACATCTTGCGTGAAAAATATTTGCATAGGCAGTTGCGTTTCCACACATAGATCAAACCAATCTGAAAAATTTCAGTCACAGATGACTTGAAATGTTTATGAAGTTTAATTTTGTTTTACATAACACTTCATTTCTAAAGAGTTTCAAAGGCGCTGTCACACATATCAAAGTTTCATGTCACAGTTTCTGGTTCAGAGGTAGGAGCTGTAATGCCAACTGGCTGATAAACTGCTATGGAACCATCTTCAAATAAAAATAAACATTGAAAAAGAAAATAAAAACAAAAAAGACCTAAAGTGGCTCTACTGGCAAAACTTCCAAATGTACTCTGAATGCTTCATTGTGACCCTTTGCAATTTTTTATTTATGGTTGTAACACTTGTGTGTTTTTGAATTGCTTTATAAGTTTGAATTCTCCAGGTAGATACAACTTTTTTGCTTGCTTCTTTAAAAAGTAACAATATTTCCCATACTTGACATCCCAACTTTCAATAATATTTAGGAAACAAGTAAAATATGTGCCTTTCGAAGTCATACATTTAGGCTTCCTTTGGTAAGGCTGACCAAATTCTGATATCTTAAATAAGCATGTACTTTTTTTGTTGTTTTCCCCCCAATGGTGGGCTATCTCTGACTCATGCTAGAAATGTTCAAAACAATGATATATGTGAAAAAGGGTCTGTGAACAAAATGGACTGTTCAAATTCTGTAATATATTCTCTCAAAGCTGGCAAGCTTTGAATTGAATTGATGCAATTATGGCAAAGTCAACTGTCAGTAAGAGAGATCTGTTGGGTTGTATCTAAGTTGTACTCAGAGGAAACCCACTGAACTCAATGGCCATGACTAACTTAAGTCCATTGTTTTCAGTGGTCTACTCTGAACAGGACTTTGATGCAACCCATTATTTCACTAATAGTTGCCCTAAGCAAGGACAGGGATTATAAACAAAAAACTAAGAGTGGATCTCAAGGTCTTAGCATCAGAGCACCCCATAGGAATGGCATATTAATCTGGAATTAGAGAGTATCACCTCATTTCTCAGAATAAAGCTGAGATCCTTCATAAAGAAAATCACTGAGAGTCACTTTTCTCACCATGCACATCCTTCCATCTGTATTTATTTATTTGCTTACTTCCCAGGAGTAATAATTATACCCTGTCTCTTTAAGAAAGTGACAATCCTATATCCATTTCCTTGAGAGTAAGCCCCACTAAACACAGTGCTTTACATCAGGGTAATATGATTGAACTATAGCTAGACATATAAGAACACTGTAGTATTTAATTGGAAGCCTTGGTGTTCAACTATATATTTTTGTGACTTCTATATGCAAGGAATATAATAGCTGAAGCAATATTGGAAGTCCAAGCCAGATGTGTAAACTGGGAATTATAAATAGACCTTTATACTTTCTGACAAATTTTCACTAAAAGGTCACAGGGATGTATATCCATCAATTATCAAAGAAAGGGCATGGCATTAAAAGTATAATGCAACTTTGATATGCAATGGGAATTTATAGGAGGGGGTGTTATGAGGACACTGATACTAACAGTGCAACCAATATAGTGCTACCCAACCAGAGTCTTTGGGAAAGGGTGGGATATATACTTAAATATCACAATTATTAGTTGTTTTGAAAATTATAATATTCATCCCCTACGTAAAGCTGAAGAAACTCACTGATTTTTGCATTCCTCACCTGAATGTTTGAAGAAGGACTATTATTCACTAGATCGCAAAGGCATTATTGCTTCACATGAAAAGCGGTATCTTCCTAGCATTCAATAAATCAGAATTTTGTTGTCTCAAAGTGTCAGAAAGTAAATGCGGTAATCCGTCCACATATTTGATGTTTTTATCCATCATTATTTTGTGCTGAGAGGATGTTTGCTTTCTCTCTCTCTGTATATATATATATTTATATACGTCTCTGAGCCTTGCTTCCTAAATTGTAAGAGTGACCTCTAGTGCTTTGCTGTTTCATTATAGTTCCCTGTCCTATTTTGCTATAGATTTAGTAAATCTTGCTGCAAGCATCCGATTTAATTCTGTGCATAGTGCAAAATGCTATTAATGTGAGATTCAATTATGATGGCCTTTTGAATTCATGAAGTACACAAAGCAGAAGGATGAAGAAATTGTTTCTAAACACACACACACAAACACACACCACCAAATCTGGATAAATTGCAGTAGGGGGGCTAACAAGAAGAACTTGTTATTCATGTTCAGGATTGTTCTGTGCACTTGAATGTCAAATGAGGTAGCATGACTGGATGATAACAAAAGATCAGTTTGGTCCTGCAGAGCATCTGTTGTTTTTGTGATAGCATATATCAGTTCTAAGCCTTTAAAGCACAAAGCACCTGATGAAATCTCAGAACTTTCCTCATCTATGGCTTAGATGTTCTCAAGGAGCTGTCCCTTCAAACAGTGGTATAATGCTATTCATGAATTCCTACCAGCCCCAACACTCGCTTCCTCCAACTATAGACACCACTTTTTTACTCTGATTCCCACACTGCACATGGGGCACCTCCAATGAAAGAAGTATGCAAATTTTAAAACAGCAGCTAGGTCGTTTAAGCTGCAGTCTTGCACACACTTCCCTGGGAATGAACACCCGTTGAATTCAATGGAACTTACTTTTGAATAGACATGCATAGGTTTGCGGTGTTAGTGTAAAATGAAGCCTATGTTTCATGAGGGCTTTGAGGACCCCTGAGATCAATTATCAAGTACATAAAATTGAGCGCACTCAGACATTCGTCTGTGATGCGCTTTGTACATACCAAAGACAGTCATATCTGATTCAACCTTGGAAGCTTTTTACTCCAAATTCTAGGGGGCTGAGGCAGCAATCCTAAAAAAACACTTACCAGGGAGTGAGCCCTATTGAACATAGTGGTACTTACTTCCAAGTAAGCATGTATAGGATTGTGCTGTGACTCTTAAGTTTTAGAGTTTCAGTAGGCTTTTCTTTACAATTCTAACATCCAGGTTTTACTGAGGGGGGGAAACTTTACATGCTGCAGCTAACATTCTGGTCACACATGAACATTAACCTTTGTGTAATCGATGAGCATCCTGTAAAAGCTCATTCTCAACATTCGCTCCTCAGTTACATTTGCCATGCACTTGTGCTCTACAGTACAAAGGAGTTCCTCATAATTCAAGAATATACAGGGGAAATTATACATTGCTAAAAGCCAAGCTGATGCAGCAGCAGCAGTAGCAGCAGCAGCAAATATCAGTGTGCCTCTAATCCCCATAAATGACTTAACTCCTTGCAAAATACTGTGCTGATATATGGGTAGCATTTTATTTTTTTAAGAAAAAAGAAATAAAATGAGAACATGCAGTTAAATAGTGAAATGCAAATTGCACATTATTTTGGAGGCTGGCTTAGTCCACACTGTGCTCTGATTACCGTCTGGTAAAAACAATAAATGATGAAATATGGGAAATTGCATTTCTGAGCCCCTGGAACATTTTCATCTCATTTACCTGCTGTTAGCATGATTATTATTTTTCCCCAGCAACACTGATTTCTTTGAAGAACTGCATTTCTAAGTCTAGATCTCGTTACAATAAGCTGTAAGTTTCTCAGGACAATCTGGTACAAGTTTAAAAATCCATTTGCAATACTTACATTTGTTCCCTGCTACTAATATATTCCAGTGGTGAAAAGGGACCAGAAACAGCAGCTTGAATAAGGTCTCCGTGAAAGAATCCATGTTCTCATTGATGGAGGCACCCAAAAGTGTCAGAGTATTAGGAAACAGGCACAGCTGCTCTGCACTTCAGTCCTGTCCTTGCCTCCTCTCCTTTCTCTTTCTCTCTCTGCCTGTCTTTCAATGCTTCCCAGTAGCCAAGGAGCTCAGTCAAATGCACTCTGCATCTTCTCGCTCCCTCCTCTCTCTCTCACACACACACCACAAGATCTGCTCCCCCCGCCAACAACAGCAATCCCCGAAGAGCAGCTGCAAGAATCTCTCCTCTAATTTCACAGAATCACTCAGAGCTAAACTGCTCGACTACCCTGTACAGTTTGGTTACTGAAGCTTCACGTTCATAATGTGTCCTGGACACCCCTTGTGGTGACAGGTAGGAAATGTGAGTCTATGATGAAAGCCAGACAATAAAGGGAACAGCCTGCACATGTGTGCCTGTACAGCCTCCCTGCCAGATTACGACTGTTCCCAATTCTTTATGGTCATGCAGTGGGAGGAGGGAAACAGAGTAAGAGCGAGAGAAGAAGGAAGATTTCCCCCCACCCTATTTGTTTCCATTATGACCATCCTTTTTCACTGAAGTCTGCATTTAATGACAACTTTCAGCTGCCACACCATTTACAAGAACGGAAGAGAATGTTATAATTTAACATCGGGAATTTCTGTCGTGCTACAAAACTGTAGTTTGCCTTTACATGTGCAGTAAATCTTGCATTCATCTGTACAATCCGACATTCATCTTCCAGCGATGCTGCAGAACGTTCCCTCGAGACTATTTCTTTAATAAGACGTGGAGTGCCTAGATTTCTGTAAATTGTAATCCCACAAATATGTGACACGCCACTTCAGAAGCTCAATCTTGCCGTTTATTTTCCACATTCAGAGAGTTTAATCATGAGCATAAAAGAGAGCAAGCCGGAATGACTTTGAACTAAAATAATGAATGTTGAAATTGCAGCGATGGGGGGGGGGGGAATAGTGAAATATTGCACAGGATTTGAAGTTTTAAATTCTACAGAGAGAGTCTGCAATCAAGCTGAAACATGAATTACTGCTACGTTTGATAGTCTTTAGACATAAAGTTAGATGGGATTCCTAGTTATAAGAAAACATGCCAACTTGGATTCAACCATAAAAATGCCTCGCGGTCCTAGAAAAGGTAGAACTGACTTTGTCATTGCCCGTGCTTATTTTTCCTACCTATAATAATCATTTCCAGATCTCCCCACTGTGTAAAACAGCTTTAGAGTAGACTGAGACAATCAAGTGGGATTGCTGAGACATGCCATTGGAATGCTCTAAACTGAAGCGTCATATGCATATCTACTTAACTTACTTGTCTGATCAATAGCCTTTGTTCCCATATAATATCCTTGCTGAAATCCTAAAACTACTTATTTCAATTTTGGTAAATAGGACATCTTCAGATTAAATGAGTTTTCAGACTATTTCAGAGGAAATGGGAAGAGGTACCAAAAAACTAAAAGTAATTTAAAAAGGCTGGTTCCATACCGGGTGCTAGAAAGCAGTAATGTTTCTTCATGAAGAATGCCTAATATGTTTTCATTAATGCAGGTCTTATTTGGCAGCAAAGGGTTATTCTATATGGTGATTTTTTGGACTGCAAAAGAGTCTTCTGGAACTGTTGCCAGTTAGTGTTATAGTATCTCTCCCCCTGCTTACTAAAGTTCTCAATCTCTCAACACTTAGATAACACTTAGTGTCAATTCACATATATACTAGAGTAGAAATTTGTAACACAGAGAAAGAAGCAAAGTAGGGCCGCCCACAGCACAGACGATGTAATGCGAATGTGTATACATGCTCTCTAATTTGTGTGTTCCTTCTCCCTGAGAAAGGGAGAGAGGGAAAACAATATCACCAAACAACATGTGCACAAATCAATGCACTAGTACTATTTTTCTAGAAAAAGAGCTGCTGGAACTCACCATGAACACCTCCTTCATCCTCTTACAATGGCTGTGGTGCCCATCTGAGAGGTACCAGTACTGGGTTCTGATGAATTTCAGCTGGGGGAAAAGCCCTGAATGTGGTGTAATTTGCCTACCTCAAAAACCACAACGTGGGAAGAGGGCACATATTTGGGTTCATTCTTTCCCAGGGGAGTTGAAGGAAGCAGTGGTGTGTCCGCTCTTAAAGAAAACATCTCTAGATCCTTTAGATCTATCCAATTACCACCCGGTTTCGAATGTTCCATACCTGGGTAAGGTAATTGAGAGAGCGGTTGCTTGTTCCCATATAAAATGTTTGGTGTCCTCCAGATGATTTGGACTATAAATCTTGTCACGCCTGACCATTGCCCATGCAGGTTGGCCAATGGCACAGACCCACAACAAACTGACTTCCCTGGTGTCCAATGTCCAATGTCACGCCTTGTCCCAGAACATTTATTTTTGCATTTATTGAGTCAATTTAAAGAGAAAAAAATGTGTAAGCTGCACCTTCATCCAAACATTGATTCTGGGGCAGTATACATCAGCATTCCAAATACAATGTTAGAATGAAACAATAAAAATCAAACCAACATAATAAAATCTGAGAGGCAATAAATCAAAACTACCCAGTCAGCTAAAACAATACAATAAACATTTTTTAAAAAAGCCTGGGCAAATAAAAACATATTGACCTGGTGGCGAAAAGAATACAATGTCAGCATTGGTCTTTACCTCCTTCATGACAGTATTCCAAAGCAGGGATGCCATCACTAATTTTTTATTTCAAATGTAATACTTTTGAATCTGTGGGGAGTTCCACAATTAGGGTATGCCACAGAGAATGCCACCGCCGTCTGAGCTTCCGAATGTGGCAAACCTACAAAAAGTTCCCCTCTGAAGATCTTAAGAGCCAAAAGGGTCTGCAGGGAAGGAAACGTCCTAACACATTTAGGCTTTTAAATGCTAATGCCAGCACCTTGAATTGAGCCTGGAAACAGACTGGCGACCAATGCAGCTATTTTAAAACAGGGGTAATATGCAATCTAAATGAAACGCCAGCCAGTAACCTGGGTGCTGCACTTTGGACCAAACAGCATTCCCATGTCATCTTCAAGGGCAGTCCCACATACAGCACATTGCAGTAGTCAAATCTGGAAGAGCATGGAGTCCAGTTGCCAAGTCATTTCTGTCTGAAAGGGGAATAATAATAATAATAATAATAATAATAATAATAATAATAATATATTATTTATACCCCGCCCATCTGGCTGGGCTTCCCCAGCCACTCTGAGCGGCTTCCAAAAAAATATTAAAGTGCTTCTTTTAAGGTTCAGTCCCGATTCTTTGCCACATCCAGACCATCAAAACACCAGTATAAGCATCAACTGCCTCCTCTGATTCAGATAGAGCTGGGTGTCATCTGCATATTGATATCATTTCAGTCCATATCTCCCGGCAGCTCCTAGTGATGTCATATAAACATTTAACAGCTTGTGGGGAGGGGGCAAGATGGAACCCTGTGGAAAGCCACAAGACAGCTCTCATGGTGTAGAGCAGTAGCCTTCCATGGCTACTTTCCGGAAACAGTTCTGGGGGTTAAAAGTAGATCCATTGAAGCACAGTGCCCCCAACCCACCAACTTCCCTGAGATGCTACAGAAGGATACAGTGGTCAGCATTATTGAAAGCTGCAGGGAGATCAAGGCGAACAAGCAGGATTGTGCAACCCCTCTCTCCCCCAGCAGATGCCCTCAACCATGTCCAATCCACAATCAGTGGAGTGGACAAGCCTGAGAAGGGGCTGGAGTGGATCCAAGCAAACTGTTTCCTCCAAGCATGCCTGAGGATGGATCGCCACCACTTTCTCGTGCACCATGCCCCAAAGGGGATATGTACCACTAGGTGGTAGTTTAAGACTTCTGAGTCCAGGGAGGTCTTCTTTAGTATGGGACCCTGCCTGCTTCAAGGCGGGTTGTACTTCCCCTTCCTCCGGTGACACACTCCTTGAACCCACCCATTCAACCTGCTACGGCTAGCTCTAAGAAACCAAGATGTGTAAGGATCAAGGGGGCAGATCATTGGCCACACTTCTACAAGCAGCCTGCAATACAGTGGCACCTCTAGTTACAAACTCAGTCCATTCCAGAGGTCCATTTGTAACCCGAAACTGCTCATAATGTGAGGCACACTTTCAGTAATGGAGCCTCCCACTGCTGCTGGCGCATGACTTCTGCTCGCATCCCGGGGCAAAGGTCGCAGCCGGGAGCATCTACTTCCGGATTAGCGGAGCTCGTAACCTGCAGTGTTCGCAAGGGGGGCGGTACGTAACACGAGATTCCACTGTAGTCCAAACTGATCCAGTACTGATGGAAAACACAGTCTTCTGGACACCAGAAGGTATGTGATATATATGCCCCAAACATTTTCCCTGGAGGACCCCGAGTGCTGTATGTCATATAAATGTTTAACAGTTCGGGGGACAAGGTGGGACCCTGTGAAATGCCACAAGACAACTCTCACGGTGCAGAGCAGTTGCCTGCTAAGAAGAAGAGAGATGGGGAAGGCCAGAAAAATCTATCTGCAAGTCTCCACCTGGCAGCCATGCTGACCTTGAGGCCAGTGCATTTCCTTAGGACTGTGAAGGGGAGAGAAATGCCACCTATTTTGAAACAGAACCTCATTTTTGCATATACATTTTCCCTCAGAAATATTCCAAAGCTAGCTTTCAAATCTATTCGTTTTCTACTTCGAGAATATAGAGTTTCAAACATCACCATGGACAATAATATTAACATGTCTGAGGGAATCAAACTGAAGTTCATATAATTGAGGATGGTGCAACTATGTGCATTTGCCTAATTCCATATACTGCTGCTACACAGTACTGCCACATCACTGTGTGTGTGTGTGCTTTTGCATGACCAGGAGGAAACAGCCCCATCCCCCAGGGATCATAAGGAAGAAATAAAGACTCTGACAACATTATGGAATTAAAATCAGGCCACAATACAGTGTTTTTCAACTCCTACAATTTCCATGTCCATCAAATTTCCTGCCTAGCTTTGGAAGGTTGTATGAGAAAATGATGATAGCCGAAGAATTTGCAGAGCTACATAAAATAGACACCTGGGGCTCCATTCAAAGTCCATATTCTGGTCTGGTGATCATCTTTGCTTGTGTAAGAGAAGGTGCATTTTCACCCAGGACATTTTTTTTTCAGCCAGAACTCACTGGAACTCAGTTCTGGCACCTCTCAGGTGGGCACCATTCACACCCAGCCCCCAGGGATCATAAGAAAGGAATAAAGACTCTGACAACGTTATGGAATTAAAATCAGGCCACAATTTTATTAAACTTCCAAATGTAGGAAGACCTTGACTTAGGCCTTGGGCGTGTATCCCTCTCAGCCCCCCAGCTGAGGGGAACTGGGGCTCATCAGGGTAAATGAGATATGGGGGTGGTCTGCGAGACGTAAGTGTAGCAGGCAGCCCAGCCCATATCTCCACATACGGGGTAATTCACTGATAACCTTTCAGTGTATGCTCAGTGACACCCATATATATAACCCCTTTAAGAGGGGACCCTGGAATCACCGCCGCAGGTGGGTGAGTCACCACTTCATTCCACCACCACCCCATTATAGGTAAGAAAAGACTAAAGGATTCCATCCAAGGCCATAACAGCCAAAGTTGTGACGAATTGCTGCAGGGAAGACAAAACCTGCCAATGCAGGAAAATTTCTTCCCGGTCCTTCAACAGCAACCAGTCAAAGACTGTAGCAGCGCCCGCTAAACAGGAAGAAAAAGTTAACCTGCAAACAAGAACATTAAACAAAGGGAGGGTGAATCTCCAGAGCTGACTGCCTGGCTATTGTCGGCTCTACCCCCTATTTATAAATGGGGTGGCCCCACCTCCCAGCAAGAAACTTGGTTACTCAGGCTGGGCGTGAACCTCCAAAAATTAACACTGAGAGGCAAGCCAGCCCCTGTTTGCCATTAAGTTCCCTGGGAACTGTAGCACAGCATGCGATCCCTCAATGGGCACCGACAATGTAAAGTGTGAGTGCTCATTATAAACAACATTACCAGTGCTATTTTTTTAGAAACAGAGATGCAGAACTCAGCACGAAGGCCTTCCTTGTTCTCTTATAATGGCAATGGCACCTACCTGAGAGGTGCCAGAACTGAGTTTCGGTGAGTTCCACCTGAGTATAAGTAAATATACATTTCTCTGAATGTCTTCTTCCTACCAAGAAAAGCATTATAGGGCTTCACATAAGTAGCCTCAATGTTTGGCCTATTTATGTGGGAAAGACTTTTACGTAACAGTAAATGAGCTCAAGCTTGATTCTAATGTGAGCTGTGACATCAGGAAGAAATGTCTGTCAAATTCCACTTATCTCAAGTTAATTCACTGCTTAAGCACACCAGGGCTCCTATTAGACAGAGGGAGGCAGCTGCCTCAGGATGTTGGTTTTGAGTATCGTGAAAGGGCAGCAAATTGTGAGTTATTAAATTTGTTATTAGATTCTTCTTGCTGGTGACGAGCAGAGATGCTTGTGGGATTTTCTGGTTTGGGCACCAACGTAACTTGCCTGGCCTTAGTGTGGTGGCAGTGCAGAAGGAAACTGCCTCTCCTGTTTTGCTTCAGGCAACGAAACGCCTTTGGCTGGTCATGCAGGAATGTCCTGGACTCAATAGTTAGCTCTGAATGCACATAAGAAATAGGTCAGACACAAAATCCTTGACAATAATTCTCTACAGGATAACCTTTCAAAGATTGCTGTCAAGCAACCTGAGGGTTTCATAATTATTATTCTGATATTACAAAAAAAACAAAACAAAACTGGTGGTGATTAGTGCCACTCTAAGCAAATATTTGTCCTGCAAAGGGACAGAGATCAATTAAATCAAAAGTCTGAAAGTAAGGTAGGTCACAGGTTTTCCTCTGAGTAAACTACTAATCAATATGGTTATCTATCTATTTTTGTAGCTGCACAAAATGCCCTTTTTGTACAATAGCACTGCTGCCTATGTTATACACAGAGTCCCAGAAATAGATGTTAAAACACAGCTATAGCTGGCATTCTAAAGGTTTGTCATTATGGTCTTCCTTCAAACACTATATGATTTGTAACATGAAGTCTGGTTGATAATAGCAAAATAATATTTGGCTCACCTTGACCACCACGATCTCCAGTGTGACCTCATCTCATCATACACTTGCAAACACACATACACACCAAACCCCTGTTGTTAAAACATTCTCCCTTTCTTATGTCTCAAGAAGCTATTTAACTTCCTTGCTTGAATGGCCCTTTATTTCTTACATCAAATGTGTACTCTTGAAGGACTCAACTCTCACCCTCACAGCCTTGCCAAACTATAAACCTGTTTCTTCTCTTTCCTTATTAAAAGTCCTTCGTACTGTCCTTTTTGTAGTTTGCCGACATTAATCATCATGCCATTTAATGCTATCGTGGTGGCCTTTTTTCCATGACCCCTCTACAGGCGAAAAAAAATCCTTTCTGCTCCAAAGGATCGATCTCTCTCTCTCTCTCTCTCTCTCTCTCTCTCTCTCTCTCTCTCTCTCTCTCTGACTTTATTACTGAAGAACAAGATGTATCCTAAATAGCCTAACTGCAGTAAAAATTAAAATTCCCCCATATTTGTCACCTGCTTTAGCTAGGTATCCTAGGCCAAGCGGTTTTCTGTCCATCCCTCCTGTGGTGGAATCGGGAATCACTGTATCACTTAATAAACCTTTCTTTCTTCATCACCACCATCCTCAATGCCCCCTTGACCCCTGTCCTTCCTGGCTTATCAAATCTAGCAGAGGGTGACTGATTGCTTGGGTCCAGAGTATGGCTAATGCCTTGTTGTGCGAGGGATTGTCCTTGCTGCATTGAAAGAGGCAGTGGAGCGACTTCTCCTAAAGACGTAAGCTCTGAACCCTTTGGATTGGAACAACCATCAGCCAGCTGCCAATGTCCCCTTTTGGAGGAAGGCAGTAGAGAGGGCCGTGGTGGGGCAGGTGCAGGCATATTATTTAGATCCATTCCAGCCTGGATCCAGTCCCAGCCATGGAACCAAGTCACCTTTGGTCACCCTGGTGATCAACTTTGCAGACAGCAGCACACGGGGAATGCAACTTTTTTTCTGCTACTTGATCTCTCGCCGGCATTTGATACCATTGACCATGCTACCATCCGGCAAATGGGAACTGAGGACACTGTATTACAATGCTTCTGATCCTACTTTCACAACTGAATCCAAAAAGTAGCACTGGAAGAGTGTTAGCACCCTGGGGTCAGTTGCCTACTCTGGATGGGATTGCACTTTCCCTGAACTCACTTCTCATCAACATCAAGGAGTGAGATGGGAATGAGGAAAAAAATCCATGAGAATAACTTTGACAGCAGGTTTTTCAGAAAATCCCACCCCTAGTTTATTCCCTGCGCCTCCATACAAATAGCAATCTTGTCTATGCTGAAGTTTATGTACAAAAAAGTCTATTTCGCTACTTTATCTTCCCACATACACTTCACTGTAATTTCCTCATTTCGTGCCACACAGATGCACTGGATAATAATGATTTAAAATCTCATTTTTGCACATTTAAGCATCTTCAGGAGAATGGTGGCACGCAATTATTCTCTAATTAGACATAACTTTTTTGGGGGTGGGGAATAGAATTACTGTACTCAGAAAGTCCCCCTGGAAAAAGGTGGTCACTTTGCTGAATTTTTCTCTGAATATTTTGAACTATTATTTTGCAGTGGCTGCCAGCCCCGTTCCTCCCTGCAACACACAAAATGCCTAGGACAACACTAAGTCTGGGGTGCTGTGGAGGATGCAAAACAGCAGCTAGATGCATGCACAGTTGCTGCTATTGTTATGTGTGGCAGCAGGAGGAAAAATAAGCAAACAAAAGCAATGGGGGGAGGAGAAGCTATGCTGCTGCTAACATTGAAGATGAACCTTCCTAGTATTGAAGATTCTCTGCTCCCTCTGGAAAAAGGGGCCCAGTTGTCTCTGCCCACAAATAGGGTAGAAAATTCTGAGAGGCCATTTGCACACAACGCTGATAGAACAACTCAGCTCTTCTACATAGTTCTTCTGCAAAGGACATTGATCTTCTTCTTGCATTCTTGCCTGAGGTTAAGACTCCTTCTTCCAGCCAGTTATTGCAACTCTTGTGCTATTATGGATTCCTCTTCAGAGTGCACCATTCTAAAAAATGCATGCTTCACTTAGGCATTCTCTTGGAAATTGACTTATTTCAGCACTGAAATGCCCAGTATTCGGTGTTAACAGAAAGCACACAGAAGTGTGCTACATTTTAAAAACAGCACTCAATGCCATATTGTACATAGCAAGAAACTAGAACGTATCCATTGCACGATATTTATAGACTCTTTATAGAATCGTCTCAGCTAAAACAACAAAAACAGCCACACAGAACCTTCTGCAACAGCACAGCTTAGTAAAATGAGACAGGCACATTACATGTTTGTTAAAACGGAAAGAAAAACACAATGCTCATATTTCTGGTAGTTTGGCCACCAGGGGCATAGTTGTCCAATTCATTCGCTAGCAGCCAAATAACTGTTCATGCCAAGCTAGATGAGAAGACAAGATCCTTTTTTGGGCTAAGGAGTGTTTCAGATCATTAGTAATATACCTTCATCATATTAATTTCACTCTGGTGAACTCAAACCTCATTCCTGTCTCTCGCAATCAGTCTCTCTACAGCTGCAATCTCCTCTGGGCCTGAATGTGTCACAGTATTCTCATAGATCTTTTTCTTATTTTGAGGCACATGTCTAATTTTATAAGGTCCATCCTTATTTCAGAACATTGCAGCTCTTTAGGAAACAGTCCTTTTGGAGCTTGATCTGACCCAGAAAGTCACAAGAATGCATACTTGGGACCACGTAATGCAGAGTAATTGTGCTTCAGCTCTTAACAGATTCTGAATGCTCTTTTGATGTTGAGACAGATAGGGGAAACCGAAAGGACCATCACTTTGAGGGTAGGCTCATTCTAGTCTTTCTGGAAGATGGGGCAGGGGGACTGGATGGTGGAGGTACACACACTTTTTTTTGGCACGTCCAATTGATGTGCAATCACAAAATGGGGGTGGAACGGGGTGCAGCGGGAGGGGGGGAGACCTGAAGGTCGCTCAATTAAATTGAGTGGCAATAGATTCCATATTGACAAAAGAAAGTACTTCTGCACAATATGCAGTTTTGATTTACGGAACTCCCTGCCACAAGAATGTGGTGATAGCAGGCACCTTAGAACTACATAAGGCTTAAGCTAGCCCACCACAGACTTGCAGACTTTGGATTTCATATATGAGAAATTTGCAATGGGAAACATGGGGAACACATTCATATGAAACGGCAGACTATTTGCTGGAATAACCTAATTTGGAAAGTCTCCCACCTCATTATGCGGCAACGTAACTCCACATAACCCTTATGGAAGTCCCTTGTTTCTCAAGGATGCCTCAAACTTGGTGGAACAAAGTGCAGATGTGATTTTTTAAATGTCTGCCAATCCGAGATGAATAGGATAGATCAGCAAATTGGCTGGCTTGTTGCAAACAACACAATTCATATTTAACAGTAAATATAACTATGCAGTACAAGATTGTTAGAATTCCATTATTTTTGCCATCTCTCTGGAAAACCATACATGCTGTTGAAATAATTCATTTGCCTTGCAGCTCTTCATTTTTCAGTCACAATGCAGACTAAATCACTATGCTATTAAAAAGGGGGTAGCATTTATTGTACAAAAATGTATTCAAATCAGTAGAAATGTTGTGTAACAAGATCCTGCATATGTTCTGGAACTGCTAAATAGGTTGTTTAACCCACGAAACCATCCCTTGCTGCCTATATATATATATTGCATTGATTCAATTTGAGAGAGTCCTTAGTGCATGACAGTCAAAAGATGCAATGTATTTATATGGAAAATTTCTAGGCATGCATGCCTAGGCATACAGAAAATAGGTGGGCCCAGCAACAGCATTGCTGGGATGTTGGAGAAGAGGTTCACAATGGTTATAGTACTACATTGTTTACTTACTACTAGTAATGTGAGAGAAACAAGCAAGCAAGCAGGAAACCATACTGAGAAAGTTGGAGTTAATTCCTTATTAGCAAAAACAGGATCTGCATAGGAGTGTCAGGCCTAATGAGCAAAGCACCTCTTCTCTGGCAGGTCTTAGCCCCATGAAGCAGTTGCAGAGACTGAAGGTCCATCCCACTTCCCCGCTACTTAAGTCCACTCCTCTTTAGGGTTTTCCCCAAGCAACCTGAGACTGTGCCTGTGTGAAGCTAACTTATCCTCCTCTCTCTTCATACCTCGCCTAGTTCTGATGGACCAGAGGGAAGGGGAGCTTGTCGGTGCAGGCTGGGGAAACACTTGTGCCTCTTCACCAACCAGACTCATCTCTGCTTCTTGGGCTCCCTCTCCTTCTGCTTCAGCTTCTGCCTCTGAGTCTGGACTGCTCTCTGCCACAGACTCCCCTCACTCACTATGCCCTGTTACCTCTTCAGCTTCTGATATCTCCTGCCAATCTTCTCCCTCTGACCACTCATCATTGTCCCACCGCCAATCTCCTGGCTCTGAGCCTTCTTCCCTTGCTCTTTCCTCCACTGGCTCCTCCTACCATTCCTCTTCATGCAACCACTCCATGACATCATGACAACCAGATATTGTTTATAGGATGAGGAACCATTGGAGAGGCTACCAGGAAGATTGCTTTTGAGATAAAACAATTTTGGGGGGAGGGCTGTAGCTCAGTGGCAGAGCATCTGTTTGCATGTAGAAAGTCCTAGATTCAATTCTCACTATATCCAGGTAGGGGTGGGAATGTCCCCTGTCTGAGACCCTGCCAGACAAGGTAAGGAATTCTGAGCTTGATGGACCAGTAGTCTGACTTAGTACATGCTGGTTTCCTGTATTCTTATATAAAGGAAATAACTGAGAGAAGAACAGATACCTTCCATTTAACATTGCAAATACAGTGGTACCTCAGGTTAAGGACTTAATTCGTTCTGGAGGTCCGTTCTTAACCTGACACTGTTCTTAACCTGAAGCACCACTTTAGCTAATGGGGCCTCCTGCTGCTGCTGCACCGCCGGAGCACAATTTCTGTTCTCATCCTGAAGCAAAGTTCATAACCCGAGGTACTATTTCTGAGTTAGCGGAGTCTGTAACCTGAAGCGTATGTAACCCGAAGTACCACTGTAGAAGCAAGCCAATTCATGATGTATTCAGATGAGAAGAGACTCTAACTCCATGATGAAGGGGGTAAGGAGGAACTAAAGAGGCCCTAAGATCTCCATTGATGGAATCACCCCAATCCTGGTTGTGAGGCCATCTAGGACAGGAGTGGCCAACAAGTTGCCCTTCAGATGCTGATGGATGATAATGTCCATCATGCCTGGGGCTGATGGGAGTCGGGGGCCCAACAAACCCTGCAGCGTTTAGCTACCCCTGCTTAAAGAAGGAGAAAAGGAAGAGGCAAGTCTTCTTAGGTGTGCAATATAGCATAAAAATCCTGGCAGCAGACATATCTGTTCATCCCTTAGTTGACTTTGAGCAAGCTATGTCTATCATTCCCAGTAGCAAAGTAGCTGAATTCACAGGGCTGTCAAGGATGGACACAGTCAACAATTAAATATTTTTCCATTGTTAAAAGTGATGCATAAATTATAAAAACAAATAAATCATTGTTATTCCAAATACTGTAGTCCAGCATCAACAATGTGTGTTCAGAGTGCTGGGCTACTTCTGTAAATGCTTCATTCAGTGCTTGAACAGGCTCAGCATGAGCTGAGTTATCACGTTGTTAAGAAAACTGATTTGCTGTTATCTCTTACTTCTAATTACTTGGCAATATGAACTATTTCATCCCTGTATTTTTCAGTGAAAGTCCCCCCCAGCAGTTTTAAAAGAATTCACAATATTGTATAGTTATGAAAACAATAAAACATAATTACAATGATGTGTAAGAAAAAATACCATATATGAGGTTTCACCCTGTGTTACATCACATACAGTGTGTTTTCATGTCAACACGTTAGGAATAAATCCTTAATATGCTCACTTTTTCAATAACAGAAGAAATAATGTCTCAGACCTAATTAACCATAATTCCATTATATATAGGGCGAGTTGGTGTTTTTCCACCTTTGCGTAGTTATCATTCCCTCTAATGATTAATTTCTATAAGAAATCATATGAAAATATCCTCACTGGATTTGTTTTTAAATTGCATTTTTTAAGCATGGAAAACAAAGATGCACGAGTCATTGGGTTGCTAGACAGCAGCCTTGATCCAGGAAGGAGTGTTCAGTGTACAGAAACAGATTTCCATTTGCCCATTGCCATTTCTGCAACAGACTGCTACATACAACAAAATATTTTGTAATATTTGTTGTTGTTTAGTCGTTTAGTCGTGTCCAACTCTTCGTGACCCCATGGACCAGAGCACGCCAGGCACTCCTGTCTTCCACTGCCTCCCGCAGTTTGGTCAGACTCATGTTTGTAGCTTCGCGAACACTGTCCAACCATCTTGTCCTCTGTCGTCCCCTTCTCCTTGTGCCCTCCATCTTTCCCAGCACCAGAGTCTTTTCCAGGGAGTCTTCTCTTCTCATGAGGTGGCCAAAGTATTGGAGCCTCAGCTTCACGATCTGTCCTTCCAGTGAGCACTCAGGGCTGATTTCCTTAAGAATGGATAGGTTTGATCTTCTTGCAGTCCATGGGACTCTCAAGAGTCTCCTCCAGCACCATAATTCAAAAGGATCAATTCTTCGGCGATCAGCCTTCTTGATGGTCCAGCTCTCACTTCCATACATCACTACTGGGAAAACCATGGCTTTAACTATACGGACCTTTGTTGGCAAGGTGATGTCTCTGCTTTTTAAGATGCTGGCTAGGTTTGCCATCGCCTTTCTCCCAAGGAGCAGGCGTCTTTTAATTTCGTGACTACTGTCACCATCTGCTGTCACATTTAGAATATACTGGACCCCATTACAGTACATTTGTTTAAAAAAGGGCTATCTAAGGTATCTGACTGTTGGAGATGCAGTACGAATAATGCTTCTCTAAAACATATGTTTTTTCATTGTCCTATTATTGAAAGATTTTTGGCAAAAGGTAACTGAAACTATCAACAGAACTGTACGGAACAACCTTACATTTACAGAGCAAAATGTCCTTTTGAATTAAATACCCAGCACAAGGAACCTTACAAAAGGACAATACGGGTGGACTCTGTGTCCTTACCACAGCAAAAAGACTGACATTGATTAATTGGAAAAATAAAAATGTGGCTCCCTTCTACGATTGGACCGAAGACTTTTACAAACTTGCAACATATGAACAACTTGCATATAAACACAGACTTGCCATGGACAAACTCAATGATGTTTGGAATCGATTCTTACAAATGCTGTAATAGGTTAAGATCTGGTGAAGTACAATAACAACTTTGTAAAGTATACAGTTTGGGGTTTTTCCCCCTTCCCCCTTTTATTTTCCCTTCTACATAGGTGCTATTTCTCTTTCTCTTATTTATGTCTCACCACGTTTAGTGCACATATAATTATCTACTTTAAAGAAACCCAGACTGCTACATGTGGACAAAAATCCCAAGAATCCCTATACCTGATCTTAGTGTGCCCTGCTAAACCTTCCTCTTATTTAGTACAGGACAAGGGAGTCCGATTTGCCCTTCCCCTTCGCTACTGGCTCACAGTTCAGCAGAAGTAGAAGTCGGACAGAAATGGCTTTTCCACTGTTGCCTTTTGGAGGCTGCGATTGCTCCTGAATGTAAACCTATGCCGTGCAAAACCTGCAAAAGTGTGTGTATATGGAGACAAGTATATGTATTACAAAGTTCTATCAAGTCCTAAGCTCCTTCAAGACTCAAGGAAACCTACAGTTTGACCAAGGCAAATATGCATGGTCAGCACTAGCAGTGTGTAGATGAAAGTATACAACTAGTGTTTTATGGGTTTGGAGTGAATTTTCCCAAGCAGGGTCAGTTCTGACACGCTGTAGATTAAATGCTGTGGAAGAGGCTACTAAACATGTCAAGTAAAAACATATTTCACTTCAGGCAAAACTGTTTGTTTCTTGCGTTTTGTCTTGAGAGCACCCTTCCTGTCGAGTTAATAGAGAGAGAATCTCACTTCATTGCCTTCATCTCATAGGAGACCTCAGGATACTGCAATAAAAATAATGCCATTGGTTTCTGTGTATGTGCAGAATACCTGTGTATTCTGGACATGACAAAATGTCCTCTTCTGAGGAACCATTAAAGATAGAGAACCCCAGTATTGACTGTACTGAACCTGGTCATCCTACTTAGATATATTACATTATTCATGTGGTGTGTTTGATGAAGGATCATTCTGCAGATCATGTAATATTTAGACATTGTAAAAGGCTTTTAAAAAGGGTAAAGGACCCCTAAACGGTTACGTCCAGTCAAAGGTGACTAAGATGTACAGCACTCATCTCGCTTTCAGGCCAAGGGAGCTAGCGTTTGTCCACAGATAGCTTTCTGGGTCATGTGGCCAGCATGACTAAACCGCTTCTGGTGCAATGGGACACCGTGATGGAAACCAGAATGCACAGAAATGCCATTTACCTTCCCGCCGCAGTGGTACTTATATATCTACTTGCACTGGTGTGCTTTCAAACTGCTAGGTTCGCAGGAGCTGGGACACAGCAACAGGAGCTCACCCCGCTGTGTGGATTTGAACCACTGACCTTCCAGTCGGCAAGCCCAAGAGGCGCAGTGGTTTAGACCACAGCGCCACCCACTCCCTTATTTAGACATTGTAACCATAGCTATAAGTAATGCACTGATAATTCTTCATTTTCATGACTAGAAAAATATCCCATCATCAAGTCAGGCTACTGGTGACAGTAGCATGAGTCCACCTCACATAAACTGATCAGTATGACATGTGAGGGGTAGAGATGTATATTCAATGTATCTCAGTTATAAAGTCCCTCCATCCCACAGCCTCTCAATCTCTCCTTCCTGTCCTTAGAGGCAGACTTTGGTCTTTCGCATTTCAGAGAAGCCAAATTTTTCCAGTCCACACCTCTTGTCTTCTAGTTACAGATAGGTAGCCGTGTTGGTCTGCCATAGTCAAAACAAAAAAATTTTTCCTTCCAGTAGCACCTTAAAGACCAACTAAGTTAGTTCTTGGTATGAGCTTTCGTGTGCATGCACACTTCTTCAGATACACTGAAACAGAAGTTGCCAGATCCCTCTATATAGTGAGAAGGTGGGGAGGGGTATTACTCAGAAGGGTGGTGGGAATGGGTGATTGGCAGATAGCTGTGCTGAGCCTGTTGACGACTCTTAACGACTGCAATAGGTCTTACAGGAAAAAGCAAGGGGTGAGAAGGTGAAAAATGGCTTTGTCATGTATAATGAGATAAGAATCCAATGTCTTTGTTCAGACCAGGTCTCTCCATGGTTTTAAGTTTGGTAATGAGTTGCAATTCAGCAGCTTCTCTTTCCAAGGTAAGACCTATTGCAGAAAATTCACCACCGTTTTAGAAAGCTGCTTTGTCCAATATAGTACATGTTTGTGCTGTTTTCACTAGTATATGCATTTTTATGCACAGTTTACCCTGATATATGTGTTTGATGCACATTACTTGGCTAGAGAAATGCATTGCAAAATTGGGATTTCAAAGGAGGGGTTTTGAAGTATGGCTGTGCTACAGTTTGCGTAATAAGCGCTCACACTTTACATTGTGGGTGCCCTTTGCGGGATCGTGCATGGTTCCCAGGGAACTTAATGGCAAACAGGGGCTGGCTTGCCTCTCAGAGTTATTATTCAGAGGATCACGCCCAGTGGCCTGAGAGGTGGGGCCAGCCCCATTTATAAATAGGAGGTGGAGCCGACAATAGCCAGGCAATTGGCTCTGGAGATTCACCCTCCCTTTGTTTAATGTTTTCTTGTTTGCAGGTTAACTTTTTCTTCCTGTTTAGCAGGCGCTGCTATGGTCTTTGACTGGTTGCTGTTGAAGGACTGGGAAGAAATTTTCCTGCATTGGCAGGTTTTGTCTTCCCCGTAGCAATTCGTCACAACTTTGGCTGTTATGGCCTGGGTGGAATCCTTTAGTCTTTTCTTCCCTATATGGGGGGTGTGTGTGAAGTGGTGACTCACACCCCTGTGGTGGCGATTCCAGGGTCCCCTCTTAAAAGGGGTTGTAATATGGGTGTCACTGGCCATGCAATGAAAGGTTGTCAGTGAACTACCCTGGTCTGGGCTGCCTGCGTACACTTACGTCTCGCAGAGCACCCCCATATCCCATTTACCCTGATGTGCCCCACTTTCCCCAGCTGGGGGGCTGGGAGCATAGCTGTCAATGTTTCCCTTTTTAAGGGAAATTCCCTTATTCTGAATAGGATTCCTCACAAGAAAAGGGAAAAGTTGAGAGCTATGGCTGGGAGGGATACACGCCGAAGGCCTAAGCCAAGGTCTTCCTACATTCGGATATTTAATAAAGTTGTGGCCTAATTTTAACTCCATATAACGTTGTCGGAGTCTTTATTCCTTATGATACCTGGGGGCTGGGGCTGTCGCCGCCTGGTCACGCAATGTTTCAGAAAGTGTGAATAAATTTGAACGGACTCAATTTTCTCTCCCTTCCATACTGTTTTGTTGACTCCACAGACGTTTGAAGGGAGGAGCCCATGACCTGAATAGCCCCCGCCCCATCTGATGTTTGCCAAATGTGTGTTCAGCAGGGACTACACACTGTTATTAGGAGGCATGGCTAGAAGGCATGATCTAATAGTAAGAGCTCTTTGACAGTGGAAGTGTCTCTCTCGGGAGGTTGTGAACTCTCCTTCCTTGGAGGTTTTTCAGCAGAAGTTGGATGGATGCTTCAGCTGAGATTCTTGCAATTCAGGGGATTGGACGAGATGACTCTCAGGGTCCTTTTCAACTCTACAATTCTATGGTCCCCCCTCTATGTGTGAATGGTGTTCATACAACTACGGGTTTGGCTGGGGAAGCGGAAACGACAATCTCTTACAATTACTGCTTTAATGCTTCCATCACACTTTTGTTAATTCCTTTTGGGATCAACTATGCAACATGATTTTAATTAAGAGTCACAAGAAGCAAATTATTAGTTAAAGGAAATCCCCTCCCCTCAATTAAACAAGGATCTGGTTAATATCTTAAAGCAGTGGTTTTCCTCTTATTTTTCCTATATAGGGGAACTCATTCAATTCAATGTACTTTTGCTTCCCCCCTCAACAATTTTTTTTTTTAGTACTTTGCAGGAATGCCAAAAAGGAAATAGAATTGCAAAAGCTTTGAGGAGGGGGAGTTGCTGCTATTATTTAAGCGTTTTGACACTCCAGCATGAGTGCCACAGGGTTAAAAACAATAAATTTAAATACTTGAATTCTTTTACTGGTACAGATATTAGACATACCTGGGGGAAGTAGAGTGAAAGTGATAAAAAGCAAAGCAGCAAAGAGAGGAAAATATTTCATTCTGTCTCTGCTCTGAGACATTGCAGTTGAGCGTAGCTTCGAGAATAGTGTCTACCCATCCCCCCTTTAACTCTGTTCAGATTAATAGCAGGTGTTTTTCAAACGGGTTTATAAATGCATTACAAAATTAACAGATCAAATTACTTACTTACAACACAATCCTGTGAATATTTACTCAGAAGAAAACTTCAGTGAATACAATGGAACCTAATTAGAATTAGTAAGGGGGTGGTCTGCCTAGCATTGCAGCCTTAAACCATGTCATAAATTAATTAATGAAAATACGTTGGTGCAACTGGACATAGGCTTTATGTAAATAAAGCAACAACAGCAACAATTTATACCCTGCCCATCTGGCTGGGTTTCCACAGCCACCCTGGGCGGCTCCCAATAGAATATTAAAAGCATAATAAATGCATCAAACATTAAAAACCTCCCTAAACAGAGCTGCCTTCAGATGTTTTCTACATATACGCACAGTTCATGTTCATAGCATATGTAGCATAGCATATGAACAAGATTGTGTGAAGATTCAGATTCATTTATTTGTATCTAGTCATCAGACCATCACAAATAAGGTTTGTACCTGCATAAAAGCAGCACACGATAGCATCCACTGAAGTTATCTCTGACTCAAATAAGCTACAACATGAACCTGAAATGTCAAATTTCCCTGGCAGCTCATAACATGCCCCTTTAAAAATGAAAGGTTATCAATAAATATTAATAAATAAATATTAAAGTCAAATATTAAAAGTAAATGGAAATAAAATGAATTCATGCAAAACTGAATAATATGCAAAACTCAGTGTGACAGGACTGAAAGCAGAGCTGGTGTGAAGACAGTGAGAGCGCATTCTTTTGAATGCCTGGAGAAGATTCAGGTGCTAGAGGAAGATCTAACATCTATATCAATAGGAAAGGGGTGATAAATTCTATGTTAAAGGAGGTAGAGCAGCTATCCCAGAAGGTAAATATATGATTAAGACCAACCCAGTCTTTTTCTTTTAAAAAACTAAGTAACTCCATGAAGGTCAGGCTTCACTTGATCAAAGTATCTGTGCGAGATTTTTCGGCCAAGCAGGTCGAGGCAATATTATTATTATTATATTTATTAAAGTAAATTAATTTTATTAAATTTCTATGACACCCTTCATCCGAGGCTCACAGGGGAATACTCAGATTCCCGAAGAAGGCTTCCCATACCACCAGGTTGATCAGGTCTTAGTAGTTTATTAAAGGGGAAAGGGGAAAGTGCAAGCTTGCAACAAAGGCCTGAAAGCTCCTTTCTTACCCCCTGCCTACTGCATTCCATGGGACAGACTCCACAGCCAGGAGATAGCTTGTCCGCACCCAGGCACTGGGGCATATGGGACACGGGTGGCACTGTGGTCTAAACCACTAGCCTCTTGGTCTTGGCAATCAGAAGGTCAGCGGTTTGAATCCCTGCAACGGGGTGAGCTCCCGTTGCTCTGTCCCAGCTCCTGCCAATCTAGTACAGTGGTACCTTGGGTTAAGAACTTAATTCGTTCCAGAGGTCAGTTCCTAACCTGAAACTGTTCTTAACCTGAGACACCACTTTAGCTAATGGGGCCTCCCGCTGCCGCTGCGCCACCACCGCACGATTTCTGTTCTCATCCTGAAGCAAAGTTCTTAACCTGAGGTACTATTTCTGGGATAGCAGAGTCTGTAACCTGAAGCATATGTAACCTGAAGCGTCTGTAACCCAAGGTACCACTGTAGTTCGAAAGCACACCAGTGCAAGTAGATAAATAGGTACCGTTGCGCTGGGAAGGTAAATGGCGTTTCTGTGTGCTCTGGCACTCATCACAGTGTCCCTTTGTGCCAGCAGCAGTTTAGTCCTGCTGGCCACCTGACCAGGAAAGCTATCTGTGGAGAAAACTGACTCCCTCAGCCTAAAAGTGAGATGAGCGCTGCACCCCATAGTCACATTTGACTGGACTGAACCATCCAGGGGTCCTTTTTTTTACTGGGGCATATGCTTTTTATAGAGTACAGCAGCATACAAGTGATCATGATCTCAACCACTCCCAAAGTTCCCTATGGATGGCTGGTATTGCTCTAATTAGGCCTGGAGCCTAGTATCCCACACCCATAGATAAGAGCACATCCGTTCCCTGAGCAAGTGAACTAGCCTGCTTCCCAAGTGTGTCACATGAAAACTTTGGGCTACACCTGCCACCAATTGTGAGGTCATCTTGTGTATTCAGCTGGTGCTAGCAGAGCTCATGAAACAAACCACTTGTGGGTCAACACACTTCCTTATTGTTCATTGGCTACACTGAGTCTTTGTTACCTTTTCAGATTAAATTCCAAGACTGAGACCTGCACATAAGCACTTCATCCCCAGATTGACTTTGGATGCTTGGTGCTCAATTTCCTCCGCTGAATTTTTGGTCCCAAATCCCAGGTGTGCAAGCAAATCTTGGCATGTACCCTCACACCATGGGAGAATGATGCACTGCTACATACCTCCAAATCCTTCAGACTGTCATTTTAGTCCTGAAGGATTTTCTGATTGTTTCGAGTTTGCCACTCAGAATGACAGCAGTGTACATGAATCGTAATTAAGACTTGGTGGAACGGCATAGTCATAACATGCTTGGCCCTTGGATTTAAAAGCTGGACAAGAACAACTGCTAGCTTATTGAAAAAAAGATAACAGGACTGAGCTGAGCTGGCTAACTAATTGGAAATAAAAAAATCCTCCATTTCTAAAACCACCATGATCTGCTATATATTTTGGAAAGTGATTTCTGTGTCTGTCTGTTCTCTATACACATTTGGATACTTCTTGAGACACCACCACCAAACTCTGTTCCTCAGGTGGGGAGGGGCAGACTTCATCACCATTGGGATACCGGGTGCCATTTTGAATCAAGGTGGTAGGCTGAAATGTGATTTTGGCATACCTTCACCCATTCTTTGACATAGGTTTGACCTCCTCACAAGAGATCATTGCCAAACTTGGCATGTGGTTTCCTGATGGTTTTGTTGATGGTTTGATGCCGGGCACTATTTTGCATGAAGAATTCTTTTCTCTATGGATTTCTCAGAGTGAATGATCCCTGATACTATACTGCTCTCCCTTCCTGCGCACAACTCTGTAACTGCAAGTAATGCAAGCAAACACTTTCATGAAGCATATTGTCACCAGTTTGGGGGGCGGGGTGTATGTGAGATCCTTCCAATCCCTGGATCTAGCAAGTGTTAAAATATAAGCCAGGCTAGCTTCCTGTGCTAAAATGATTGCAAGGGTGATGGGCCATTAAGCAAACAAAGAAAATGAGGCTCTGTGTGAGCTGACAGATCCATAACTCAGAGATAGTTAGAAGCCTGAGTTTAGAGTTTGCAGTGATGGGACCTAGAAGTAAAGCAAAAATCTGCAGCGAGAGTCAGAGAGCAATGTTTGATGGCTGTTTGAATAAAGGCTCTAACTGTGGAAGAAACGAGACCCTCTTGGGGTGCTAAATATATGAACCCCTCCCATATAGGCTCAGGTTGTCGATATGTGCAAATAAACCATAAGTCATAAAGGAACCACGGTCTCCACTATGCTTCACCCCCAAAGGAAACATGATCAGAGTTTGGAGTAGCATGATGCAATATTAAGGTAGATTATAAGACACAAACTATAATAAAAACAGTCCATCAGAATCCGTAAAACATAATTTAAATTTTTTTGTTGGCTAGTTGATTCTGTCTTTGTGAGTTCCTGCATTTATTCTTCTAGAATGCTTTTGGTACAGCAAATGATACTGCATTGCAAAGCATTGCTAGTCCCCACCCCCCACCCATCTTAGACTGGCTTCAATGCTGACAACTCTGCTTCTGTTCTTAGGAAGACCATTATGTTTGCTTTTAGTGTTGCTTTGTGGCACTGGGTCCAGCAGCAGCAGATGTGTAGGGAACAGCAGCCATGTAGCTACTACTAGAAGTGTGATTGATGTTCCCAAACCAACAGAGCTGGAAGGTGCCAGGGAAGAGGCAGAGAGTGAGTCTTCTCCTTTCTCTCCTCCTTTCTCTTTCACAGGCTAACAGCCAGGGGCTCCAGGTTAAAGAGAAGAAATCAAAACACAGGAAAGTGTTGGATTTCTGCTAGAGTTGTTCATTGTCCTTTGCCAGGGCACAGCTCACTGAATCACTGCTCTGTTGAAGGGTGTGTGGTTTAAGGAAATGGCTAAAATATGAAACATCTATACAGAAAAGGAAGGAAGTCTCACTATATTCAGACATGCAGCACATGGAATCATGGAATCAGTGGGCTGCCTGCAGAGAATAACAAGGCTGGAAGAAGCTGATTTCCCCATCTTTTCTTTTCCTTGCCGGTCCCCAGAGCTCCCCAAATGCTCCCCTTAGATTCTGGGAAATCTGAGTGGGACTTGGGATGGGATGGGTGGATAAGGGGGAAAGGGGTGGTGGTAGAAAATCAGGTGAATGGATCTTCTGTCAATGCAGAATAATATGCCACTATATGGTTTTCTGCCATCTCCCCCTGAAATCAGTCCATGCCACTCATCAAAGTGTCCTCGCTCTTAGGACAGCCATTTTCTTGGGGGTGAGTGGGATGAATCCATCAGGCAGAGCAGAAGAGAGAGAGGTGCATCATCTGGCAGCCTTCTACTGGCAAATCTATGGACTCAGCTATGGAGTTGGGAGGTGTGTCATCTACTGTGGGAACGCGGGTGGTGCTATGGTCTAAACCACTGAGTCTCTTGGGCTTGCTGATCAGAAGGTGGGAGGTTTGAATCCCTGTGATGGGGTGAGCTCCCATTGCTCTGTCCCAGATCCTGCCAAGCTAGCAGTTCGAAAGCATGCCAGTGCAAGTAGATAAATAGGTACCACTGCAGCAGGAAGGTAAATGGCGTTTCGTGTGCTCTGGCTTCCATCATGGTGTCCCATTGTGCCAGAAGCTCCTGTTAGGTCCATCATGAGACGTCCGCCAGCTTCCAACTATGGATATCAGCAGCCTTCAAGGAAGCAAACTTGCCTTATTATCGCTCCCTAGCATCCCACTGCTAGAGGATTGCCTCCTTCCATTCACCAGTTTGCCTCCTCCAAGTGGAAGAAACCTGGGCAGGGCTGAATGTCACATCCATTGCCAGGTGTGTCCTGCTGGAAATAGAAAGGGGCTTTCCCCTTGGCCTGACTTTATATCCACTCAATTGCCAAGTGCTTTTGTGACATCACAAGAAACCCACAGCCAATGGCAACAGCTGAGGACACATCATTTTCATTGCTTTGAGTCTCACAATGGCAGGTGGACCTATCAGTGATTGTGTGCTTGTTTATTCGGGATGCAGGTGGCACTGTGGTCTAAACCACTGAGCCTCTTGGGCCTGCCAATCGGAAGGTCAGCGGTTTGAATCCCCGCGACAGTGTGAGCTCCTGTTGCTCTGTCCCAGCTCCTGCCAACTGAGCAGTTTGAAAGCACACCAGTGCAAGTAGATAAAGAGGTACCGCTGTGGAGGGAAGATAAATGGTATTTCCGTGCACTCTGATTTCCATTATGGTGTTCCGTTGTGCCAGAAGCTGGCCACATGACCCAGAAAGCTGTGTTTGGACTATGCCAGCTCCCTCAGCCTGAAAGCGAGATGAGCACCTTTGACTGGACTAACCGTCCAGGGGTTGTTTACCTTTTACCTTTAACATCTACTGTACACCAAACCCTTTGACTACATATTTTATATTTGGTTTTGGGTCCCTATTGATTCCCATTTCAAGCTTTTGGGATGTTGCCTGCGATCCCCTATTAATAAATTCAGAAATGAACATATTGTTAGTTCTTGCAGCAGCAGCTGTGTAGTGCAACTGGCTTTGTCAAGGGCTCCCTTTGTGATTGTGTTCAGTTTTTCAAATCACTAATAGCTGCAAGATGGAAATATATATATCAGTCTGAAAGGCAAACAGTTACATAATTTCTGTGACATATAGGAACCACTGTAGCTGACTTACCAAATTCAGTACACATTCATTTTTTTGTTCTTTTTAAATACTAAGTTTTTTGGGGGGACATCCCTCCCAAAGAAAAGTTCCTTGAGAAAAATCATTTAAAGCACAGTAATAAGCACATTAAACTACTGAAGTATATGGATAAACTATGAGATTAATGGTTTATTGTAGCATACATTTCTTTGGAATTTTTCATCACCAATATAATTTTTTTTAGAATTCATATCTCCTTTAAGCTCTTCCTTTGTATATGCAATCACATTAGAATTATACATTTAGGAATGCAAAAAATAGCCCCACCAAAACCCACCTTTTCTTAATATTTGCACTTTTATGCAAAATTTACCCCCCAATGTACAGTGGTACCTTGGTTTCAAACTTAATCCGTTCCGGAAGTCCGTTCTTAAACCAAAGCATTCTTAAACCAAGTTGTGCTTTCCCATAGCAGCGGGGGACTCAATAAATGGAACATGCTCAACATGTTCTGCTTCCAAAGCAAAGTTCACAAACCAAAATGCCTACTTCTGGGTTTGCAGTGTTCTTAATCCAAGTTGTTCATAAAATAGGCTGTTCTTAAAGAAGGAACCACTGTATTTTAGTCCAAGAGAGAACTTTTCCACCTAAGGTATTTAATGTACACTGACAAGGCAATGATGGTTAAGGGCTATATCCCATTGCACGCCTATAGCTTCAATTAACATTAATTGGAGTCAAATAGACATATCTGAAGGAAGCAAAGCTGCAGCGTCAAGATGGGAAGTTTAATTCTGTTGCTCAGCTGTGAGTTAAGTCAGACTCTTATAATTTGCTTCCCTTGTTTAAAGTGAGAGAACAATAAGACTGGTTGCTTTAGGAAAATGGGGAAGAGGTTAAATGCATTATACTGAATTGTCTGTTTCATGTTTTACCAGGCTATAGTTAAATGTTAAATCAGCTCACAATTTGCTAGAATAACTATTGTTCCATTTAACAGGGACACTTAGACAAATGGTGTTTCAAATTAGATATGCCAAGGTACACAATTTTCTTGGAAGACTGTGGGAACTTTGAGAGACCTATATTTTAGTTAAAGGATTTGTAGCCATATCACGGGAAAGCTTTTTCACACTGCTGCCATAGAAAGCAGCCTTGCATCAAGCTGGGTTGTTTGTTCACCTATTATAGTACTGTCTACTCTGACTGACACCGAGTCTCTGGGGTCTATGGCAGAAATCTTCCCCGCCACCTGCTATCTGATTCTTTTAACTAGAGATGCCAAAGATTGGGCCTGGAACTATCTGAATGCCAGGCATGTCTTGTCCCTCTCTGAGCATTTGTCTGATCTGAAGCCCAGCCCACCCCCGAAACTGTAGCATTGGATTACCCAGTTGCCAGTTCAGGAGACTAAGTAGGCGCTTTTGAAGCGTGCTTCAGGATTTGCAAAAGAGAGCACCTTTCATCCCTGTTCAATGCTGCGGTATTTCTTAGGCAATATTATAGCAATTTAACTCGGTTTTTCTTCTTCTAATGACAAGATTTGTTGTGGTTAGGGAGGGAAGTAAAGGTAAAGGTAAAGGGACCCCTGACCATTAGGTCTAGTCGTGGCCGACTCTGGGGTTGCGGCGCTCATCTCGCTTTATTGGCCGAGGGAGCCGGCGTACAGATTACGGGTCATGTGGCCAGCATGACTAAACTGCTTCTGGCAAACCAGAGCAGTGAACGGAAATGCCATTTACCTTCCCGCCAGAGTGGTACCTATTTATCTACTTGCACTTTGCCATGCTTTCGAACTGCTAGGTTGACAGGAGCAGGAACTGAGCAATGGGATCTCACCCCATCACAGGGATTCGAACTGCCGACCTTCTGATCGGCAAGTCCTAGGCTCTGTGGTTTAACCCACAGCGCCACTCACGAGGGAGGGAAGTAAACAACCTGGGGCACTTTTGCAGCGAAAGAGCATTCAGCCACCCAACTTCTTACAGGTCGCGGGTGCAATCGGCTACTGAAGGGGAGTTATCCTTGGGATTTCATTACATCGAAGGCTGTTCAGCCATGTTGTTGTGTGATAGTTGTTGCCACATGCCCACATCCACACATGTAGGGGAAGACCATATACAGAAGGAACATATGGCATGTCTTTGGAGTCCACAGGACCAATTGCACTAATACAAGGAAGAATCAGGAATCAGGTGGCAAAGCAAAGCTCAGGGGAAAATGAATATACAATTTATTGGGAGGGGGAAACCAACAAGGACGCCAAGATTGGTGAATGTGAAGGGGGGTTTTTCCAGAAAGGAAAGATTGGCAGGGATTTTTTTTTAAAAGAAAAAAAAATGATTTTCAGGTTTATACATTTCAGTAATTTTGTAGTATTTTTAACATTTCAAAACTTGACTTCCTTCCTGCTCTTGCTGCGGTTCCTTAAATTTATTTTTAATATCTTCTGCATATCCAAATTAACTTAATTTGTTCATTTATTCACCTGCTCTTATGAAACTGCAGGTTATTACAATAATCCTGCCAAGGTTCTTATCTGTTTACAGTTTATCTGTAAATATTCAATAAACCATTTTCATTCTTTTAGGAAAAAAAAGTTTGTTAACTTGATTTCTTATTCTTCTGGTAAGTTTCGCCATTTCTGCATATTCCGTAATGTTTTGTATGCATTCTCCCTTTTCTGGGACTTCTGCTTCTTTCCATTTTGGGGCAAGTAACATTCTTGCCGCTGTAGTAGCATACATAAATAAATTTCTGTACAGTTTGGGCAGCTTTTTTTCTCTCCAGCCAGAATTCACTGGAACTCAGTTCTGGCATCTCTCAGGTGGGCGCCATTGCCATTATAAGAGAACAAGAGAAGAGTTCATGGTGAGTTCAGCACCTCTTTTTCTAGAAAAATAGCACTACACTGGTACCTCAGGTTAAGTACTTAATTCATTCCAGAGGTCCGTTCTTAACCTGAAACTGTTCTTAACCTGAAGCACCACTTTAGCTAATGGGGCCTCCTGCTGCTGCCGTGCTGCTGGAGCACAATTTCTGTTCTCATCCTGAAGCAAAGTTCTTAACCCGAGGTAATATTTCTGGGTTAGCAGAGTCTGTAACCTGAAGTGTATGTAACCCGAGGTACCACTGTATATTTAAACTTGATTGGCAATTATTTGGGTAAGGCTAAAGGGTGCCAAAGAGTAGAAGACCCAATGCCAATTGGAAGATGCCAGGCAGACATGTGTGAAGCTGAATTAGGATAAAGAGGGAAGGTGGAATGCAAATAAATTTGCTGCAGAACAGTTTGGGTACATGTACAAAAGATGGGGAGAGAAAGGGACTGAAAGAAAGATGCTGGAACATGAATATTACTTAACCCAAGGCAGAAAGAGTTGGAAAAAGTTATTCAGGACATTCAGTGAAGTTCTGATAGGCACACTGGTACCATGAATGCCACACTAGTGCTCCCTGTAGTATTGCCTGGCATTCAAAAATCTAATTTATCTAGTCTTGGAACATTTCCAAATCAGCAGAAAAATAATAATTTTAGAAAACTAGAAGTGTGTTGTGTTCTGCTTTTGCTTTTTTTTGGCAGGGGATGACAAAAACGAGCACTTGAAGATTTGGATATCCATGTGAGGTGGATGACATGTTCTAATTTAGTTGTTAAAATATAGCCTAGAATCAACTGATGGAACAGTCCGGTGAGATTGTGATAATATCTAAACATCTGGCATAATGGGTGCGTAATTACCAGCTGAATTAATTCTTATTTCTCTCCTGCCCTTTTCCTAAGGCTCAGAGTGGATTATAGGAAAAAAGGAAAAAAAGGAAAAAATTAACTGTAATTATATTAATGAAAAAATATATTTTTAGAAACTTTCACGATAACCCATATTGCATTTCATTTGGGCACATGTCTTCTTTCACAGTTTGCAAAAAAAGAAGAAGGGAGAAATATATAAAAGAAATAATCTCCAGTACATTTTAAAAAGTGTGAAAAGGAATAGTATGCAAAATATATAGTGGCTTTTACAGGGAACCAGGCAGAGGGTCTTCTCGGTAGTGGTGCCTGCCCTGTGGAATGCCCTCCCATCTGATGTCAAAGAAATAAACAACTATCTGACGTTTAGAAGACATCTGAAGGCAGCCCTGTTTATTGAAGTTTTTAATGACTGATGTTTCAGTGTATTTTTAATCTCTTGTTGGAAGCCGCCCAGAGTGGCTGGGGAGGCCCAGCCAGATGGGCGGGGTATAAGTAATAAATTTAATTTTTTATTATTACAGTGGTACCTCGGGTTAAGTACTTAATTCGTTCCGGAGGTCCGTACTTAACCTGAAACTGTTCTTAACCTGAAGCACCACTTAAGCTAATGGGGCCTCCTGCTGCTGCCACACCGCCAAAGCACAATTTCTGTTCTCATCCTGAAGCAAAGTTCTTAACCTGAAGCACTATTTCTGGCTTAGCGGAGTATGTAACCTGAAGTGTATGCAACCTGAAGCGTATGTAACCCGAGGTAACACTGTATTATTATTATTATTATTATTATTATTATTATTATTATTATTATTATTATTATTTTATCTGATGTTCTATTTTGCCTGTCCTAAGGAGAGAAAAAGAGAAACCAAGACATTGATGAATAATGTTTTTCTCCATTAGTGAATGTACTGTAACATTACTTCACACCCTACAAATATACACCCCCCCAAAAAACCACACACTTCAAACTGAGTGTTGCTTGTTGACAACATTAAAAAAAAACACCTTATGTTTGCCATTTGCCTGGAAAAGTATTTCTGCTCATCTAAGTTGGCTGTGAGTCCTGGAAGACCTGTTCCCTGCCTTGCAGGCCTTTTTCTACCAGGACTGGGAGGGCGGAGCCTGGACTGACTCCAGCTACAAAAGCTGAGGCTGCTGAAAATGCCAGAGACTCTCTTGGTTGCCTTTTTGTGCATACCTGGCACATTGAGCATGAGCACCCGTAGTCCCTGCCATGAACCACCATTGGCTGGATTTGCAGCTACAGCAGCAAATACATTCTATGCTTATGAGAATATTTTATTCTTTTGCTAGCTATGCTGTTTCAAATGTGCCTTTTATATTTGACTTCGCTTTGTAATGCTTTCTTTTGAAATAAAATATTAGAAATAATATTAGAATCTACTATTTGGTGATCACCTAATTGGTTGAACAGCAACATTTTGACTTGATTATGCTCTTATTTTTTCAGTTACAGGTAGGTAGACGTGTTGGTCTGCTGCAGTCGAAACAAAATAAAAAAATTCCTTCCAGTAGCACCTTAGAGACCAACTAAGTTTGGTATTGGTATGAGTTTTTGTGTGCATGCACACTTATTCAGATACCAGTGAGGTTGATGGACTTCCATTCCATGTGGCTCAATGTGGTGCCTCCCATAGGTATCTGAAGAAGTGTGCATGCACACAAAAGCTCATACCAATAACAACCTACCTCGAGCAGATCTTACTTTCCCAGGATGCACTAACTGAAAGACAATCGACCATAAGGAAGTCCCTTCCACCTCTAGCCCCACCTCCTCCCATGGGATTTAATTACATCAATTGCAAATCAAAGCCTTTAACCAACGAGGAATGGACAACTTGTCGATATCTGTCTCCAGAAGAAACGGGCTCTCCCACACCCCCAATAGCCCAATCCAAATCGCAACAAGTCAAACTAGTGGTGCCAGCGCCAGGAATTGGCTCAATCTTCATGGATTGCCTGGGAATCCTAGAAGCTATTCATGCAGAGGAATGAAATAAGGTCTTAGTGGGCGACTGCCTGGACGGACAAATTAATACCCCCAAATTAGTCTTCCCCTCAAAAGGCTCCCCCATTCCTCCGCATCGTGGCTCAATCAAGTCAAACTCAAAGGACCTGAGGAATCAGTGGCAGAAAACAGCTATGAGAGCCTGGAATCTAAAAACCCAAGAATCAACTGCTGCCCTAAGCATCATCTCCTGGAATGTTGCTAGCTGGTCCAGATGCCTCTCCCACTCTACAGACATTCCCTTCTACCGTCAAAACTTTAACATCATCGCTCTCCAAGAGACGTGGACGGCTGAAAGCCCATCATTGGAAGGATACTATACATATGCAGTGAGAGCAGTTGCAGGCAGAGGACCAGGGAGGCTCAAGGGGGGGTTATGCATCCTAATCTCACTCTGCCTAAACGCCACTTGTAATGAACTGTTTCCCCTAGACCACCTAGCAATGGCCCTACTCATATCCTGGGGAAACTGCAGTTTACTAATTATCAATGCTTATATCCCCCCAACAAGCAAAAAATACCTATGGGTTATAAAAGCAAAGTTATTTCATCCCTCTGCCAAGCTGCCAAAAAGACTCCTAGCATGGGTTGTGAATACATGCACCTATCATTTTGCCATGGAATTACTCTGGCAATGAAAGGCTACAGAAAATTATCTTAGGTAGGGTGGAGAAACTAGTCCTGGGGTAATGAAGACAATGGGATTCACAATGTTGGCTGACAAAACCGCACCTTTAGCCTTTGCACGGGGAACCTATAGTTCCTCTTTGTCACTTCCCCCCAATATTTCAAGTTATTCTACAGGACATGCACATATACTGTAGCCACAATGAACCCGCAAAGGAATGCAAAATTGAGTATAACAAAAGCTGATTTCAACTGTGATGTCTGAAAAGACGTAGTAGGACAGATAGATAAATGATGGGTGATAGATAATAGATAGATAGTGTTCCTTATGTGATCAAAATGTATTCGCTGCTCAGTCATGGATCCTGAAATGAGGAAGAACAACCAGAAAGGCAGCAGTACATTTACTGGCAAGCATCAACGCCATACTGTTAAGGCATGGGCTCATCCAGGGTTGGATCTGATGAAGTCAGCATAGTGCGGTGGAGCAGAGAAAGGAGTGCAGAGGCATTGTCCTAGGAGACATTCTTAATTCCTTGCACATGATAGAAGTCTGGCTGCAACGAGAGTGCAGCTGCTTGCATTCATTGGTATGCAAGGCTGGGGGAAAATGAAGTCAATCTTGTCCCTGCTTCAGGGTCATCATACAACCTTGTAATGGAAAGGGGAGAAAGCTGTCTTTGCACTTTCCTAAACACTGAAGGTAGATACCCTAAAGGTCTGCATCTGGGTAGAGGCCATGTAGAATCTGTCCTTCCAATGCTAAACAGTCTGTATATCTCTACGCAACCGTTAAGCCCATTATCAGTACAGATTTCTTTTCTTAGCAGAGCCAAATTTGTGAGATATTTTCTTAAAGAGAGCAATTTGAAGCCATGGCTGCATAAGCTATGTTCATCTGAGGGCATGATGGCATTTGTATCATTATACCCCCAAAAAATAAAAAATAAAAGATTTTGTCCTTTATTTTTATCCTAACAATCAGGGCAAACACTTAAATGTACAGCATATGGGAAATAAACTGAGCAGATGAACCTGTTATCACAGAGCTTAATAGATTCTCCACATGAAGCAATGATAGAAAACGCTATTGTTTAAGCTGGTACCCAGAGAACACCGTGAGATTATAAAATGGAGACGTCAATGCAAACAGATTAATGTTGGGACTGAATGTTGCATTGGTGACTGAAAGAGTTAGGCACATCGATGCTTACACTACACATGTATAGAAAAGATCATAGAATCACAGAGATGGAAGGGACCCTGAGAATCATCTAGTCCCAGTCCCTTCAGTACAGGAATATGTCACTGTCCCATATGAGCATTGAACCTGCAACCTTGGTATTATCAGCACCACACTCTAACCAACCGAGCTATTCAGTGGTCCACTCTGAGGAGAGTATTCTTTCCCCACAAGCCATTTAAGATGTGATGCAGTTAAAAAAAAAACACTTCAAAAATAGCAAAAATGTATAGAACAGGCTCAAATAAGTGTTGGAAGTGTAAAGGAAAAGAAGGCACTTTTTTCATATGTGGTGGAATTGCAAAATAATTAAAAATTACTGGGAAATGATTTACAGTGGTACCTCTGGTTGCAAACAGGATCCATTCTGGAGGCCTGCTCGTAACATGAAAAGAGCGCAACCCACAGCGGCACGTCTGTGCACGCACGGGTTGCAATTCGCTGCTTCTGCGCATGCGCGTGACGTCATTTTGTGCTTCTGCGCATGCGCAGACAGTGAGACCTGGAAGTAACCCTTTCTGGTACTTCCTGGTCGCTGCCTGACCTAACCTGAAAGAACGTAACATGAAGCGGACATAACATGAGGTATGACTGTATAATGAAATAAAAAAAAATGTTTAAGATTACTTTTGCTAAAAGTAGGTGGGACTTATTTCTTGTCAAAATTAAGAATTGAAACGGCAATTATATATTAAAAAATGAGCTAATTAACTTGGTTTTCAGAAAATTCAACCCCTCATTGCTACAAAAGGAGGGCAATAAGCTCAGCGCTGCAAGACATGTCACATTGTTATGCAGAACACCAAGTACACATTTGGTGTACACACTTGTATTCAAGTGAATAACAAGAATGTGTATATGATATTTTGACAGATCAAAAAGTTCTCTATAAATGCAATTGCTAAGATATTAAGATAAGTTAAAGGAAGCCCATGGAAGGCTAACTTATCATAAGGGTCATCCCTGAACAACATGGGATAGTATGGGAAATTCTGGAGGAAGGATTCCTTCTCTGAACTTCCTTAAGTTAACTTCCAATTTTTGGACATTTCTCTCGAGAGCCAGTGTGGTGTAGGGGTTAAGAGCAGTAGACTCGTAATCTGGTGAACCTGGTTCGCGTCTCCGCTCCTCTACATGCAGCTCCTGGGTGACCTTGGGCCAGTCACACTTCTTTGAAGTCTCTCAGCCTCACTCACCTCACAGAGTGTTTGTTGTGGGGGAGGAAGGGAAAAGAGAATGTTAGCTGCTTTGAGACTACTTTGGGTAGTGATAAAGCGGGATATCAAATCCAAACTCTTCTTCTTTGTCTTATAGAGGATGCCCCCATACCCCATCCCACATTGTTGAAGACTTTACCCCACAATGCTCCAAAGAGGCTTTTCCTGACGCTTCACAGGTAAGGTTCACCTTCAGTTGTTGTTGGCAGGGCGGTCCCTCCCTCTACCTGGTCGATCCCCTGGCAACACCTCCCCAGGCGGTATTGGGCGATTGGCAGTGGTAAGTGAAGACCTCCAGGTATCCAGTCTGGGGAGGGCGAAGCCAGCCCGTACTACCGGGAGCCGCACTGGGATCCGGGGGGCTGCGCATGACCATGCAAAAGGCGCCCCCCATTTTATGTGGGGAGCGGTCATTCCTGGGACACAGATGTCTGCAGAGGGGAGGAGGGATTGGAAAACTTATTTCCCATAAAACTTCTTCAGTTAACTTAGGATCCAGACCAGCTTTATGGGAATCCACCTATGAAAAATGGAGCTCATGTTGGTTCTGCACCTTTCCTTATGTACTGTGTAGACAGGAATATTTATGGGTTCTAGATACCAGTAAGTAACATGGAAATAAGCTTGCCATCTCAACAGGACTGACCTTAACATGAAATGATGTTAGGAATTCACATTGGGCAACAAGTTACACTCCAGGCATTATTTTTCTGCCTGCATCTTCCATCTCTGGAGATATGAGCAAGAGAGGAATTTCATTATGTTATTTCACTTCAGATGCAAAAACAGCTCAGGCATAGTTTGCATCAGGACAAGAATATACAGTCATTTTAATTATATATATAGCACTGTGGCTCCTTTCAACATAGCTTACTTTAACTGATGGGTATAATATAGTCCTTGATTTTGTAATCAGACAAACATTTTCCCTGGGAATGTTTACCAGGGAGACAAAGAAGGTAAGCAAATACATTTTATTAGCCTGTCACTTTGGAGATTGAAATCAAAGTACCTCTGGTAAAAGGCATCTTCCCTTATCGGCATTGTTTCTCCTCATTCTGTGGGAACACCTTGAACTAATCATATTTGTCTTGCTTAGTGTATTCTGAGCTCAACAATTTTCATGTGTTCAGCTGAACACTCCTCTCCGCCCCTCGCCAGCACTTCCTTGGCTTAGAAACATTGCCTCAAAAGCGATAAATCTATGTGTGCCACATTGTTAAAAATTATTACCCCCACTTTATTTGATGAGAAGGCTTTGCAAACCATTTGGAAAGGATAAGCACCAAAGTACTTTCATCCCAAAGCAATTGTGCCCCTCTTGCATTACTGCTTAGTGCTCAAAACCCACAAGAAAGTCCTCAGGGTGTTTGACGACATTTCTCAAAGTGCACAGTGAATTGCCAACTCATTTGACACATTCACACACACCCTTTTTTGCAAAGGGAACAAACAAACAAATAAAAACCTTCTTAGAGGAACAGCTCGCAGGTTGTGGAGGACACCAGAGATGATGGCGGAAGCCTTTCATAGAAAATGACACTCTGGGCATGTTTCTCCACTATGGATGATGAGGTTGAAGAGCAAGGCCCATGATCCCTGGGTGATTAGCCAATGGAGTTCTTAGCATTTTTTTCAACCAGAGAAGAGGTCTGTTGGGCCTCTTATTTGGTGGAAAGAATTCATATCTGGGGATCATGGCTCTTGTACTCCATCATTACCTGAATCCTTATACTCCACCTCAACCACTGAGATCTTCTGATGGGGCAGTTCTGGTGGTCCCTTCACTTCCTTCAGATGTCTTTTGAAAACAGTGATTTGTTAACAAAAAATATATATGATATTGGAAATGCCTATGTATTGATTTTAACTGAAGCTTTTAATTATGTTTCTATGGTTTTTCAAAACCTTGTTATATTCTTATTATATTCCACCTTGTTATATTCTTATTAAGGTGCCAATTATAATTTCATAGACAGCTTAGGCCTCATTTTATGATAAACCCCTCAAAGGTTGGCTGCCACCATATGAACTACAACCAATACTTAGTTTAAATCATAAAACAGTGTTGGAATCAGCAATGAAATAGTGATAAAAACAGCAGTATCAACGGCAATAGCATGCAGCCCAGCAGAATAAAGATAAAAACAATAAACCTAGTTTACAACTATTTTGCAAACTAAATGCTTCAGTGGCCCATGTATAAATCAGTTGGTCCCCAAAAGGCAACAAGATGGACAGGATGGAAACAAGCATGTCAACCCCATTAATATAAGAGGTGTCTATCTTTGTGTGTATCAAGCGTCCCCAACCTAAATTCAGTTGTGTTGGCTGTAAAACAGTCCATGTCAGTCCCAGCCTTTCTGATTTGGATATATGTCAGAAAATGAAAGGTAGACAGAGGGGATCAAAGCTCTTTCTTATTTCCCAAGAGAGCTTGAAAACCACAAGGGGCCTCTGCGCTTTCTGGCTGAGACTTTTTACTTTGGCAAAAAGAAGTTTGACTAGCGTTTAGAAGGACAAGCCTTTATAGCATCATCTAAACCTGGCCTTAAAAATGACTTTTTAAAATTGCCTGTGGACTTCAGAAAAATCAAATAATTCACAACTTCCCAGACTTTTACTATAGTGAATGATTGCTGGCATTGATATTCAGTTACGATATACTTTCTCAACACCAGAAGAGACATGACATCTTTTTTATATTATTATTATTAAATGCACAGACATTCATTTTCTCTCATTCACTTATCATTGACAAATATTGACATTTAAATTATTCTACATTATTAGAAACTTCAGCCTAATAAAGACATGAAATACTGTGCTAATGTTCTGACTGAACATGAAACATGATAAATACTTTATTTCCACTGCTGTTTGACTGTAGTTGAGAGAATTCTAGCCCAATTCATTACTTAGCTACATTGAAGCCATTTTGACAATATTCATAAGGCTTAACTCCAAATATTGCATCATCATAATTAACATCAATTTATTACAATCATAATTAACATCAATTTATTGCAATCAACAGATCAGAAAAATAAGTCCAAAAATAAAGCCATAATCTTAAATATAGAGCAAAACACAAAGCAAAGTATTACCTAAATGCCATCAGCTCAGATGGAACATTAGCAAATGTCCTAAGAAGCAGCCCCGATGAAGCCAATGATTATTCCAACTGTGCCCACTAAACTGCTTCTACCTGGGGAACTGGCACTTTTACATGTGCTATATAATGTTTGTTCTGTATTTGTGAAAAATCAGAATTTTAGTGTGGCAGCACCTATTGGCTGGAACATCCTGCATATTACTTTTAGGCAGTCACTTTCGTTGTATTAGCTGCTAAAAATATACTGTTTAGGCAAGTCTAAAGGTAAAGGGTAAAGGTACCCCTGACTATTAGGTCCAGTTGTGGAAGACTCTGGGGTTGTGGCGCTCATCTCACTTTATTGGCCAAGGAAGCAGGCATACAGCTTCCGGGTCATGTGGCCAGCATGATGAAGCTGTTACTGGTGAACCAGAGCAGTGCACGGAAACGCCGTTTACCTTCCCGCTGGAGTGGTACCTATTTATCTACTTGCACTTCATGCTTTCGAGCTGCTAGGCAGGCAGGAGCTGGGACAGAGCAACAGGAGCTCACCCCATTGCAGGGATTCGAACTGCCGACCTTCCAATCGGCAAGCCCAAGAGGCTCAGTGATTTAGACCACAGCTCCTCTCGTGTCCCAAATAAACAAGCACACAAACACTGATAGGTCCACCCACCATTGTGAGGCTCAAAGCAATGACGATAATGCTGTTGCCATTGGCTGTGGGTTTCTTGTGATGTCACAAAAGTACTTGGCAACTGAGTGGATTTGCAGCAGGACACACCTGGCAATGGATGTGACATTCAGCACTGCCCAGGTTTCTTCCACTTGGAGGAGGCAAACTGGTGAATGGAAGGAGGCAATCCTCTGGCAGTGGGATGCTAATAAGGCAAGTTTGCTTGCTTGAAGGCTGCTGGTATCTGTGATTGGAAGCTGGCGGACGTCTCATGATGGACCTGAGAGAAGCTTCTGGCACAATGGGACACCGTGACAGAAACCAGAGCACACAGAAACGCCATTTACCTTCCTGCCACAGTGGTACCTATTTATCTACTTGCACTGGTGTGCTTTCAAACTGCTAGGCTGGCAGGAGGTGGGACCGAGCAACGGGAGCTCACTCCGTCGTGGGGATTTGAACCGCCAACCTTCTGATCGGGAAGCCCTAGGCTCTGTGGTTGAACCCACAGCGCCACCTGCGTCCCTCTCTTAGGCATGTCTAAGCACTTATAATTTTATTTAATATGTTGTTTCTAAAACTGTTGTTTTCAGATTTTTAAAATAAATGCTTTTATTATATCTGCCTTGGTTTAACAGTCTATCGTATTTAGTATTTAGTATTTAGTAGAAATCAAGATGAATATTGTAATAATAAAAATTATCCAAATTCAGTGGGATTTTTTTAATGGTAAATGAGCAAACTCATTTGATGTAAACAAGAGTGCTTGTGTTGATAAATGCCCATTCACATGGTAAGTATGGTTTTACTTTAACCTGGGAGGGATGTCATAGACGTGGCGAGGATCAGGCAGGTAGTGTCAAACAGGAATGTTGCTGTGGGCATGACTTCATTGTTGCTTTTTAAAGAAAGCATCTAGTTTAAAGAAATCTTTCCCAAGCAGGTGCTCTACCACTGCTTGGAAGAAAAGTTATCTTTGAAGATACTGATGCCGCAAACATTCTTGCAATGATATAGGGTGGATGGGTCATCTATTTCTGGTATGTGTCAACATCACAAGTGCAGCTTTGTGAATAAAGCACATTCTGCTCTGTTCATTAATCTGTATTTTAAATTCCTTTAAAATACGTACCTAAATATGAATTTAACTGGATATTTTATCAAAAAGTACTATGTATTGGCCCGAATATAAGCCTCACTCCTCCCCTCTCCCCCAAAAAATTCTGTCCATGAAAAGTTAACATGCATCTTATATTCACGATCTTACAAAAATTGGCTTGGAGTGGGCTTGTCCCCAGATTTTGCCTGGTTTCGGCTGGGCCGGCTCCCAAGATGGCGGCACAGCAAGGCGGTCCCTGAGAGCGAGCCAGAAGGCAGCGAGGAGAGGAAAGAAGGGACAAGTGCAGGAGAGAGAGAGAGAGAGAGAGAGAGAGAGAGAGAGAGAGAGCAAGAAGGTCTGCTAGGAGGAGGAACAAAGATTACACCAAACTCTTGACGGAAGGCACTGGCACTAATTGCGGCCCTGCAAGGGATGAGAGTTGGGCCCCCAACCCCATATCATCACAACCCAGCCAAAGGACATCTGTCTTCAAAGGATTTAACTTCAACCGGCTCCCACGTAGCCATCCAGCCACGGCTTCCAAACATCTGATCAGTGTGTCTGGGGCCGAGTCAGGGTGGCCGTCTATCAACAGATAGAGTATGCTGATGACAACCCAAGCAAGCTGGGTGAGGGGGCGCATAAAGATGTTAAAAAGCATCGGGGAGAGAATTGCGCTCTGCGGTACTCCACACACCAAGGAGTAGTGCGATAACAGTCCCCCCCCCAGCACCACCCTCTGTCCCCGACCAGAAATGAACAAGCGCAGCCGTTAGTTCAGGAGGTGCACATTAAGCCAGGCCACTTAAAAATGTGGGTCAAATGATATTCTCCTCCATCCCTGGTAATGATATACTACTTCAATATGTTAATTATTGATAGGGTGGGGGATGAATGCTCCCATTACAAATATTAGCTTTATATTTTAATTATTGCCATTTGCAAGACATAGTACAGTATAGATTGTTCCTTAACCATGCATTGCTTAAAGTCTTGGAAGTATAATTTGATCATGGAAATGCTGACATGACCTTAACCATGATGATGTGAACATTCTGCAATGCCGGTAATTAGTAATAAACAACGTCAGGAGGATTTTCAGTGATGCTGCCAAGTAGATACTCTACATTGTTATTTACAATGGATGAACACAGAGAAAATTTAAAATTTGGTCCATCACAGGGAATTATTTTTGGCACACTAAATTTGCTGAAACATTAGGTTGGTGAGCACAATATGTGCATTGAAAAAAAGTAAAAAATATATTTAACGTGCAAAATTAAGCACCAAAACAAAATACCACCACGAAGAATCCTGGGTTATTTAGAGAAGGGAATGTGTAGGTATGAAGATGTAAACAGTGATTCTAAGAATGAGTCATCACATGAGGAGGGGCGGAGGAGAAAGCAGGAAATCAATAAAGTCATCATAAACCATTGAAGCTAGAAAATATTTATCATCATTCAAACTCAATGTAATTCTTTTGAATAAATAATAAATAAACCTGTCTCAGACTTACACCCAGCTCAGTAAAATCACTAGAGAATATTGTATCGTCCATTTTTTAAAAAACTGATTTTTTAAAAAACCTTTCAACTTCCCTGTTCAGTATGTTTGTGTTCAAATTGTAGAAGGGAAAACTAAAATCACGTAGCACCATAAAGAAAAAATTATTTCGGCATAAGCTTTCATGGGCCATAGCCCACTTAGCAGATACATGCAGAATTAGCTTTATTGATAGGTACACACACACATTGCTGGGAGAAGAATCATAGATTGTGAAGTCAGATGGAAATCAATGCAGAATGTACAGGTGGTGGTAATTAGGGTATGTTATTAACACTGATTATTCACACAAAAAGAGTTGTTGATGACACAGACACCCTAGCATTGGTAAGCCAATTATCACAGGTAGAGTGGGTTTCTTAAAATAATTTTTCTCTCTCTACTAATTCAGTAGACAAATGATAGCACTAAACCACGAATTGTAATTCAGTGGTTGCATGTTGCAGTCTCCCTCTGAAGTTCATTTTTTTCAAGGTTGGCCACCTCAATATCAGTTACGGAATACACTGGAAATCGAATTGTTTCTCCACTGTTTTGGAATGTAGCCATTTCTGTCATCAGATTTCTGTCCGTTTATTCCTTTGCATAGATACGGTTGTAGAATGCAGAATGCAGAAGGCATATTGTTCGTTGTTGGCAAAACATGCTGTGTATCACAATGGAAAGGCAAGCAGCTGAATGATCTGCCTGGCGTTGTGTATGACATTGTCAGGTTCTGTAATTTGTGTTTCGGTTTGGGAATTTACATAATTCTCACTTTCTGAAGCAATATGCAAACTGAAACACAGCTGTCCTTTAATATTTGCAAAAAGAAAAAAAAGACAGAAAGAAATAAATTATCACTTCTCCAAATTTTGCAGTGCAAATTCCTCGGCTATGTAATATGTACAAAAGTGCATATACTATGGTATAGTGTGCATATATAAGCATATACAGGCAACCTCCAATCTGCATGGGGGTTGCATTCTGCGTCATTTCACACTTGCGTGAAATTTTGTGCAATTGAAACACTCTGTTTTGCCCCTGCTCTGCCCTGCCCCTCCTTTTTGTGACATCTTTTATGACATTTCTGTTACAATATGAGAACATCGCAGCTGCAGACAGCCAGCTTGTTGACATCACATGATGGGCCTGACTGTGGGAAACAATGTTACAGTCAGTTCACAGGGCAATTCACCAGAATTTGCTCAGTGTGTAATATGAGACCTTCCTCTTGCATATGTACAGGAAGTCTTTGTCACTTGCTTGCTGAAGTCTGAAGTGATCGGACATGTTTTATGTAGTGCTGCAAAGTCAGAAATAAAAGGATGTAAATAGATTTCTGGCTATCTCCTTTCCCTGCTGGGAAGCAAGGAGGGAGGGGGTGTGCATTTTCCCACGCTGGGAGATGTCGTCAATTGAGACCTGTCCTGGACTTGCGGGGATTGCAGCCAGGGAGGTCACCAGTAAACAAGCCGGGAGCCTGGGAGAGTTGCCAGTCTCTCCTGAAAAAGGCTTGTTTTCCAACAATTTCTTGGTCACTTCCAAGTTCAACTCTGTGCACATGTGTGCAATCGGACACATATCAGTCACGTCTAAAATGGAGGTTGCCTGAACAACAGCGGTGAGAATTCTTTTAGCCCCAAAATGGAAGCAAAAAGAAGTACCAACGAAAGAAGAGTGGCAGATGAAAGTGACGGACTATGCAGAACTGGCGAAGCTGACAGGAAAAATCCGAAACCAGCATGATCAAGTATTCCAAAAGGATTGGAGAAATTTATACGATATCTGAAACATCATTGTAAGCAATTAACATCCCTAGCAGGGTTGCCTGAAGACTTGTAATGAGGAATTTTCTCCCTTTTTAGATTTATTTAAATTTTGAGGTATTTTGTAATGAGTGTAATTAGAATTGGAAAACACATAAAATGCAATGATATAAAGGTTAATTTTGAAAGCCATGAGGCGGAAGGGAAGGAGAGCCAGAGAGGTAAAGTGGATAAAAATGATGTGATTGTATTTTATTAAATGGAGATATATATAAAAATAATTTTGGAATCTATGACAGGCACCCATATAGCGATAGCACTTTGTAACAGCTCCAGCAGTTGTCAAATCCCTGTACTCCCTGTACATGTTATGAGTTCCACTCTGAGAATCACAGTGCAGCCAGAAACCAAAAATTTCCACCTTCAACGGAGACTTCTCAAAAACCTGTCCACAGTACACAATTCCCCCAGAAGACTTCTTCATCTTCTTCAGCTGAGAGACAAAGTACCAGAAACGGGACTTTGCAACAACATGATTGGGAGCAAAAATGCACATACAATAGAGAGGTGGTTTTGGGCACTTAGGAGTGGGGAGGCATCTCCCAACAACTTTGCACTTCCTCAGGGTGCCCGATGCCTTCATGGTGCTGCCTCTCTCGCTGCCACCCAGAAAAGTGGCAGCCGGCAAATCTAATTGGGGGGAAAAAAGAGAGAAACGCACTTCATTCGAAAACGGAAGCAGTCACTTCTGTGTTGTCGGTGTTCAGCAGCTGAGACATTCAACAACCGAGGTTTGACTGTACTGTATTAGACAAAATTGAATCAAAAATCTAAATTAGGAGAAATTCCTACTAAAATGCTGATCAGTTTTCATGATTGCAAACTGATGTGCAAATGTGCAGAAGTGAACTGAATGTCTTCAGCAAGCGTGGTATCATCAGTGCCCGTGAGCAACAGACAACATTTTGAGGTCAGGGATGAGGCCTGGCACCAAAATCTCCACCTTCTCTTAATTGCCTGACCAGGGCTCTATGCGGTAAAGCGTGTTCTCCTTCATGGAGAGCACGTGTTGCGGTGGGGGCCGCCAGGACACTCCAAAGTTGGGGGCAGGCTAATTGATTGTTGGCCACTGATGCAATTGGGCCTTCCCTTGTTGTTGGGAAGAAGTTAATGTTGCCATTTGTTGATTGACAGCCAGAAATGCTAAAACTCCTTGCACGAGGCTAGGGCTTCCTCTTTTCGCCCGTGCATCGGATTGCCCATCCCCCCTCCCTATATTTAGGGTTGTTCACTTTGACCTTGCTATGCCTGTCATGGGGTCGTCTGCTCTTGGGGCAGGGGCCCGGTAGGAATTTGTCCATCTGGCTGATTGGCTGGGGCCATTTGGTTTTTGCCTACTGCATAGCAAATTGTCACAACTTGTAAGGTTTGCGGTTAGGCATTGGTTTATGGTTTGGTTGGTTGAGGGGCATGGATTGGCTGCTGCAAGGGATTCCGTTAAAGGAATCGGGGGCTAACTATTGCTTGTACACCCTGTCAAGGGGGCTCGGGCCATAGCAATGAGCTCCTGGTTGCATTTGGGGTAAGGGCAAGTTCCCTGCTCCATCGCTACCCCCAAGTGTATTCCCCTATTCTGACTTTCGCATTGTGCTGAATGTCAGTTTGTCCCCCATGGTGGGGGCAGATAGTCGCAACCAATGCCTAAGCAACCACTCACATTTTTGTATTTTAATAAAGTTGTGGCTAAAATTATGCCAAAAACCTTAAACAAAAAATGCTGTGTGATGTGTGAGTTATTGGGGTGGCCCTGGAGACCTTGACACGCAACTGTTTGAAGCCTGTCCTAACTGCTCACTTTTGGATCTATATCAGTTTCCATGCCATGCCATACAAATTCCACTGAATTATCTCTTGGATTTTCCCACTTGGCCTCTGGTACATACTAGACACCCAAAAGTCAGGTGCATTCTCTGCTATATTGGAGCAGACTGGTAGTCACAAAATTTATTGATGAATTTGCCATTTGTCAGCTGCGAAAGTGATAGGGAACTTGAGGAAATGAACACCTTTTCCTTGTGCCTTTTGTAAAACTAAAAAGATGTTGTTATTGCTGAGTTTTCCTTTAAAAGAACTGAGCTCAGTAGCTTATCCAGAATTCAAGTTATTTGTGAGCATGATGGAAATAGCAGATTATGCTATTTGTTCCCGTAAAGAAATCCATTAGACAATTCCATTATCTAGAAGCTGAAATGTTCATTTTTTTAAAATGCAACAAACATGCATACTAATCCGGCTGTTGTTTGCTCTGACAATATAACACAATTCATTTTTAATAACAGAATGAAAAAGGTACTGTTATTATTCAGACAGATAATTCCTTTAGCAATTGGGTAAGAAAAACATCTCACAGCATCCAAGCTTTCTTGTACAATATATTCCATAATTTAGAGTAATGATGAATTTCTAATTCACTTGCCATCAACATGTCATAAATTCATTGTCCGTGATGCCATGCTAAGTTTCCATGCTCTGGTTTTGCATCTTTTTAAAATCGGTCTCACTCCAAGAAACAATTCAAGCAAAACTTCTGTTGCCGCATTTCCATTAAGTTTCCATATGCACATCAAATCGGCATGACCAAAAAACTAGAATACATTACATGAGCCATAAACAAAGAAATCATTTTTGAAGTACATATAATTTATTTGGGAACACTATTAAGACACTTCTTCAAGTTTATCATCCCTTCACATTAATTTGCAGCGGTTTGTTTCCTCATTTTTTTTGAAACAGGCAATCGTAAAAAGTAAAATTTAGGTTACATTTCAAAACCTAGCATTAAATGGAATGGAAATGCCAACCTTAAGATCCAAAGAGTACTTTCTATCAACTGGATACTAAAGACTTAGGACCATTCAGTACCTGATCTTCATTTGGGAAGGGGTTGCTCACCACCCACAAACCTTCATAGAAACTTAAAGTATTGTGTGATTTCCTGAAATTATAAGAATCATGGGAGTCTCTATTACAGTGGTACCTCGCAAGACGAATGCCTCGCAAGACGAAAAACGCGCAAGACGAAAGGGTTTTTCATTTTTTGCGATGCTTCGCAAGACGATTTTCCCTATGGGCTTGCTTTGCAAGACGAAAACGTCTTGCGAGTTTGTTCCCTTTTTTCTTAAAGCTGCTTGAAGAGGCGCAGTTGCGACAGACCGTGCTTCGCAAGACGAAAAACATTGCAAGACGAAAAGACTCGCAGAACGAATTAATTTCCTCTTGCGAGGCACCACTGTATTTAAGAGTTGCATATCTGCACTTACTGTTGCAGTGAAAGAATTGAAATATAACAGGAAATACTTTTAAAGAATAAAATATTTTAAAAGTAAGTAAAAATGTAGTCTGAATACAATGTTTTTCAACTTCTACAATTTCCATGTCCATCAAATTTCCTGCCTAGCTTTGGAAGGTTGTATGAGAAAAGGATGATAGCCAAAGAATTTGCAGAGCTACATAAAATAGTCACCTTGGGCTCAATTCAAAGTCCACCTCCTGGTCTGCTAGCAAAGGACGCAGGTGGCATTGTGGTCTAAACCACTGAGCCTCTTGGGCTTGCCGATCAGAAGGTCAGCAGTTCGAATCCCCGCGATGGGGTGAGCTCCCGTTGCTCGGTCCCAACTCCTGCCAACCTAGCAGTTCGAAAGCACACCAAAAAGTACAAGTAGATAAATAGGTACTGCTCCGGCGGGAAGGTAAACAGCGTTTCCGTGCACTGCTCTGGCTTCGCCAGAAGTGGCTTAGTCATGCTGGCCACATGTCCTGGAAAAACTGTCTGTGGACAAATGCCAGCTCCCTAGGCCTGGAAAGCGAGATGAGCGCCGTAACCCCAGAGTCGTCTGCGACTGGACTTAACTGTCGGGGTCCCTTTACCTTTACCTTTTTTTTTTTAAGCTTAGGTAGCATCTTCCTATTTGCTTATGCCTGAGCTGCTTGCCAGCTTCAGATAGATCTATTGTACAGGATGAAATACAGTATATGACTAACAGATGTGACTTCAATTGCTGGAATGCAGAGTTGTTGCTTGACATGATCTGCTATTGTTATGCTGTTGCATGCTCACTTGTGGCTCTGCCGCTTGCTCCCAGTCCAGAAAACTTTAATATATACATGAACATGCAGATAACAGGGAAGCCATTCCCTTAGCAACAGAAGCAAGTCATTTCACAGTCAAGCTTTATTATTGTTTGACATTTAAATGTTTGGGACAAAGGCATTTAATTAAGAGTTGCCAAGCAGATGTTAATGTGCACAGAAGTGCTAGACTTTTAAAAACAACTGAAGTTGCCAGACTTAAAATAGTTGCATTTCATCTGAAGTTCAGACGGATATTTTGCATTAGGGTAAATCTGATCTTAGATAACTTACTAAGGCAAATGCCCAGGCGGTTCCAATTAGGTTTTGCATAAGATAACTTCTACATGGGTTGTTTCCATTGTTGTTTAGACATTTAGTCATGTCCGACTCTTCGTGACCCCATGGACCAGAGCATGCCAGGCATTTCTGTCTTCCACTGCCTCCCGCAGTTTGGTCAAACTCATGCTGGTAGCTTCGAGAACACTATCCAACCATCTCGTCCTCTGTCGTCCCCTTCTCCTTGTGCCCTCCATCTTTCCCAACATCAGGGTCTTTTCCAGGGAGTCTTCTCTTCTCATGAGGTGGCCAAAGTATTGGAGCCTCAGCTTCAGGATCTGTCCTTCCAGTGAGCACTCAGGGCTGATTTCCTTCAGAATGGAGAGGTTTGATCTTCTTGCAGTCCATTGGACTCTCAAGAGTCTCCTCCAGCACCATAATTCAAAATGTTTCCATTATGCTTGTTGAAATTCTTACATATCTAACAGTGCAAAATTATATATGACTACTCAGAAGTAAGTTCTATGAGTTCAGTAAGACTTATTCATAGGTAGATGGGTTACAAGATGGTGGCCTAAATTGCTTACAGTTCCAGGATATTGGCAGGAGGTGCTGATCCCCAGAGAGATGAAATGTAGAATGAAAGAAACAACACACACAAAACTTGTTGGCCACCTAGAACAGGGATCAGCAGTGGCGTAGCGTGGGGGGTGCAGGGGGGGGCCGGCCGCACTGGGCGCAACATCTGGGGGTTAGGGTTAGGGAGCACAAATCCACGGGTTAGGGGGCGCAAATCCATGGGTTAGGGGGCGCAAATTACTTGCCTTGCTCCGGGTGCTGACAACCCACGCTACGCCACTGGGGATCAGCAAACCTTTTCATCAGGGGGGCCAGTCCACTATCCCTCAGACCTTGGGGGGGGGGGCGGACTATATTTTGAAAAATATAAATACCCTGCAAGCCAGTCTTGCAGCTGCTTTCGGACCTGGAGGAGGAATGCAATCTGCACGTGCTCAGGAGCGCATCTTGGCACCACCCACTCACCGGCATTGTTGACGAGCAGCAGCTGCTCCATCAGCCCGTCCCCACAGAGCTTCCAGGTGGCATGCACCACACGCTGCAGCCATCGTCCAACGCCAGGTCGGCGGGCAGGCTGTGCACATGGAGCGCCAGGCAGGCAGCATGCAGCTCACCCTCCAGCTGCTTCAGCAAGGCCGCTGAGCACACCACCAGCAGCAGCGCCTTGCCGGGTGCCAGGCGCGGGGCCAGCAGGCCGCCAAGCTCTGGATGAAGGCCCACGACGTGCCCGTCACAATGCCCATGGCATGGCCCAGACCCACAGCCCCCTGGCCGGCTTCTCCGTCCTTGGCCGTGCCAGGTTTACCACAGCAGGCGGGTGGCGTGGCTTCGGATTAGCTGCAGGAACTTCCTGTAGGCAATTCAAAGCCACGCCAGCGTTGCTGCCCACCCAGAAGCCATGCCACCCACAAGCGTACTCAGAGTTAAATACCATCTGTAAATCATTTTCAAGTAGTTCTCCTTCAAAAAATAACATGCTGTGAGATTCAAATCGCTTTTCCAAAGTTTTTCCCAGAGGTTAAAATCTATATTGTGTCCTTTATCTATTGCCCACAGTATTTTTTCCTCTCTTGGACTTTAAACAATATAGTTGGGAACTAAAAAGGAAGTAGCCTATGTATTGTTTTTACAAAGTGTTTGGGTGCATTTCCTGATTTTCCTGCAGCAGAGTCCTTTACGTGCCATGGAATGCCACTCTGGAGAGCCTCTGGGCCTTTGGGGTCCAGTGAGAGGCTGAGGAACCTTCCAGAATAAGCAGTAAAATACATGTGGCATCGCGTATCCCTGGCCTTCATGAATTCCCATCCAGATGAATTCTTTCTAAGATAAAATCCATTTGTCTTCCTCATTATCTGCTTTCCCCTGTTAAAATGGAATGGATAGTTCTCTGTGTAGATGTGATAACCTTTTAAATTTCCTTTCCACACTCTCATGGATTCACCATACATTTTTAGAGGAACTTTAATTGAGCATTTTGTTTTGGTGCTTGTTTTTAGCTACCATTAGTGCTGTTTGGATGAGCTAGCATTGCTGTAGGGCAGACAATACAGTTGGTGAGTCACACAGTCGCACCTGAGAACTGAGCCATAGGTTAAAGTGGAAACATTGGACATTTGAGAAGTCACTGCACTTCTGTGGCTAGCACAAATCTTCAACCACTTGCATGGATTGAATTTAATTTTTTCTCTCCTCTTCTTTAGCATTTCAGACTCATTTTATTTTCTCATCTGAGGTAAGAAATACTTAGTTTTATTCTAGTTACAGATAGGTAGCCGTGTTGGTCTGCCATAGTCAAAACAAAAAATTTTTTTCCTTCCAGTAGCAAAACATTAAGAAGTGTGCATGCACACGAAAGCTCATACCAAGAACTAACTTAGTTGGTCTTTAAGGTGCTACTGGAAGGAAAAAAAAATTTTGTTTTAGTTTTATTCTGTTGATGTTTGTTTCTTCTCTCCTTTAGGATATTGCATCAATATTCACAATCCACCCTTTACTTCTAGCATTTCCCTGGAATTATTGCCAAAACATTAATGGAATATTACATTTGTCAACTTCTAAACTGTCCATAGATGTGTTAAGTTAACCTTTCCCAACTTGGTGCCCTCAATGTGTTTTGAATTACCAGTCCTATTATCCCTCCTTAGTACTGATGGGAACTATAGTCCAAAATATCTGAAGGGTACTGGCTTGTGGAAAGCTGTATTAAAACACCGCCACCACCACTCATGTATTCAGGCATAGGATTGCTTTATATAGAGAACCTGTCATGGGTAAAAAGATGAAAAAAGAAAGGTAAAAAAAAGGTAAATGATACCTGGACTGTTAAGTCCAGTCAAAGGTGACTATGGGGTTGCGGTGCTCATCTCCCTTTCAGGCTGAGGGAGCTGACATTTATACACAGACAGCTTTCCAGGTCATGTGGCCAGCATGACTAAACTGCTTCTGGCACAACGGAACACTGTGATAGAAACTAGAGTGCACGGAAACACCATTTACCTTCCCATCACATTGGTACCTATTTATCTACTTGCACTGGACTGCTTTCGAATTGCTAAGTTGGCAGGAACTGGGACAAAGCAACAGGAGCTCACCTTATCAAGGGGATTCAAACTGCTGACCTTCTGATAGACAAGCCCAAGAGCCTCAGTGCTTTAGACCACAGCTCCACCCGTGTCCCAAATAAACAAGCACACAATCACTGATAGGTCCACCTGCCATTATGAGGCTCAAAGCAGTGAAGATGATGCCTCCCCAGTTGTAGTCATTGGCTGTGGGTTTCTTGTGATGTCACAAAAGCACTTGGCAACTGAGTGGATATAAAGGCAGACCAAGGGGGAAGCCCTTTTCTCTTTCCAGCAGGACAAACCTGGCAATGGATGTGACTGCCGAGGTTTCTTCCACTTGGAGGAGGCAAAGTGGTGAATGGAAGAAGGCAATCCTCTGGCAGTGGGATGCTAGGGAGCGATAATAAGGCAAGTTTGCTTTCTTGAAGGCTGCTGGTATCTGTGATCAGAAGCTGGTGGACGTCTCATGATGGACCTAACAGTAGCTTCTGGCACAATGGGACACCGTGACAGAAACCAGAGCACACAGAAACGCCATTTACCTTCCTGCCGCAGCGGTACTTATTTATCTACTTGCACTGGTGTGCTTTCGAACTGCTAGGTTGTCAGAAGCTGGGGCAGAGCAACAGGAGCTCACTACATTACGGGGATTAGAACTGCTGACCTTCTGATCGGCAAGCCCAAGAGGCGAAGTGGTTTAGACCACAGCACCACCTGCATCATGGAAACTTAAGTATGTCTCCATATAATATCATGGGAAAGCTATTTTGCATAATTATTAAATCATCACTGTGGGGTTGTTGAACTGGTGGCGATGTTCATAATTAGCACTAGCTGGGAACTCATTTGGTTCACTGTTTTTGAAACCTGGTTTTCAAAAGCAGCTTCAGATACTGCCTTGGACTGCTTCTTATAAAAATACTATGGAGCCTCCCTGAAAGTGTGAAAGTCCTTGGGTTGATCCTTGGGGAGATCATGGAATGAGTGGATCAGTAGTGGTATGAGTTGGTAAGCAGAAATACGGCAAAGCCAACATGCTGGACTGGGAGACCCAACGGATCAGATGTGGGTAGCAAGCCAGGTGCTCCCCTTTTTTTGTTTTAGGGAGTCCCGATAAGCCATCAGAAACCCAGTGTTGATCCACCTCTGAATGAAGAGAGCTGTTGGGCAGAAGCAAAAGGATGCATGGGCCTGTCCGGCATGCAGTTAGGGATTCCTGTGGTAATCAGTTCAGCTCAATACCAAGGCAGACGTTACATAAAGGGCAATCCTATGCACTCTCTGCGGCTGTCAAGCTTTTCTAGGTTTCATTTCAGCAGAGGAGCAAAACAGTAATAGCTAGGTTTCAGAGAAAATGAGTCATCGCGAGGAATTTGTAAGGAAGAGAGAGTAGCGTTTATTACATTAGGCAGAAGGGTTTGGTTCCGAGTCTCACATTAAGGTTGAGAAATGGATGTTGAAAGCACTTAAGGATTTATTTGGGCATCAACTTGTAAGAAGGATCCAAGTCCATCATAGCTGATTAAAGCTAGTAGAGAGTGACTAACATCTGTTACTGACAAGAATTATTGATTCCTCTCTTTTAAGAAGCAAGAAACTAGCCATCCTTTAGCACGCCATTATTAGCTAGGCCTTTGCTCTTGAGTTTTCATTACATTTCACCACTTTTCGTAAGTTTTAGTGAATAGTTTACAAATTATGGCACTAAGCAAACCAAAGAGAGCCAGTGTGGTGTAGTGGTTAAGAGTGGTAGACTCATAATCTGGGGAACCAGGGTCGCGTCTCCACTCCTCCACATGCAGCTGCTGGGTGACCTTGGGCTAGTCACACTTCTTTGAAGTCTCTCAGCTTCAGTCACCTCACAGAGTGTTTGTTGTGGGGGAGGAAGGGAAAGGAGAATGTTAGCCGCTTTGAGACTCCTTCGGGTAGTGATAAAGCGGGATATAAAATCCAAACTCCTACTCCTCCTCCTCTTCTTCTTCTTCTTCTTCTGCAGCTAGTTTGTATCTAGACAACAATCCATAGAAGGGGGAAGTCAGAAGGTGGTTTTTCCTGCCCCTTCATACCCCTAACATGCCCTTGAGCTCCCCTACCACCAAAAATGACCTCTTCTAAGAGTTGGTGACCTCCTCAATGGGTTGGTCATGGAACAGTGAATGGAGGAAGATCAATGAAAATTGAGTGGAGACACCTTTCATGAGCATCAATCTCTGTTTCACATTGTGCCTTTTCATTTCCTGCTCATATTCTCTATTGAGACATGCAAGAGTGTCCCATTCTCTAAAGTGTAGAGCCTGTATGCTGGTGTGGACCCTCTTGGAATCTCTTGTGTTTAATCTTCCTCTATTTCTTAATTAAATCATGTATGTTTGTGAAATGTGGACCACTTATAAATGCCATCTCCAATTCCTCGACAGATTCCATCAAAGGTGTCTCCGGAAAAAAAATACACATCACCTGGGAAGACAGGTGAACTAATGCCAGTGTACTGGAAGAAGATCACCAATAATTCTTCAACATCAACTTCATTGGATTGGTCATGTTGTTTGGATGCCTGATTATTGTCTTCCAACTACTCTATTCCAAACTTTAAAATGGTAAGCGTAATGCTGGTGGTCAACAAAAGAGGTTCAAAGACTCTCTCAAGGCAAATCTAAAAAAATGTAGTATAAACACCTACAACTGGGAAACACTGGCCTGCCAGCGCTCCAATTGGAGAACAGCCTTTACCAAAGGTGTCATGGGCTTTGAAGATGCTTGAACTGAGGACGAAAGGTGTTTGGATCCAGAATTAGCCCTCACAGTCACTTACTGACTCACTTTTAAAACCGTGTTTATGGAAGACCATGTTACTCGGCTATGAGTGATCACCAAAGAAGACGAAGAATTTCTTAATTAAATCAAGGCAACAATGTACTGTACTCAATTGGCTATGTAGAGGCCTGAGTTTTTGAGTTTTGAGGCCCTGAGTTTTTGAGTGATTTCTCAAGGAGGACCAGAACTCATCCAGCTAGAACCTAGACATTCCCCTTTTCTTTTACATAGAAAAAGTTTGTCCTTTCCCCCCCCCCACCAGAAAATTGATGCTTCTAGGACCAGCCTACCCTTTTGAGAGTTTTTCTTTTCTAAAAGTAAACCTTGTTTTAGATCCTTGGGTTGGGGAGGGGAAATGTTATTCCAAAGACTGTCCCTCTGTCTGACTAGCTTTTGAAGCTCTCAGTTGTATTTCTGCTCTTGGACCTCTGAATGCCTGAATCCCAGAAGAAATCCTACTGAGATAATGCAGCCTGGCTTTCGGTGCTCCTTTTCTGTACTCAGACATCCAGTAGTAAAGGCTCACTGTGTCCAAGTAAGGTTTGTTTTCTCTCTCTTTCCCTCTTGAATTTACCCTGACACTAAGGAATCCTTTCCCACTTTCCTGCTGTTTTGGACAGAGCATACAGGAGAAAGATGATATAACTCTCCTCTTTCTCCTCCATCACTGTTCAGTCTCTTGTAAATAGTCTTTTGTTTTGCTTTCTCCATGAAAATGGTTTCTGGAAAAGTTCTGATCTCATCTCTACATTCATAAATTACTCATGCTATGCTCCTGCGTATTTTGGTAAGTGTGATAATTTCTGGGATTTCTCAGCTGGATTTATAGTTGCCTGTCCTCTGGCAGAATAAAGGCAGGGTTGTAGTTTAGAGGGATCCCTCTAGCTAAATCCTCTTTCCATCATTTGGGTTGTGAAAAGGAGAAGTGGTTTATGATGCATATAGAGAAGTGTGTCTTGAGTATACTTGACAACAATGGGTAGATGAAACCAGGGTACTATTTACAATTATATGGTTTAAAATTTAGCTTCCCAAAATAATTTTTGTGCAGCACAATCTTGATCATGCCTGTTCAGAAGTAAGTCCTGCAATGTTCAGTTGGGCTTGCCCCCAGGAACTACGCATAAGGTTTCAACTTTCAGTTCAAGAAGCACTGGCAGTCTCTTACAACAAGAAATTCAAATGAGGTGTGCAATACCTTTTGTTGAATGGATTTATTCCACAATAAGCCATCCACAGTATTTATTTTTTATTTCCCCATGCTTTAAGACTCCATGCTCAGGTTTATCTTTTGAAAACCATAATAATAATAATAATAATAATAATAATAATAATAATAATAATAACAATAATAATTTATTATTTGTACCCCGCCCATCTGGCTGGGCTTCCCCAGCCACTCTGGGCGGCTTCCAAAAAAATATTAAAATCCTCTAATACATCAAACATTAAAAGCTTCCCTAAATAGGGCTGCCTTCAGATGTCTTCTAAAAGTCTGATAGTTGTTGTTCTCTTTGACATCTGGTGGGAGGGTGTTCCACAGGGAGGGCGCCACTACCAAGAAGGACCTCTGCCTGGTTCCCTGTAACCTGGCTTCTCACAGTGAGGGAACCGCCAGAAGGCCCTCGGCGCTGGATCTCAGTGTCCGGGCAGAACGATGGGGGTGGAGACGCTCCTTTAGGTATACTGGGCCGAGGCCATTTAGGGCTTTAAAGGTCAGCACCAACACTTTGAATTGTGCTTGGAAACGTACTGGGAGCCAATGTAGGTCTTTTAAGCATAGCTGAACTAAGAACTAAGCATATCTGCTTTTTCAAAGTTCTCCCGGCAGTATAGGACCCACAAGTCTCAGCCATGTGCTTGAATAATTTAAATATTCTCCCAGCTATGTAGGAGCTGCTCATGGATAAGTGCCTCCAACACAGCTGGAAGAACATCTAAAGAACATTGTGTTCTCTTCCAAGTCCAGTCATGGTCAGCCATGAATACCCATGAACACAAGGCTTGCAAACGCTGCTAGTCAGATAACTAGTTTGAAGCGCCATAGCTAATCCAGTCTATTTAGCTTTACATAAACTTTTTCTGGTTCACAGCAGCTGCATCCTGACAGATCAGAGGACCCTCCCAACCGTAGGTCAGCAATCGGTCTCTCCCTTTCCACCTGTCTCTACAGTTAGGTATCGTTTCAGTCAACGAATCTGTACCGAGTTTGAAAAGTTCACAGATTTTACTCACTATGTGTCAGGATTTACGATCTCCCTCTCACACCAAGAGATGGCAGGCTGAAGGTTTTGTTACATTTAGATTTATTAGTATTTACACTTAGTTTCTGTCTGAGCACACAGCTCAGTCTTCTGCACCTGATGAGTCTGTTGAGTCCACTGAAAGGCGGGCTTTCTGCCAACAGGATATCCTCCATCGGCTGCCCCTCCTCCTGTTGGACTCACACCAAGCCTGGACTCTACTTCTCCAACTACGAGGAGATTCAGGAGCAGCTTGCCCAGTTTGTCCCTCCTACTCTGAGAATGTGTCTGCGATCTGTGGCCTCTCTGTCTGCCTTACACTGTATTGGGGATTTATTACGTGCATTCCAATGGAACGGGAGGGGCTCGCTTCACTCTCCATATGGGAAGAAAGCAAGCCTATGTCTCTTTTTGCCTGCCACCCCCCTTCATCTTCGGAGCCCTCACTGTCACCCTGGGAAGGACGTTCCTGACACTATGCACAACATGTCACCTACAGACCTACCTACAAATGGATACATTGGATTAAGTTTACAGCCCAACTATGAGACATACATTGCCTTAAACTAAAAGTACTGTATATCGGATATGAATAAAGGTCTCTGGTTATCTAAGATAGTAGTGGTGCATAATAAATCTGTCAACATGGGTATTATTTATTTGAAGTATGATATACAGTGGTACCTCGGGTTAAGAACTTAATTCGTTCCGGAGGTCTGTTCTTAACCTGAAACTGTTCTTAGCCTGAGGCACCACTTTAGCTAATGGGGCCTCCCATTGCTGCTGCACTGCCACTGCACGATTTCTGTTCTCATCCTGAGGTAAAGGTAACCTGAGGTACTATTTCTGGGTTAGCAGAGTCTGTAACTTGAAGCGTCTGTAACCCGAGGTGTCTGTAACCTGAGGTACCACTGTATATGTGTATGATTATTATAGTCCTCTTTTAACATGTATCGTCGTCGTACAAGACAAAGCTGCCACTTTGGCAAGATCATTCTGTGTTCTCCATGTGCTCTCCTTCTTGCCATCTGCTTCAGTTTATATGCCCTCCCAACCATAACCAATTTAATTTATTTAGAAAATGTCGGTGTGGTTTAGTGGTTATAGTGTGAACCTAGATGAGGGTTCAAATTCCTATTTGGAATGAAACTCAGGTGACCGCAGGCCAGTCACTTGTTAGCTTAACCAACTTCCCAGGGTGGTCAGGAGGATGAAGTGGCCATAGGAGGGAAGAATCATGTACACAGCCCTGAGAGAATGAGGAGGATAACATGTAATACTATTCATGTTTAACGTTATTTCAGCCATTCCCCCAAAGCTCAAAATACTGTCATTTAAATAAACAGGGTAAGGTACGATGCAACACTCACCATACAACTATGACATGATAATGATGAAAATAGCCACTTGCATTGCACTTCAGTTGTATCAGACAAAGTAAGTTGGCTTTTACCAACTTCTAGGAGAAGACAACTACTTGCGCTTGTAAAGAGTGAGAGAGAGAGAGAGATTCTATAGCACATATTTGGAATTGATTAATAACTTTGCTTAGTAGCTGAAAAGACACAATCCATCACAAGGTGCTGCTATGACTACAACATGACTGCCTTTGTTTCCAGCTCTTTCCTACAACACCTTTTATCTTTCAGTGTTGAACCTGTTCGCTGGGGAATAATAGCAATTCGCCCACATGACTGTTTACAAGAGAACTACATGCACCCTGTCACATAAGACTCCCTCTAGTAGCTAGTGAGTTGAATTCAACGTCTTGATTCCTGGCAAAGGACAAGATGGCACCCCCTCACACACAGATAGCAGCTAACTATGCTAGCAAACAAATCCTACTTCGACACTGGCAATGGAAGTACATTCTCTACCATATCTGAGAGCAGCAGGCTAGCTTAGGGGCTGAAGAGGGGACACCATGAGACACACAGCCCCTCTTTACCCTCCAGTATCTACCAAAGGGGCAATAATATCACTCTGGACGGAGCAATGAAAAACTTCTGAAACAACAGTGGGATATTAGCTCCATCCAAGGCAAGATGGAGGACAGCAGCAACCGGGAAAAGATAGACATAATATTTTACAAGGACAGGAAGAAACATCACAGACAGAATAATTGCCACACACAGGAAGAACAAGGATATAGTTTGAATGCTTTACCTGTAGATTTATAAATCATTTAATGTGTCAATATGAATGGAAGTTGTTGATATTGCAGTTGTATAAGGGATTGTTATTTTGACTGGAGTGTAATTGAAAATAAGACTTTGGAACCCAGAAATAAAGTAAATCACCAAACAATCAATTCTAGTATGTGGGGGGCCATCTGCATTATCTAATTTGGCATCTAAATGATTGGCATTAGTAACGGTATTATAATTTAGCATTGTTATAACAAGGCTATTATTGGATTGTTGTAATATAAAACTAATAAAATATAAAAAAGTAATATTACTCTGCTTCATGGCAAAGCTGGCTATGAAACTTCTTAAATGGTGTTTAGTAGGAACGACTGCTCACCCCTTCTCAGGTGGGTGGCAGTTGTGGACCTCACTTCCATCCACCATCCCCAGCAGCTAAGGCCCATGTGTTTTGCCAGCCATTAGGGAATTCCCCAGCTGGCAGAATCAAGGAGCGGGGATTCCCCATCAAAATGCCAGCTTCAAATGGGCCAATCAGAGGCCCACCAGATGGGCCATGCTTTGCTGGCTGGCTGCAGACCTTGTGGGGTCAGCCAGCAATGCATCAAAGTTGGCTGAACCCAATGTTTGCGTCACATGTTTCGGTAGGAATACAGGAAGCTTGTTTTATATGGAGCCTGGGCATTATTCCATCTCACTCAGCACTGCTGAATGGGAGCAGTTCTCCGAAGGTCTGCAAGCAAAGGTTTTTCCTTGCCCTATCTGAAGATGCTGTGGTTTGAAGCAGGGACCTTCTGCATGCAAAGCAAATGCTCTACTGCTGAGCCATAATTTATAAATATTCCCATAAATATGTAGGTCTGAAGATTCAGGCTGAAAATTCAGCTGATATTCAGGTAATAATAATAATAATAATTATTATTATTATTATTATTATTATTATTATTATTATTATTATTATATACCCCGCCCATCTGGCTGGGCCTCCCCAGCCACTCTGGGCGGCTTCCATAGAAACCAAAAATACAGTAAAATATCACACGTTAAAAACTTCCCTGAACAGGGCTGCCTTAAGATGTCTTCTGAATGTCAGGTAGTAGTTTATCAAAGTTGTTACCAAAGTAACAAAGACTTTTGCATGTAAATGGTTCACAGCCAACTATCCCTTTTGTTAGACTAATTTGCTTTGAAAATAGACTCATTCTGCACAAACCCTTAAATGGGCAACAGATTTTTATACTGATAGCACATTGCTCAGATGTCCTTTCAGAGTTGCCTGAAAAATACTGGAAGCTTTGGCAGCTGCGTAAGTGACAGTTGGAAAATTTGGCACCTGGAAACATGCAGGAGCCGGGTTGTAACTGCAGATAAACATATTGTGCCAGATACGAGCTTCAGCTGAAGACCATTCAGAAAAATCTCTGCGAGAGAAGTGGCGATGTAATTTTAAAAATATCAACTTCACACCATTAGCGCTTATAAATATTTTTATGGAGGGAAAATCTATTCTATATATTAGGAAAATATTTGCCCACCCTCTTACTGCTGCCAGAATTACTTATAGTGAGATTTGGGAGAGATGTATTGGAAGCTGACATTGATTACTGGTACGCAAAGGTGCTGGACTATTAAGAGAGTTGACATATAAACTAAAAGCATTGAAAGGTCAGTGCTAAAATGACAAATTTATTTGTATGTTCCTTTTCTGATCATACAGAAACACAAATGACACTCCCTCCCCTCTGCCTTTAAATGGATTTGGTGTGTACATAATTTGTGTGTGTGTGTGTGTGTGTGTGTGTGTGTGTGTGTGTGTGTAAGCTGTTTATTCATTTTTTTATTTTTGATTATTACCCTAATTTTGGGGGGGGGACATTTAAAACCTCAAGCATAATGCACCCATTTCCCTGCCTTAGGACATTTCCACTATTAATGAATAAAATATCCATTTTAGAAATGTTTCTCTCATTTTCCAGCCCCCATATGAATTTGAAAATCGGCACATCAATTAAAAAGAAAACAATATCCACAAAATTAATGGAACAATTTGAAACAGGATGGTGGCCTATTCTTGCATTGAGCAACCATGCACTGAAATTTAATTACTTCTGATGTAATCTATGCAATCTGTACTGCCTACCAAGTAATGGAACCAGAGGAAGCGTAATAAATTTATTGACACTATCCACTTAGTAAGAGAAATGGAAAGCAAGTATTTTTTGTTTCTGCTACCAGAAAACAGCCCCCCTCCCATACAAAACAAGCACACAATATAAGCCTTGCTTGCAGTTCACCCACAATAATTGTCCCTTAAGATGGTGCAAATGGTGATCTATTAGCAAGTTTACTTGTGCAAATAATTGCTTGTAATAGCAGATGAAGGGACTAGTGGAAGATGGGGAGTCCTTTGTGAAGAGGAAGATAGTATGCAATAGATATATTTATATTTATGGAAGAAGAGAGAGGTTCTTGGTTCATCCCTTTCCCTGAAATTAAAATGCTTAGTTGAGCTGAACCCATTCATGTGAACCCATAATATGCACAAGAAAGCTGTCCAATAAATTCCAATACGCTGAATGGAGAACTGAGTCTAGAAACCACTATTTTTGTCTACATGGAAAGTCTAACATGCATTTCCAGAGAGCTCCTCACTCAGTGGGTCTGATTGTATGGAAATGATTGTATGAACAACAGTAGGAGAAGAAGACATGTGCTCCAGTCACTTTGTGTGGACATCACCAAAATGAAATACAGGACATATTATTCCTCTGCAATTGTTGTTGTTGTTGTTGTTTAGTCGTTTAGTCGTGTCCGACTCTTCGTGACCCCATGGACCAGAGCACGCCAGGCACCTCTGTCCTCCACTACCTCCTGCAGTTTGGTCAGACTCATGTTTGTGGCTTCGAGAACACTATCCAGCCATCTCATCCTCTGTCGCCCCCTTCTCCTTGTGCCCTCCATCTTTCCCAGCATCAGTGTCTTCTCCAGGGAGTCTTCTCTTCTCATGAGGTGGCCAAAGTACTGGAGCCTCAGCTTCACGATCTGTCCTTCCAGTGAGAACTCAGGGCTGATTTCATTAAGAATGGATGCGTTTGATCTTCTTGCAGTCCATGGGACTCTCAAGAGTCTTCTCCTCTGCAATTATCACTCCCCAAAACACACTTGGCACAGCTCTTCAGCCTCACCTGCAAGTTGTTGTTGTTGTTGTTCTTTAATAATAATAAAAAAGAGGGGGAAATCAGAGCAAAACCTTATCGCACTGCAATGGAACATTCATCGTATTATGCTGAAAATGATCCATCAAATATAATTAAAATTCACTGAAGCAGAAAAGCTCTAACCTGGACCACTCTGTACTGGACATGATTAGCAGTTTAGCCGTTAATAGTTGCTCATCTGTTAAACGGGATTCACAAGTAAAGCTTCTAATACGTAGAATATTGGGGAGGGGGGGAGAGAGAGTATGCACCTTCCCTATCGATCCAAATAAGTTGACAGTATGTAAGAAATATTATAAAACATTATTGAATGATTTGTCAAGTAATATCACCATTGCTGCATCAAGTAAAACCAAGCAATTATAAGTTTTTTTGCGGGGGGGAGGGGAGTAGGTTTCTTTTATAAAGTTAGATGTACATGCTGAGTATACTTTATTGCTTCTTAATGAAATGTTATCATGTCTTGTGTAAGGTTGGCATTTATGTGCATGTCAATAACGTTCAATAACGTTTTTAAAATATTAAAAGTAGACTTATCTGAAATCAGACTTTAATGGGCACACACATTATACTATCTCCTGAGAGGACAGACTTGCAAACGCTTCAAAAAGCATCTCTTTACCAGCAAATAAATACAGGACATACATACATTTTGATTTTGTCAAAATGGGTGTGCCATGTTAATGAGAAATATGCAAAAAGCTTCCTTTTGAAAACAAACAAAAATACAATCTAAAGCATATTTATCATACATGCTTTGCCATGATTGTTCTGGAGTTGGGGTGGGGTGGGTGAGTTAAAATTGACTTCTACAATCTGTTGATTTAACAAAATATATATCAATGCTATCTCCTATTTCTAATTTTATACTTGTATTCTGCAAAGGATGACATTAGCCATGTTACTATTACTGCACTTGGTAAATTGCTACCCACATGTAAAGTATGCCATTTGCAGAGTTTCTGATTTCTGAGTGCTTATGTTTCCAAACACAAATTATACATCAGAAAATGGGCAAGACTTTAAATCCACTGAAACAAATCATATGTTATGGTCTTTGAATAGCATAAATAAATAGACTGTCAATTGCTGATACATTTATTTATTTACTACACCACCCTTTACCTGAGGATTACAGGGTGGTTTACAATATAAAAACACAAAGTGTGTTCTCACTATAGGAGAGCACGTGTTGCGGATGGGGCCTAGCAAGACACCCCGTAGTTGCCAGGCAGGATAAGATAGAGGGGCCTGGCAAGGATTGGCTGTTTGTGTTGCTGGGGTAAAATTGATGTTGCCAATTTGGGGGTGGGAACAGAGGTTATTTAAACAAGGTTCACAGCAAGCTGCTTTCTCTTTCGATGTGGGAACCGGATCACCCGCTCGCCCTCCCTTTTGGGCTTGTGCTTTGACCTTGCTATGCCTGTCATGGGGTCGTCCGCCTTGGTGCGGGGGCCTGGTAGGAATTTTTCCATTTGGCTGATTGGTGTGTGCCATTTGGTTTTTGCCTACTGCGTAGCAAATCGTCACAACTTGTAAGGTTGGCGGTTAGGCATTGGTTTAAATTGGTTGGTGGAGGGGTATGGATTGGCTGTGCCTGCCCCTCCAATGCTGCTGCTGCTGCACGGGAATTCCGTTAAAGGAATTCAGGGGCTTACCATCCTCTCGTCCAAACCCTTGGTGCAGGGTGCGGGCCGCGTAAGCCCCTGGGAGCATGCGGGGAGAAGCTGAGGGTCTGTGTCGCAGCTCCAGTTATCCCTGATCTTGTTCCTCCACACTGGCTCTCGCTGGAATCCGGGAGTCAGTGCTGTCCCCCAAGGCGGGGGGGACAGATAGTCATAACCAATGCCTAAGCAACCACTCACAATTTGTATGTTTAATAAAGTTGTGGCCAAAATTATGCCAAAAACCTTAAACAAAAATTTATGAGTGATGTGTGAGTTATTGGGGTAGGGGTGTTTTGGGGGACCTCAGCACGCAAAAAGCCCACCATAGTAACACAACAACAATCCCCCCATCCCAATTTAAAAGACCATATATTGTTTAATTAGCCAAAGGCTTGGAAGAAGAGGGATGTTTTTGCCGGGCACCTAAAGATATGTACAGAAGGCAGCAGGTGAGCCTGCTTGGGGAAAGCATTACACAAACTGGGAGCCATTGCAGAAAAGGCCCGTTCTTGTGTTGCCACCCTCTGGACCTCTCATGGAAGAGGCACATGAAGAAGGGCCTCAGATGAGGATCTCAGGGTCCAGCTTGGTTCAGATGACGAGAGGGGGTCCTTAAGGTATTGCAGTCCTATGCCATTTAAGATAGGGTTACCAGACGTCCCAGGTTCCCAGGGACAGTCCCCAGATTTGCAAGTCTGTCCCCAGACAAATTCCGTCCCTGGAATGTCCCCAGATTTGCAAATCTGCCCCCGGGAAACGTGGCAGCGGCAGCCTCAGCAGCCTGGCTTCAGGAGCTGCTTGCTGCCCGTTGCCATGGTGCCCGCCATTTTTCCTCCCCGGAAGACCCCGTATGATGTGTCTTGTGTGCAAATAAAATAGGGATTAGCTAAGAACCATACTATAATTAATTTATGGACTGCTGTCTGCCCAATTTAGGATGGAGATGTTAGTATTTCATACCTCCGGTGCTGCAGATGAGATTGTTGTAAATCGCATGCCTGACTGAGAAGAGCATGAGAAACAGAAGACAGTCTTATGTCTTTTACTTGTTCTGTTTGTTCTCTCGGAGCTGGAGAGAATGGACACCATTATGCCTTTGTCTGTACATAGTGTGTAAATAAATACAGTGGTACTTCGGGTTAAGAACTTAATTTGTTCTGGAGGTCCATTCTTAACCTGAAACTGTTCTTAACCTGAAGCACCACTTTAGCTAATGGGGCCTCTGGCTGCTGCCGCGCCACCGCCACACGATTTCTGTTCTCATCCTGAAGCAAAATTCTTGACCAGAGGTACTATTTCTGGGTTAGCAGAGTCTGTAACCTGAAGCATATGAAACCTGAGGTACCACTGTAGTAGGTTAGATCTACAATGTCTCACTCTTCTTGCTGTGCTTTGCCAGAAGATTAATGTGAGTAAATCATCTGATTCATGTCGCTGGAGCACTCTGGAGAAGAAGGGAAATGCCATTTCCAGTGTTGTGCATACTGGAGGACGCTCAGGATTTTGGGGGCTTGCAGGCTCACCCCCCAGGCTGTTTCCCAACAGGAGGAAGTGGTCCTTCGCAATGACTATCAGAAGCTTCATAAGATATGCCGCACTGAAAGCCCAATGATTATTAAAGGGGATGATAAATAATTGTTCTTAAGTATATTGAATAGAAACCATGTTCAGACCTTCAGGTTGAAGTGGCAGGTGGGGATGAGTGATCTAAGCCTCACTCTCTCTCTCTCTCAATGATGCAAGTACCAGGTGTGAAAGTCATTCATCTGAAAGCGGCTGCTTACTCATGTGTCAAGGTATGGAACCCTGGCTAACCAAAAGTCCTGTCCATGTATGCCTGCCCTCTTCAGACTAACACTAGGTAAAAATGATAAAGGTAAAGGACCCCTGAACAGTTAAGTTAAAGGCGACTATGGGTTTACAGCCCTCATCTTGCTTTCAGGTCGAGGGAGCCGGCGTTTGTCCACACACAGCTTTCCGGAAAATGTGCCCAGCATGACTAAACTGCTACTGGTGCAATGGGACACTGTGATGGAAACCAGAGCAAACGGAAACACTGTTTACCTTCCTTCTGTAATGGTAGCTATTTATCTACTTGTACTGGTGTGCTTTCGAATTGCTAGGTTGACAGGAGCTGGGACAGAGCAATGGGAGCTCACCCTGTCATGGGGATTTGAACTGCCGACTTTCCGATTGGCAAGTCCAATAGGCTCAGTGGTTTAGAGCACAGTGCCACCCGCATCCCTAGACTAACACCAAACTAGCATTGTCCAGGGAGTGTTCCTGTTGCATGAAGAAGAAGAAGAAGAAGAAGAAGAAGAAGAAGAAGAAGAAGAAGAGAAGAGTTTGGATTTGATATCCCGCCTTTCACTCCCTTTAAGGAGTCTCAAAGCGGCTAACATTCTCCTTTCCCTTCCTCCCCCACAACAAACACTCTGTGAGGTGAGTGGGGCTGAGAGACTTCAAAGAAGTGTGACTGGCCCAAGGTCACCCAGTAGCTGCATGTGGAGGAGCGGAGACGCGAACCCGGTTCCCCAGATTATGAGACTACCGCTCTTAACCACTACACCACGCTGGCTCACGCTGCTGTTCAGGATTCCCCACTTGTCCTTTTGCATGCAAAGTTGGAACACCTGGAGTGGGCTTAACCATCTTCAGATACAATATTCTGTACATTCCACAGAAGTTCAGCGGACAGACATTTTCCATAACTCCAAAATGTCAATAGCAATTTCACCAGCCTTCTAACATTCCGTGCTCTTTCCACTTCATGTTAAGCTGCCACATGCCCCTTGCATTAATGAACACCGGCTTTTAACCACTAAGCAATTTCTAGCCAGCTGCTTAGGTAAGGATTTGCATTTTTCACCGCATTGTTTTCCCAGCACTGCCTTGGATCATGTGTACCTGCTATTCAGAGTCTGATGTTGCAGGGAGACAAGAAAGGTCCTGTAAATAGATGGAAGCAGAGCAGCGGCTCAGTAGTAGAGCATACATTTTGCATGTGAAAGGTTTGGGGGAATCTGCAGCTGCCAGAATTGTTCTGTTGCTCTGCTTTATCTCCCAAAGCTAGATCTTCTGAACTAAAATTATTATGATTATGATTATTATTCCCTTCACCCAAGGATCACTGGTTGCTTTACAGCAGGGGTAGGCAACCTAAGGCCTGGGGGCAGGATGCGACCCAATCACCTTCTAAATCCGGCCCACAGATGGTCCAGGAATCAGCATGAGTAGAATGTGCCCTTTTGTTTAAAATGTATCTCTGGGTTTTTTGTGAGGTCTGCCTGGTGTTTTTACATGAGTAGAGTGTATCCTTTTATTTAAAATGCATCTCTGGGTTATTTGTGGGGCCTAGGAATTCGTTCACCCCCCCCCAAAAAAAAAAATAGTCTGGCCCCCCACAAGGTCTGAGGGACGGTGGACTGGCCCACGGCTGAAAAAGGTTGCTGTCCCCTGCTTTACAGTATAAGAACAATATATACATAGAGAATACTAACAAACAAAACAGTAACCCCCTTTATGGAACAAAAGTCCATAAAGGTAAAGGGACCCCTGACCATTAGGTCCAGTCATGACCGACTCTGGGGTTGCAGCGCTCATCTCGCTTTATTGGCCAAGGGAGCCGGAGTACAGCTTCTGGGTCATGTGGCCAGCATGACTAAGCCACATCTGGCGAACCACAGCAGCACACGGAAACTCTGTTAGATTGTTTAATTAGCCAAAGGCCTGGAAGAAAAGTAATGTTTTCACCTGACACCTAAAGATATGTAATGAAGGTTGTAGACTAGCTTCCATTTGTGTAGATTTCTCATAAAAAGCAGATGAACAAAGTGCAACAATTCTGCAGAAGCACCAAGTTTCACTTGCTTTCAGTCTAAAAGTTTCCAAGCTAATCTTTGCACAAACATGAAGTCAGACGTCAAATTTGAAAATGAACCTTGCAGGTTCTTGCATATGCCAACAGATTCTGGATGATACAAGGAGAGTGTACGCCAAGTGATGGGGAAGCATCATAGCACAGTAGACATGGTGTTAACAGCTTGCATCACCACAGCTTGGAACATGTTTCCTGGCTAAATAAAAATTTATTAAATTCAAGAGACAGCAAGTCTATGTGGCTTATATAATGAACTTCAACAAGCGCTTGTTGTTCAGATCTTTGCCTTTGCCTTATATTTCTCAAATTAAGTTTTTAAAATTGAGAACAAATCAACAACTTCTCAGGACCAGTCTCAAGAGTAATAATTTGGACAACAACAGCGGCAAGAATTATATTAGCACAAGCTTGGAAGACAAAAGAAATACCAACAAAAGAACAATGGCAAGGGAAACTTATGGACTATGAAGAATAAGCAAAATTAACAGATAAATTACATGAAAAGGATAACAAAGACTTTAAAAGAGAATGGAAACCATTTACAACATATATGAAGAGGCAACATAAAGAATTGGACTCATTGGCAGGGTTTGAATAAACAAACACAATTGTATATAACAAAAAAGAAGGCTATATGTATTGGGGAAATTTTGGGAAACAACATGCAGGGTGAGTAATATGGAAATAAAACAAAATGGGAATATGAGGGAAGTCCAGGGGAGGAGGGGGGAATGGAAAATTGTTAGAGAAATATTGTTAAAGGATGTATACATGGAAAAACCGATAAAAAAAAATTTGTTTATTTTAAAAAAGAGTAATAATTTGGACTTCACATATCTAATTTCCCTACAATAATATCACTTATGGGGTCAAAGTTTATAACTTATAAGTCTGATGTTTTGTCAGTCTTGTTGGATTTAAATTGTTTGTTTGCTCTTCTTGAAGCAGGGCCCTAGTTCATCTTCTGTGCTGTAGATCTGCTCTCCTGGACTGCTTCCTGCTCTCTTATTTGGAATCTTTTCCCATACATTCTCCCAAGCAAAATTGAATACTAATATTTTCTTCCTATTTTTGTACCATGCAAGATAAATAAAACTTTCCCCAGCTATTCATGAATTATTGAATTTGCTTCATAAAAACGTTCCATGTTTAGAGCTCTCTGGAGCTTTGGTTTTTATTGACCAAGAATCTAAAATGAGCTTTCTTCTACCAATATTTTAATCTTAAAATAGGAAGAAAGATCAAGGGATTTGGATGAGGACAGATGCCATGGATCTGCTTTGACGTCTCATGCACCACATCAGTCAAGAATATTGCTCTTGCATTTTTCCATAGGTCTCACGGTATGGTTTGCCACTTATACAATTTCCAGTTGTAGAAGGGTAATTGTTCACAATTTACCTAGTTCGTGAAATGCAGATTTTCCCAGCTATTAATTCTCAGATGTATTGAGAACCAAGCATTATTTTTCTGAGAAATCATCCTATGACTTGGAATAGAAAATGAGATTTTCCACATGTACGTTCAGTAATGATGGGTAAAAAACCCCACAGGGATTCCCTTTTATCTGTCTTTTAACAACATATAACAGGTTTATGGTAGGCAACCAGAAAGTTCAAGTCTTGAGACTGAATTCCTGAAAACAGGAACTAAAGGGCTTCCTAGAACCATCTAGATGCCTAACGTGGAAAGCAAAATGTTGAACTAGAAGTACCTTTGATCAGGGCTTTCCTTACTTTAAACATGCATTTACTGGGTATGGAGGCCACAGTCTCCTGTTGCTGCTTCCCAGCTATGGAACTATTAATTGGGAGTTTGTTGATGGATCTCAACCAAAACTCTCCGCTACTGGCTGCTTAGTCCGTGTAGTCCAGGATGATGACTCAGGTTAATAGGAATGGAATTGCCTAAAAAAGACGTTAGATTGTTTTTGTATGCCACAACTGCAGCGAGAATTTTACTAGCCAAAAATTGGAAATCACAAGAACAGTGGAAGATTGGCAGATGAAGATGTTGGACTTTTTGGAGCTGGCTGAACTGACTGGAAGAATCCACGATCAGAAAGAGGAGGAACATCAAGAAGACTGGAAGAAATTTAAGGAATATTTAGCTAAATATTATAATATAACATAAGTGGAAATACTTGCAAGTACCAATTTGGTTTAGGATTAAAGTATGTTGAATTGTATAATACTATGGATTGAGAATATTATGAAAAGAAAGGAAGTTAGTAATTTGAATAAGTTACTTTTTTAGAAAGTGGATATCGGAAGATTGCTAAAATGAGATTCAATGAAAATCAGTTAGGAAGGACTCGAGGAAGTCATTTAACAATGGGAATTAATTTGCATTTGTAATATTAAGAAGTTTTATATGTTTGTCTTTTTAACATGTTTTGTTATTTTGTGTTGTGTTATATTTGTTATAAATTTGGAAAACTAATTTAAAAAATTGGGGGGGGGGGGGAAGGATGACGACTCAGGATCATAACTTGCCGAACAGTAACTTGATTTGTATTTGCTTTTATTATATACAGAGTATAGCACAGCTTTGTACAAGTTACTATATACACAGACTGAATTCAAACTCTGTACACCAACCTCTGAACTCCAACACCAAGCTACTGTGTCATGCTGCTTACAAGGGGAAACTTTTAGCCAATCACCACCTGTTGCAAGGCTTCCCTATCTCCAAACAGACTTTCTCACATATTCTTGTTTCACTTGGCTTCTTGCCAACTCACTAATTGTCCACTTCAAAGCTGCGGTTTCTCACAAACCTCAACAACTGGGGGCCAGAACTCAGTGACAGAGCATCTGCTTGGCATGCAGAAGATCCCAAGTCTCATCCCCAGCATCTCCAGGTAGGCTTCAGGGAATCCTATCCCTCCCATGCAGTGCCGGATTTACGTATAAGCTAAACAAGCTATAGCTTAGGGCCCCACTCTCTTGCCGTCCCCCCCAAAAAGGAAAAAAACAACTAGATGTACATTTCCAAAATGTAAGATAAAAATCAAAATAAAACCCGCATAAAGCAACTGTGTTTTGTGTTGTGTATGCTCCTATGATGTAAGTAATGGACCCCGCCTGCTAGTCTGCTCCCTAAAATATCACTGGTTTGCTCGTTTCTATATATAGGGTGCCTACATTCTGCATGTGCAAATGCCTTTAGATACCTATCAGGTCCATAAATTACCATATAGCATATATTCAACACAAAAAACAGTGACAATTTGTTGTTGACAAAGGACAGCTGGACATATAAAGGGCCCCATTACCTTCAGTAGCTTAGGGCCTCATCAAACCTAAATCGGGCCCTGCTCTCATGGTGGCAGCCAAGGAGCAGAGAAACAAAGGAGTTCTTGCCAAGTAATTTATACAATATTCACAGAGAGAGGTGAAGGGATGGCATTGCTTCAAGTAAAGTCCCACCCCCTATGTCTCCCCTATTCTACATCACCCCTGCCTCGGCTAATCTGAGCTTTCTGCCTCTGAGCTTTCTGTTATACTATCCTCAATGCTCGTCTGGTTCTTGGAAAGGGGGGTGGGGTGTTAGTATTGCTTTTGAAAGACACTGAGTCTGTCAGCTGTCTCTGCCCTGGTGCTGCTGCTTCTTCCTGATGGTCCTCTTCCAATATTTTCCAGCTTCTGCCCTCTGCAGTCTCAGAACTATGCCCTTCTGCAAACCACTAATCTAAATCTATACTGTTCTCCTGTTCTCAGGAAGGTTCAGAAGGAAGAGGGAGGCGATCCCCACCATTCCTCCTCAGTCCAGCCCCTGGTAGCTGAGCTAGATAACACAGTGATTTGACTTGGTCTAAGGCAGCCCCCTGTGTTTCTATGTGCATATGTGACAGAGAATGTGTACTATATAAAATGTCTTATTATTTATATTCCAAAACCGCTCAGGTGAACAGCATTTAGGCCAGTTATAACGTGTTTTCCACACCTGTGATTTGAACGTGACGAAATTTCAGTAGGAAGGGTGAGCAACAACAACAAAAATCACCATTCCTTTGGCATAATATTGGCAGATAAAATGAAGGCAGAATATTGCTTTAGAACAGTAATGGGGACCATGTAGCGCTCTGGGTGTGGTTGGATATCAACTCCATCCTTCCCCAGCCAGAATAACCAATAGTCAGTGTTAATAAGAGTTATAATTCAACAACATCTGGGTAGTCACCAGTTCCTTATCCCTGGAATAAAGCAAGAATTCTACAGGTTTCAAATCCCTGCTTACGCATACACACACACAGAAAAAAACCTGACCTGCATACTGAAATGCATTTTTTAATTTTTTTTTACCAAGGCCCTGCAAGAGGCATTATGAGACTGGAAATGTTAACACAAGTAATAATCGAAAGGGCACTATGGTACACTAAAGCTGTTTTTTAATATTAGCAGAGTCTCCCCACCCCTCCTCCACAGGAGAATTGTATTTCTGCCCATCTCATGTAGCTGTCAAAAGTGCCTGGAAACAGGAAGCAATGATACTTATTTTGTCTCTGGGTTGCTGACAGCAGTACAACACATACATGCCCACTTAAACCGACAGACATCAAGCTGTATGAAAACACAAAACCCATGGGAATCTCATCTAAGCATGTATTGGAATATACCAGCCAGAATAATGCCCCGACACATAAGGGCAGTTTATAACACTCCACTAGAACACTTTTTCCCACTGGTCTTCCAGGAGTTCCTGCCCTATCACACTGTGGTTGAATGCATGCTTTGACTCTGAATAAAATTGTAAACACTCTTGTCCTTTAATATTGAGGACTTGTATGCATATATACAGCTTTATTCCTTCCAATTAATGTTTTCAGCACTAATGAGGGTAGATTAAAAATATTGAATGTAGATCAGATTTTAATTGGAATGGCCTCTCCGGAGATTACTTCTATGCTGATGGTATTGCTTTAAATGGTCCATGCAGAAATTCAGGTAATGACTACAAACTAGCAATGCAGCTTTGTATCCACAAATAGGACTTCTGTGTTGCAAATGGAGGAAGAGAGCAGATTGTGCAAACACTGGTTTGTGCATGTCATATTTGGCTATGGATGTCAAATGCACATGTTGCGGTAGATTATGAATGGGGAATCTGTGTGACTCTAATATCTGCTCCAGTCAGCATGACCAACGCTCAGAGATTACAGAAATTGTACTCAAACAGCATCTGAAGGTCAGCTGTGGAGAAAGTTGCTCGGGCGCCTGGGGCGGGGTGCCCAGGGGCAATTTGCCCATAGGGGCAGGGCAAGGGCAGGATGAACCACTCATAGGGGTGGGTTGAAGGCGGGGTGAGCTGCCCATAGGGGCAGGTCACACCACGGGGCCTCCGGAGTCTACCCACCTCCTCCGACTCAGCCACCCTATAGCTAGGGGGGAGGCAGCGGACAGACTGTTTGGGCAGCACAGAGCCTGCATGAACCATCACGTCTCTCCCAGGAGAGACATGTGGCTCAGGAGTGCAGCAGGCCCTGTGGCGAGTGCTGCCCGGCATTTTGTCATCCCTATCAGTGGTGACACCCCACCTACCAAAGGAGCCTGTGCGTTTCACCTAACCAAGGAGGTAAAACTGAGTAACAGCTGGTTGTTGTATTTCCACAGATGGGGGAATAAGCTATTGTGTGTATTCTCTTTCCCAGAAGGCCTGGATGAGACCTGAAACCTGCAGAGGACCAGAAATTGTCCCATTGGCCTGTCTGCAGTCCCATGCTCCATCTTAAGAATCTTACAAGATGCAGACATGGGTGATTTGAACAAAAGTCTCCTCCACTCTTTGTGTTTCACATCATATAGCCTGAGGAAGAGCTCTGGAAATCTAACAAGCTTGCGCACTATTTTGTAAAGTTTTGGTTCATCAAATAAAGGTATTGCCCTGATATGTATTTTGGTGTGTGTGTGTGTGTGTGTGTGTGTGTGTGTGTGTGTGTGTGTTTTCTTATGTGCCCACATGGCTCCTTCATAGTATAATTTATCCTCTTCCTTCTCTTGTCCTCCATGTTTACTCTAGCCATGCTGCTCTCAGCCCATTTTCTACATTCTCGCCTGAGTGGTGCATGCTCTGGCTATCTCCCACTTGGACTACTGCAATGCGCTCTACATGGGGCTACCCTTGACAGTGACTTGGAAACTACAACTAATACAGAATGTGGCAGCAAGACTGGTGACTGGGAGTGGCCGCCAAGACCATATAACACTGGTCCTAAAAGACCTACATTGGTTCCTGGTACGTTTCCTAGCACAATTCAAAGTTCCTGCATTCAATCCACGTTAGGATAGGTTGGTTAGCTATCAACTGTTTGGTTCCAATGTAACACCATTCATGGTCAGTGGTGGCTTGCGAAGAAGGGTGGAGGCCATGGTATCTTTCCAGGGACAGGGATGGGGGGAAATTTTGATTCAGTTTGTTTTTAAAGGCAAACCTACCTAATATACGCTTTCCAAAACAATATGCGAACCTAAATGCAGCCATCCTTCACAAGGTGCACGTCTCTGAATTTTGCAGGCCAAGTAATCTTCATACAGAAATGCATACACTGGGGTAAAGTGTGTGTAAAAAATGCATCTATCCGTGAAAATGTCGTTGAAGAAATTATATTGAGGAAAATCTGTTTTGCAAAATTATATTCTGCAGAAGGCCCTGCAAATGTGTATACTATGAGAATCAGCTGGAGGCATTTCTCCGGAATCTGTGCTTCTTCCTTTGGTGCGGTGTGTGTGTGTGTGTCACAAACTGATGTAGAAACATGGAGAAATGTACTTGGTTGGAAAAAGGAGAAAACTGAGAGGAAATAGCCAGCTTACCCCTCCCTAGTGGAAAGACAAGCTGGCGGCGGTGAGGTCAGGAGAGTTCTAGGCTGGTAATTCAAGACGACAGGGAGGTCACTCCATTGGCTACTGCTGGTTTACTCAGTCCTTGACTGAGATGCAACTGAAGTCCTCGGTCTTTGTCATTCCTCGAGTGGATATTTCCAGTGTGAGGGGAAGACGCTTCTGCCATTGTCTCTCCCATCTTCTGTGGATAGTTCTTTTTTTACTCTCTCTTCCCCTCTCTGTAACTGTCTTCATCTGCTTTCCTTTCCTTTCCTCCTTTTTTCAGCTCTCCATTCTTCAATCCACTCTTCTCAGAACTCTTTCCCAACCTCCTGAGAACAAACACTTCAGTCTCCTACAGCAGTGCCTAAGGGCCAAAAGGGCTGTGCTTCAATCGTCCCACAGAGGGCTTGACTGTACAGGCTTACATGATAAAGCACAGTAAGCAACACTAAAAAAAAAGTTCGGCTGTATTTCTCCAGTGGAAAGTGGCTACCACCAGCATACAAAATAAGCGGGGGGAGAATGTAAAAACTGGAATAATTTTAACACTGACATTTTGAAGAAACTGGAGGAAGATGATAGGAGTGTCAGATGGTATGGATGTGTCAGAAAGACAGTTTGTGGTTGAGAACAAGAGAGAAAAATTGATGTTTGTGAGTCATCAGCATGGATGATCACCCAGGAAAATGAAGTAGGGGAAGGGCTGTGAACTCTGAAGCACTGTCAGAGGAGCAGCTGTCAAGCAAAATGAAGAATAAGTATCCAAAAGAATCCAGGAGAGTGGCAATAATTCCCTAACATGGAAAATATGCTGATGAGAGATGTGTGCTTAAAGCCAAGAAAGCTATAGCTGAACTTCATCAAAAAAATACCTTTCACCTCAACCAAAAGTAAGGCTCCTTCAAAAGGATGCACGGAAGAGCTTTTAAAAACCTCTGTCGCATCATTCTCAGAAGTACAACAATAAAAAGCAACGCTCGGGTAATAATTCTGGGGGTGAAGCAGTTCGGCTCGCAAGCATTTCCAACTGCACCTGACATCTCACTATATATGTTTGTATTTTAGCAGCAATACGTCATGGCTAGGGTGCAGTAATTCTCAACCTTTTCCAAGGAGAAGTTGAAGCCATGCAATTCAAGTTATTATTATTATTTTCTGCTATCATATCCCCGATATATATCCAATACAAACAATGGAAATTCCATATATATAAATCCAGACACCTTTTCCATTGGGTGGCATTGTGGCCAGGCAAGCGGGGACTCAATTGTGATCCGATCAGGGGCAGGGAAGTGATGCCTGCTTCTGCATTTTCTGACCACGTCACTGGCACTGGGAGGGGCCTGCCCTACATGGCACTTCTAACCAATAAGCACTAGGAAGGGAGTGGTCGCAGGAGATTTAACCGTGGCGCGGCCAGGCAGGACCTCCTCTTATAATTTGCCACCCACTCCACTGGCTGATTGAGTTTATACAGACACATAAAGCTTCCTGGCATTCTATTCTTCCTATCATTATAGAGCTGAAGGTCGTACTGTCCACTCACCAGGTCCTTGTGGACCATCTTACAGAACTTGCCACAGCATGCCACTGCAGATGTGCTACTTTGAAGGGCACCTGAGAAGCCTTCACTTCCAGGCAAATTCAAGCCAACTAAAGCCAACTGTAGCCTACAGATGGAGGAGATATCTTCTCTGGGGTCAATCTGGGAGCTCATAACATTCCAAGCGAGAACAAAATGCACTGACCTATTCTCCCAATTCTTCAGTGTATCATGTTGGCATGTGAAGAACATGGAATAATAACTACTGGAGTGGAATTCTATGCAGTATTTGTGAGTCCTGAAGCCTGGAACCAAGCACACAACCTCATAACAGGGTTGCCTAGCAATAAGTTTTTTCCCCAGTGGAATTCCAGTAGTAGTGTCTGCTACTTCAACAAAATACTTCCATTTATGGAATGGCACCTGTTATTCAAAGAAGGTCTCCTTAAAATCTAACCCAGTGGTTGTCTATGTGATGCCAACAATTAACACGAATATCTCCTTTAGCACCTGTGATAGCATCATATTATCATATTATATAGCATCATATTATATTATATTATATCAGCTCAAAAATATTCCTGTTCCTGTACCTATTTATCTTCTTGCACTGGCGTGCTTTCAAACTGCTAGGTTGGCAGGAGCTGGGACAGAGCAACAGGAGCTCACCCCATTGCCGCTGACCTTCCAATCGGCAAGCCCAAGAGGTTCAGTGGTTTAGACCACGGCTCCACCCGTGTCCCGAATAAACAAGCACACAATCACTGATAGGTCCACCCACCATTGTGAGGCTCAAAGCAATGAAAATGATGCCTCCCCAGCTGTTGCCATTGGCTGTGGGTTTCTTGTGATGTCACAAAGGCACTTGGCAACTGAGTGGATATAAAGACAGGCCAAGGGGAAAGCCCTTTTCTGTTTCTAGCAGGACAAACCTGGCAATAGATGTGACATTCAGCACTGCCCAGGTTTCTTTCACTTGGAGGAAGCAAACTGGTGAATGGAAGGAGGCAATCCTCTGGCACTGGGATGCTAAAAAGGCAAATTTGCTTGCTTGAAGGCTGCTGGTATCTGTGACTGGAAGTTGGCAGACGTCTCATGATGGACCTAACAGTAGCTTCTGGCACAATGGAACACTGTGATGTAAACCAGAGCACACGGAAATGTCATTTACCTTCCTGCCGCAGCGGTACCTATTTATCTACTTGCACTGTGTGCTTTTGAGCTGCTAGGTTGGCAAGAGGTGGGACAGAGCAACGGGAGCACACCACATCGCGGGGATTCGAACCGCCAACCTTCTGATCGGCAAGCCCCAAAGGCTCAGTGGTTTAGACCACAGTGCCACCCACTTCCCATGTACCTTCACCTTCACCTTTATGATATATGGTTTATTTAAACATATATACAATTGAGGGGTTCACAGCATTAACACCCCAAGGGGGTCTTGCTTCTCCCATAGCCACAACCTTGGATTCCAACAAAACCAACTCTGGCTCTCAAACATTGCTCTGACTCTCCAGCTTGCTGCTTTCATTCTAGGTCACATCACTGCAAACTCTCAACTCTCACCTTTGTTTTTTTCTAACTACCAGCCGGTTGAGTGAGTCTGCCCCACATTTGTCATCTCTTACAGATCCACTTTCCTTTCTTTTGCTTAATGGCCCATTACCCAGACTATCATCTCAAGACAGGAAGCTAGCCTGGCTTGTATTTCAACACTTGCTAGACCCATGGGTTCGAAGAGTCTCTCATAACAACATGACAAATCCTTTTGATTCCGTTTCCATCCTCTAAGTGTTTTCTCGCCTCTGTAAATCAAATTCTCTTTATCCCCATATATAGTTTTTAGGCATGGGGGTGCAAATCTTGTGACTAGCCCTCCATATGTTATGACATTTGCTGAGATCTGTTTGCCATATTACATATGTTTTTTAACAGGTCACTTGCTCTAAGTCGTCTCCTGGTGGTTTTTTGGAGTTGACCTGCTGTACCAGCTGTCTCTCTCTACTCCTGTTATTAGAAGCTTCATTTCTATTTGTCATTGCCAATTTCCTCTTTGTTGATGATTGTTTTGCATGTCAGCAAAACCAGACGGTGTACCATCTTGAAGGAACCACCCTGTATGTCAGCAAACTAATTAGAGGGGCTCAATTGCTGCCGCAACAGCTTGCGGTATCTGAGGGATCTTCCTGCTAAAGACACAGTCATAAATCATTATTCAGAGTGACATTAATGAATTGGTCTCTGCCCAGGATTTATCCAGTTGCAGAACTAGTTATCAAGGTGTTTTATTAAAAGCTCACTCTAATATTAAAGCCATTTCCATCAAGGTTCCCTGCCAGGATCTTCATTTTTACTTCATTCATACACATGGGCCTAATAGGATCACAGTTCTGCTGCAGCTCATTCTGCAAATACATTTCCAGTGTGTTTGTAAAACTGTGGGAGAACATTTTAAAAGTTAATGTTGATAATGCAGTTACCAATTCCAGTAATAGAACTGTCCTTACAATAAATGCCTGAAATTTAGTGAATGTTAGTACTCGCATGGGAACATTCCTACTCACTCTTTCTCTCTCTTTCTTTCTTTCTTTCTTTCTTTCTTTTGTGCACTTAAAAGACAAAACATTGGTGAATGCCAAATCTCACTTAGGTGACTATACATACCAACTGGTATATTCACTGAGCAATAGTCGGCCCTTTGAGATTTATCAAATCTGATAGATTCCTGAGTGCGCTGGGGGATTTCGCAGTAGACAAAGTTTGTGATTCTGCGGAGGCCCTTAGCTCATTATGGAACACGGAGGCTAGTTCTACACTGACCCGTTTAACCCCCTATTAGAATGATAGATCAATTGTTTTTCTAAGTCAAATAAGCATTTATTGTAACTTAATGTTCAATGATGAAATTAAATTACAAATATGCAAACACACAGAATTTTATGAAGATGCAGGGCTTTGCTATGATTGATCAATACAGTGGTACCTTGGTTCTCAAACTTAATCTGTTCTGGAAGTCTGTTCCAAAACCAAAGCGTTCCAAAACCAAGGCATGCTTTCCCATAGAAAGTAATGCAAAATGGATTAATCCATTCCAGACTTTTAAAAACAACCCCTCAAACAGCAATCCAACATGAATTTTACTATCTAATGAGACTATTGATCCATAAAATGGAAGCAATAAACCGTGTACTGCAGTCACACAATCAATCAATCAATCGGTAGTTGAACTGGGTTCCACACAGTCACAAAAAGAGCTGCAAAAACAAAAACACAAAATAAATAGTAAAAACAGACAGACCTCAACATAACACTCAAAACGGAAGTGTGGGACTCAAAACGGAAGTGTAACACTCAAAATGGAGCACGTTTTGGCTTTCAAAAAAAGTTTGCAGACCGGAACACTTACTTCTGGGTTTGCAGGTTCCAAGTGGTTTGAGTACCAAGGCTTTTGAGAAGCAAGGTACCACTGTATTATTTTTTTTCCCATCCCACATCTTCAGGCTCTGTTGCACTTTCTGAGGACTCAAAAGTATGGCAGGTTTCAGCTGGTATTCCTTAGAGGTTGATTAGCTGTCTGCCTTTTTGACTACTTCAGACCTCTTTCTGAAAGTGCTGCTGAAGCTGTGATGTTAGCAGTACCCGAATCCATATTGCTCTCCTTTGCATGTAAAATATGTATGGAGAGCAAAAAGTTGACCAAGTGCATTAAAGCTCAGAATCCAGGGAATGGTTTATTCAGTACAGCTTTCGTTTCTTATTCATAACTAGAGTACTGAAGACCACCAGTTTCCTAGATGTCCCTTTATTTATTGCTGATAATAAAAACAGAATAGTGAGAATACAGATAAAGTTGTTTGTGTTACTTGTGAGTGTGGGGTGGTAGTTAGAAATAGCAGATAAAGCTAAAGAACATTATCCTTTCTCAGAACTGCATTAAAAAAAAATAAAGACCATAGCAATGTATTTTGAAAGGCATGGTTCTGAATTATTCACCAATTCATGCACACCAATCCCTCCCTCCCTTCTCTCTCTAAAAGCATCTAGTTCCCAGCTCTATCACCTTCACAGGGTAGAGATTCAGAGATTGCAATCCAAACCCAGTACTGACTGCTGAACTATGAGACCTGCATTATATATATCCTGCCAGACTTTTCCATGTGGAAAAAATAATTTTCAGACATTTTGCTTGCTACATTGCATGAGTAAATATCACATTATCTTTTCAGAGTGTTTGCAGGGCTGAAAGAAGAAAGAAAAGAGAAGAAAAACTCCATCCTTTCCCTTTATTATGACCACAGCAGAAACTGCTTTAATTACTGAAGTAATCGCTTGCATTTCTTATTAGTAAAAATCTGTGTGATTGAAATCCACTGGGCAAATGATGTTTGGAATGAGAATGCATGCCATTTGTTCAGAATTATAACACTGCTGGCAATCTAGAAAGGTACGTTTATAGATTCAAACCATATTAGTGGATTCAAAACATATTAGTGGATAGAGTAATATAGTGGCCAAAATTGGAATAAAATAGAAAATAGGAATGGATTCAGCTTCACGTTTCAAAGAGTCACATTCAAGGTCTCTCTTGTACCTTGAAGAAACTAAGAATTTAGTTCTGTCCAAACCCTATTGGAGTTTGTTTTGTTTTGATTAGGAGAATAAGAGCAAAATCTGTATTATCAGAAGGTTGCCATACAGTGCTAAAGGTTCAAAATAGAGAGATTTGTGTGAAAAGCAGTTTGGGGAATAACTCTAACTGAGAATGGGAATCAGAGCCCTGAATTCAGGGATCTAATGAGTTAAGTACCTAAAGACAAGCTCATATGCCACCCTCCTTGGTCATACTGCACACAACAACCAGAAAAATATCTGTAGATAGGTCCTCTCTGTTGAGAAATCCATATGGTGAAGGCAGGAACTTAGCTGTCAAGACTACAGAGCTACCAGCAGTCTCATAAGGGCTCCTCAGACAAGGCTTCTACATACTCTGGTTCATTGTGTCTGTTCATTGGGGGAGATAGGAAGCCCAGAGCACTTGTTCTTTAGATGTCCCTTTTATGAAGAGGCACGTAGTAAGACTCGCTGACCTCCCGGAAAAGCAAAAATTCAACCTTTTCCTGTTAGGCAAAGATCAGAAGACGACCCGGATGGTCGCCAGATTCTCTGTAGGCACAGACCATCTCCCAACTCAAAGTAGTTCATTGAAAAAATCCCCAAACTTGGTTCCATGGGTAACTCTGGGTCAGCTCTCTGTGGTAGTTTATCTTAAAGTTTTGAGTGTTATCTTAAAGTTTTAAGTTTTAAGTTTTATTGTTGTACACTGTTTTGTTTGCTTTCCTTCTGGAACTGTACTCTCAAGTGTTTTTTATAAGCTGGTCTCAGACCGTAATAAATTATCTATCTGCTCTGGTTCAGATGTGCTGAAAACGATCATCTAAAGAAGCTATGCAGATGAACTCTTATTGAGAGCCAAATTCCAGTTCCTACCCATGTTCCAAGTTTTGCTCTTGCTGTGCCATCATGAGCCAGGATCAGGTTCTAAACAATCAGTTGGGCATGTGATATCTGTGAAGGAGGGGATTTCAGAGAGATAAACAGTAAAACCAATGGGGAGTAATTAGACACACCTTCGAGACGTTTATCTTTAAATAGGTTTTATGGAAGCTCCTGTCAGAATTTAAAAAGATCCACTCTATTGACAACATTGCAGCAAAAAAAACAATCCATACAGCCAAGCTTATCCTCTCCTGGGGCTATCCAGTGTCATTCCTTTCAGCCTCTAATCAATATTTGCTATACCAGGTTCACATCTCCTTCACCCTCGGTGCCTCAAGGTGAATGAAAACCCAACCCATTTAAAACTTTACAGTGTGTTATCTAAAGATAGACTTTCCATGATAAACAAAATTCATCTCAAATCAATGCACCAGAATAGATGGAAAATTAGATGGGTTGATTTTTGATATCGTAACGCTAGTATCTTTTAACACTGCTGGAAAGGTTGTATATTTTTACCAAGATGGAAGAGATGCACCTTAGGCTGAGGCTCAAACCAGAGGTGGGAGCTTTTATCCTCAATATTAATTGCTGCTGGAGGCAGGGGATTATTATTACTTTTTAGATATTGGCCGATGACAAGAAATTGGCAACTGAAATCAAATAACTCAGGAAAAATCATTTTGATCCATGTATCATATTAAACCAAGTTAGGGGTTAATACAGCCAGTCCTTTGCATTGAAGGTTTTCAAATGATGGGAAAATCCCGGAGAAGGTTTGGCAAAAACTCAGAGAGGGGACACAAATTTCCAAGGAGGAGGAGGATCTGGAAGTAAGTAGAGTCACATTTCCCCACTCTACCAAAAAATGTTGGAGAACAGAAGAGTAGTTTTATGGAATCAGACCAAAGTCCCACGTAGATTCTATTTGGGCGAAGAGTTAACACACAGAGGAAGTGCAGGAACATGCCTCTTGGCCATATGCCTGGCAGCATGTGCCTCATCAATTTTGATCCCACTACATTGAGCACAGAATCCACACAGAGAAACTTTATGCATATAGAAGTACAGTGAAGGACACAAAGTTGGTGGTATGGCCAGGAAGTCATTGGGGCTGGAGCCTACAGGATATCAGGGGTGGGGTGGGGTCAGGAGGCAAGAGAAAGTATCCATTTACAAATGCTTTATGGGGACAGGATCCTGCCCCTGAAATGGGAAGGCAGTATCTGCTATTGATTCTGTGTGTGAGAAAGATGATCTCCAAGGCTATATGCCCTGTTTGTTCCATGGTTCTGATTACATATTTGCCAAAAGAGATGGCAACAAGCAAGGGCAAAGATCTGGGCCTGACACGTCTTTGATAAGATGACTTAAATCGCTTACATCTTTCTAAATGGGAAGCTGAAGGCAGTACATAAATAGAATCCTTTGCATATTAAATAGTGAGTCAGCAAAGAGTTGGCCTCGGTGACTGTTCTTGAGCTCCAGCGCTCGTTTCTCATAAGAACAGAAAAATGTTGGCTTGTATCTTTCCGAGGTGATATAAGAACACTTGGCAGGCAACTCCATATTCCATCAGTAAATAATGCAGAGCAGCCATTGGATTTCATGGGGATGAATAGCCTATTTTTGCATGGAGGCTATTGATTTTTGCACATACTGTACGCTACCACTTAGTGATTTGTAAATTGTGTGAGCAGGGCACTCCCCCCCACGACACCCAAACTAGCCCCTTGAACTTAGCCCAGTAGATGACATCAATGACTGTATGACTAAAGTTCTTTTCGCTGCAGCTAAAGTGACATTTTTTCCTTCACAGAAGCTGGACTTGCAAAGCATATGACAGCTTTATTCTGTGAAGGTGAAGTCTCATGAACATGATATCACATGGACTCAGTCAATTGGCCTCTGAGAGTCGCTCGTCACAATAAAATTACAACATAGATAACAAGCTTCTTTTGAGATAAAAATTCCTAGAATAATAAGTTCACATATATATGTATCACATTTTATTTTTGCTTTCCTGAGTTGCATTCATGAAATGTAAATCCCCTAACTATTTTTATGGTAATGTCACTGAGAGCTATGAGTCATCAGCATGTATTCCTCAAAGCCTGAGAGAAATTACTCATTTATACAAATTCACCTTGAATATTGCTCTTCCACAGTACTATAATTGCTACCTGGTATGCAGTATCAGAGGGAAAACACCTTGCTCAAATAAACAGCATGTTTTGTAAATAAAAGTTTGTTGCCAGACAAGGAGAAATATAAATGCTTATGATAAAAGTGTTGGCGATTCAACCCCACATATATATTACTTCCCTGTAAACTGTTTTCAACTCTCTTACAGAAATATTCCAGACATTTCCCCTTTCACATTATTTATAACTTTGTTATATATTAAAAAAAGAAAAGTGAGGGAAAACCTTGTGGGTATATCAGATGTTTTGAATAATCGTAACTGTGATCCATCTTCTCTGTGGGCAAAGGACAGGAAGCCAACAAAATGTCGGGTGAATGATGAGCAGGGGGCAATGTGCCCCTCTTGACAGATGAACAAGCACTCAAACATAAGAGATGTTGCATTCACAGTTCTTCCCCTGATCAGCTGCTGTGGTCATGCATATATAGTTCTGTCAAAAAATTGAGGATATTGCCAATTGCCTGTTTTGGAGGAGGACCAGGCCAGATTCAGTCTCCCTGGCCCTTCCTCGACACACTGAACATCTGGCCCACATGGCTGATGGTTTTCTGACAAAGTTAAGTGCACATAGTCTTGGACACTTCACTCAAACACAGCAGAATAAGGGCTCAAGACTGCTGTTATTTAATCGAGTACATACACTCTTATGTGGAATTCCAGCCCATCACACAATTTGGCCGGTTTATGAATTTCTTCCCATTTGAATTCTTCCCTAGATTTATTGGTACCGAATTACTTGTTTGCAGAGTGACCGTGATATATCAGAAAGCTGCCATGATTCTACTTTTGTTCTCCAGACTTCAGTTTTCAGTTTGCATGTCTCCCACCCTTACATTTTATAGAAGCAATATTGCAAATTGATTGCAGACCTTGCACACACACAAAATATTGATGTGGTTGCAGGATTGCATCAGGATTCCATTTCCCAATGTTGTTTAATCGGTGCATGCAGTTGAAGATCCGATATGTTGTTTAATTGAAAAGTTTGTACCCAGCGTCTCCCAAACTCAGCTTGGCTTCCAAAGACTCAAGATTAAAATAAAATATGCTATGTAATTATATTGATCATTGATTAAGTGACATGAGGCAAAAACCACAGACTAACACTGCAATCCTACTCTTATTTACTCAGAAGGGGCATATTCCCATGTAAGTGTACATAATATTGCATAGCAAAATTAAGTTTTGAAAGCTCAATTGTTTGGCAAGCTCTGAACTGAAGGAATAATGCAATTTTAGGTAGGACTTATGCACCACAAGAATTTATGGTTGGCAATAAGAGGGTTAATTTTATTTCAGTCCTGACAATTTGCAGATTTAAACATCCTCTTCCCTCACTTCCAGATATAGCTTAGGGGCGAATATTTGGAATGAACAATGGGTATTTGCAGGGATTATAACAAAAACCCACACAATGGTCAGAATAACCCTTTTCATCTCTCTCCAAACCTATTTGTGGTACTCAATGTTCCCTTCTGAAATTAAAAGCAAAACCTCCCATAATGTTGTTATTGCACGTGTTGTTGATTTTAAATAACAATAGCAAGAAGTTAGCCCACTTTGGATTTTGCATTCTCAATGAAGAGTGACTAATTCATTCATTGATTTTTATATTATTTTATATTATATTAGTGGACAAAACGGGGGGGGGGGGAGGACTGAAGGAATGCTGTACATTGCAAGTGGATTCAACATGGAGATATTTATTCTTACAATTTTAGAGACAAAAACCTAAACCTCCTGTCGAAACAAAATAAAAATAAAATCCTTCCAGTAGCACCTTAGAGACCAACTACGTTTGTTATTGGTATGAGCTTTTGTGTGCATGCACACTTGTGTTCCTGATGTCAAATATAGATGGGTTGATAAATGATTATATTGTTTTAGGTTTCAGGGGCCAGAGTCTGTGGGTGCAAGTCACCCATATATCCTAGAATTAGTAAAAGTCAGAATTAAGGTTTTATTAAATTGAGCCAAACGCAGAAACCCCTGGATTTGGTTTATGCTAACCAGCCAGGCCAGTTTGGCAGAGCTAGCTGGATGGGAGTCATTGGAAAAACAAAGGCTAATGATGGCCAGTCATTAACTCATTAAGAAAGCTATGAACAGAGACTTTCTGGGCCAGACAGAAAATGGGAAAAACCCTCCCTGGAGAGAGTGATAGTTAGCAGAGACAAACGGTCAGAGTTTCAGTGGGCGATGAGGTAAGTGAACAGGAAAAAAGTGTCCCTTTTGCATCCTGGAAGGTGGAAGCAGAGCACGAGGCAGCCAGAATGTTTTATGCTGCAGATAGGGTCAGACATCTCTTGGAATCCAAGGCTGCAGCAATGAGTGGAACAGGACCCTCTTGAGATGGGAATGCTCTGCACTCTTGTCTAGGTTCAGGTTGTAAGGTAAAGGGACCCCTGACCATTAGGTCCAGTCATGACCGACTCTGGGGTTGCAGCTCTCATCTCACTTTATTGGCCGAGGGAGCCGGTGTACAGCTTCCAGGTCATGTGGCCAGCATGACTAAGCCGCTTCTGGCGAACCAGAGCAGCGCACGGAAACGCCGTTTACCTTCCCGCCGGAGTGGTACCTATTTATCTACTTTGATGTGCTTTTGAACTACTAGGTTGGCAGGAGTTGGGACCGAGCAAAGGGAGCTCACCCTGTCGCAGGGATTCAAACTGCCGACCTTCTGATCGGCAAGCCCTAGGCTCTGTGGTTTAACCCACCGCGCCACCCGCGTCCCTAGATTCAGGTTGTATATATGTATAAATAAACTGTGAGGGACTGGGCAAAGGAGGAATGGTGGAGACTGCCTCCCCAGCCTGACCCTTCCAGAGAAGAAGACGACAGTTCAGAATCACAACAGGGGTTTGAGGGAGATCACAGCTCAGAGGCAGATGAGGGGGAAAGCTGGGAAATAATGGGAGAGGAGGAAGAAGAAGCACCAGAGACGGGAAAGCTGATGGACACCATGTCTTTAGAAAGCATTCCAGACCCCTCTTTCCCAGAACCCAGCAAGCACTGAAAGTAGAAGAGCAAAGAGCTCAAAGGCAGAGGGCATTTTTCAGCAACCGTAGCTATGACGCATGAGAGAGGAAGGGGGTGGAGACTCACTCAGGGCAACGCCATTATTCCAAGAAGCTGCCTTTCCAATCCTCTCTCTGTGAATACTGAATAAAAAGCAGTTGGTGAGGACTTTTCCTTGTCTTATCCATTCCTGGCAACCTGCCGCGTGGGTTGGATCCTCTGCTGCCTGACATGAACCATATCATAAAGACACCACAGACTCCACTGTGGCTGATTGTTCCAAAAGGAAACTGTCAGGAGCCCAGGCTGCCATCTTGATAACACAGCACGCAAGTTGTAACTAGCTGGAAGATTTATTGCAAAGCAATCAATTAGCCTCTGACACGCTAGCCGAGCATCCGTGTCTTACCTGAAGGAGCGTCTCCACCTCCATCGTTCTGCCCGGACACTGAGGTCCAGCACGAGGGCCTTCTGGAGGTTCTCTCGCTATGAGAAGCCAAGTTACAGGGAACCAGGCAGAGGGCCTTCTCAGTAGTGACACCTGCTCTGTGGAACACCCTCCCACCAGATGTCAAAGAGAGAAATAACTACCAAACTTTTAGAAGACATGTGAAGGCAGCCCTGTTTAGGGAAGCTTTTAGCGTTTAATAGGTTATTGTATTTTAGTGTTCTGTTGGAAGCCGCCCAGAGTGGCTGGGGAAACCCAGCCAGATGGGCGGGGTATAAATAATAAATTATTATTATTATTATTATTATTATTATTATTATTATTATTATTTCGATTGAGTTGACCCTTCTGAAGAGTGATTCCTGCTTCTGCAGAACATCCTGAACCTATGACCCCTACGTTTCTGGGTTTGTTTTCTGTCTAATATCTTCCCCATTCATCTACTCCTGGGGCTCATGGGGTTAGCTGCCTCCTCTTCCGGTGAGGAAATGCTCCCCCCTCTTGTCTTCCGAGCCTGCCTGTCCTTGATAGCATTGGCACCTCTCCAGCCTGCCCTCTGAATAACGGCTTGTCTGCATTCCTTTCATTGTCAAGAAGGTGACTGAGAGAAATGCAAGCCTCTCTGTTGCTGACTGCATGCTGTACTTCTCTATTTTGAGCAGACTTGTTCCTGACAGAAACACTGATCCTGATAAGCATGCCTGGTACCCCTGGATTCTTACACCACTTGGAGTTTGGAATGGACTGTTACAATATCCATAGTTAAAGCTGAGGATTATATCTGAGGGGGAAATATCGATACATTATGCAATGAGAAGGAAGGGCCCCCTCAAATGGACATTTGGCTCCTGGGTCTCTCAGAATTAACACCATTGAGCATGATGGTTCAAAAAGTACCACAATATTCTTCTTTCCAACTACATATGTATTCCAGTTGAAAATGGCCTATCTGCTAAATTCACCATGAGAGTGAGCTTTGCGCTGCCCTCCCCTCTCGTGCACACACATCAAACTTCCACTGTGACAACTGTACATCAATGGGACAACCATTCATGATTGAACTTAACGGTTTATATGTTGAGGACTCTGTCAGTCATGGATCATAACAGAGAATGAATGATAGCATTTGATGCCTCAGTAGCATTTGAAAGATTGCCAGGGCTTGGGGAAAAAAGACATTCTTCAAGCTAAATAACCTGTCATTTTTTGTGCAGCTTTCGCCGAAAACATAAAATTAAGGGCCTGGCTACTTTACACCATTGAAGGTCAATGAAAAGGTTACAGGGCAACGCAAATAGATATTAAATCAGACCCCCCTCCATCCTCCGTATTTGGTAATCATAACATCAAAAGTGGTGGGAAATCTAGTGTGGATCAATCTGAAAATATATAGCTATATACTACCCAGGGTAGTATATATGGCAAATAAGGATGGGTGAAGATAGAAATATCTGTTTATCTCAGTTTGGTACTTTTTCCAATTTTAAGCTCAAGTCTTCACAGTCATTATGAAACTTCATCAGTATATCCCTATTTCTCCTAATAGACACATTTTTTTGCATTTCTCCATGTTAAATTCGGGATGCGGGTGGCGCTGTGGGTTAAACCACAGGGCTTAGGACTTGCAGATCAGAAGGTCAGTGGTTTGAATCCCCGTGACCGGGTGAGCGCCCGTTGTGCGCTCCCTGCTCCTGCCAACCTAGCAGTTTGAAAGCATGTCAAAGTGCAAGTAGATACAGTGGTGCCTCGCCGAATCCGTTCCGCGAGTCTCTTCGTCTTGCGGTTTTTTCGTCTTGCGAAGCAAGTCCATTAGCGACATAGCGGATTAGCGCTATTAGCGGCTTAGCGGGCTTAGTGGATCAGCTGATAAGCGGCTTAGCGATCAGCTGTTAAGCGGCTTAGCCAAGCAGCTGTTAAGCGGCTTAGCGGCTTAGCGGATCAGCTGATAAGCGGCTTAGCGGCTTGGAAAAAGGGGGGGGGGAAGGAAAAAAACCCTGCAGGAACTCGCAAGACATTGTCGTCTTGCGAAGCAAGCCCATAGGAAATTCGTTTTGCGAAGCACCTCCAAAACGGAAAACCCTTTCGTCTAGCGGGTTTTCCGTCTTGCGAGGCATTCGTCTTGCGGGGCACCACTGTAAATAGGTACCGCTCTGGCGGGAAGGTAAACGGTGTTTCCGTGTGCTGCTCTGGTTCGCCTGAAGCGGCTTAGTCATGCTGGCCACATGACCCGGAAGCTGTACGCTGGCTCCCTCAGCCAATAAAGCGAGATGAGCGCCACAACCCCAGAGTCGGTCACGACTGGACCTACTGGTCAGGGGTCCCTTTACCTTTACCTATGTTAAATTCACTAATATTTATTTGCACATTGTACCCAGATATGTGCATTTCTGCACACATTACTTGGCCATGGAACTGCATTGCAAAATTTGGAAAAGTATCAATGTTGAAAGATGACTGTGTTTCAGTTTGCCTCTTATTTCAGCAAGTGCATAATGGTTAAGAATGTGAACTGAATCAAAATTCTCCACCATCCTGGATGACAAATAACCTTCTGGTTTCAGTAAATTCACAGGGTACTGCTGCAAAAAAAAAAAAAAAATGAAAATGAATGCCCATGTTTTTAATAAAGAAAAAGAAGGATTTGAGCCAGTGATTACTTAGGGATGTTTTGGTGAATTCTTATGCACAATGTTCTTTAGGTCTCTAACATGCACATCAAACTTATTTCACACTTCTCAGAATATTGTGAAAAAGTTCTTGGTACTTAAGACTGCTTTGTTCCTCACTATGACTAATCATTCCAGAGCTTAATGGAAAAAAGTTTCATTGACCCCATTCTATTTCCCCCCCCCTTCACTTTTGATAGTCTGTAACATAGTGAAAAATAAAGGTTTTTGCTCAGAGCATTACAAAGAGCCAAATCCCATAAATATGCATTAGGTGAGGAATTGAGGATTGTTCCACGTCTATGCTTTCCTTTTCCTGTTCCACTCTATCCTACTCTGTCCCTTCTGTGCTCGCCCTGTTGCCAAATCGAGCTTTGCATTGCAAGGGAGCTCTTAACATCACTTACATTTCCGAACCCTTGCTTCAGATGTGCTCTTTCATCTGTGTACTTGCAGTTGATGTACTCTGCAACTATAATCCAGGACTCATCATGAACTGGGCAAGATACATGAGCAATTGCTTCTCAGATGTAAGAATAGAAGCAGAGATTGACAGTCCCAGGTGGGATGAGGTTGTAGCTCCATGGAAGCACACATTAATTGTTGTTGTTGTTATGTTGCCTTATGTAGAAATCTCAGGATTGGTCTGCATGCAGAAGATCCACATGATTTGCAAGCAAAATGTCTGTAGCTCATTGCAGGCATTTCTCGTCAAAGGATCACAAGAAGCAATGGTAGGGAAGACCGCTTCCAATCTTAGAGAGCCATTGTCAATCCGAGCAGATAATACTGGTCTAAATGGACCAATGGTTTGACTTGGTTAAGGTGACTTCATATGTGTGCGATGAGAAATTAAGTCCTTCATAAATCCCCACATCTTTCATCCTTAAATGTCAACTTTTTATGAGGACATTGTAAAAAAAAGTAGGTGAAAGTCTAGCCTTACTTAAAAAACAAGGATTTGGGGAAATTATTGCTGACTAAAGATATGAATTCTTATGCAGAGGAGCCCAGTTTCCCCTTTATGATGTACTGAAGTACTTATACCAGGCATGTCCAAAGTCCGTTTTGGGGGCCTAATCTGGCCTGCCGGTTAGTTTGATCTGGCCCCTTTGGCAGTTTATAGTTTATATTCTGGGGTAAAATCCTAAAAAACCTCAACAACTTCAATCCTAAAAAAAAGGTTTAACAACTTTGGCTGGCCCTTTGGTTGGCCCTCACGGCCCTTCACTTCATCAAATCTGGCCCTCTTTGAAAAAGGTTTGGACACCACTGACTTATACACTGTTGGTCGGAATTTTATAGTGTTTGATATGGATAAGGCTTTGGCGTTGCTTTGAAAAGAATCATTCCCATCCATGCTTGAGGTGCTCTGTCAAAGAAGCATTAATCTCGCAAAATGGATTTTAAAAACAACAACAGCAGCAGCAGCAGCCCAACAACATTAAAGGGGAAAACATAATCGATATGTCACTTTAGAGCCCTACTTTGATCGCATAAAAGCTTAATGGCCAAGCTACAACCCTTTAAGTAATTGTAGGATGGCAACCTTCCCTTTGGAATCCTAAAATGCACTCAGGGAAGAATCTACTTATTTAATGAGAGCAATTAACGACCCACTTCATTAAAGCAATGAATTTCTCAAACTTGTTTGGATTTCGATCTGCATGGGAGATAGGGGTCCTTCTAGAAATTAGACATAGGGGCAACAAGGATGGACCTAAAGGAAACCCTAGTAGGGTTTTGTAGGTTTGAGGAATACTTTGAGGTTTGTAGGAGTACCGGTACTCTTAAAGAAAAGCACCTTAAGGGCATAACTGGCAGCCCCCAAAACAGCCCAATGAGGACTCAGCATATTCAGTAGCCAAGGAATATTGAACGTCAGTTGGAAAAGAGGCTGGGACAGATGGAGTCTCTTGGAGGTGATATGGCTAGCACCCTGAACTCTTGCTGGAAGATAAGGTAAAGGTAAAGGACCCCGGATGAATAAGTCCAGTCAAAGGTGACTATGGGGTTGCAGAGCTCATCTCACTTTCGAGCCAAGGGAGCAGGCGTTTGTCCACAGACAGCTTTCTGGGTCATGTAGCCAGCATGACTAAACTGCTTCTGGCACACGGAGGACCATGACAGAAGCCAGAGCACACAGAAATGCTGTTTACCTTCCCGCCACAGCGGTACCTATTTATCTTCTTGCACTGGTATGCTTTCAAACTGCTAGGTTGGAAGGAGCTGGGACAGAGCAACGGGAACTCACCCTGTCACAGGGACTTGAACTACTGTCCTTCCAATCGGCAAGCCCAAGAGGCTTGCCGGCTCCCTCAGCCTGAAAGCGAGATGAGCGCCACAACCCCATAGTTGCCTTTGATTGGACTCCAAAGATCACAGGGCAGTCCACAACATGAAAATACAGCATGAAAACACAAAATATGAGACTCTTAATTTCAGGGTTGTGGGTTTGAGCCCCACATTGGGCAAAAGATTCCTGCATTGTAAGGGGTTGGGCTAGATGACCCTCATTGTCCCTCCCAAACTAGATTCTCTGATTCTATGAAACTCCCATGGATTTCATCTATTCTTTCACATATCACATTCATGAACATGCAAACAACATTCTGGCTCAACCACATTTGAAACCTTCCATTTACTCACACAACCAGCTGACATCCCAAAAAGATGACATCTATCCTGGCTTCAATCCACAAATATCCAATGGCTTCTGTTGACTGGCTTCCAAAGGTGAACTTCCACAAATATCAGTCTGCTTTAGCCTTGTAGCATCCACCAGTTTCTGAATCCAAAAGCCACTGGCTTTCACCCACCAACACCTGCCAGCTACTGTTAGGTCCATCGTGAGACGTCCGCCAGCTTCCAACCATGGATACCAGCAGCCTTCAAGCAAGAAAACTTGCCTTATTATTGCTCCCTAGCATCCCACTGCCAGAGGATTGCCTCCTTCCATTCACCACTTTGCCTCCTCCAAGTGGAAGAAAACTGGGCAGTGCTGAATGTTACATCCATGGCCAGGTGTGTCCTGCTGGAAATGAAAAAGGGCTATCCCCTTGGCCTGCCTTTATATCCACTCAGTTGCCAAGTGCTTTTGTGACATCACAAGAAACCCACAGCCAACGGCAACAGCTGGGGAGGCATCATCTTCATTGCTTTGAGCCTCACAATGGCAGATGGACCTATCAGTGATTGTATGCTTGTTTATTCAGGAAGCAGGTGGCGCTGTGGTCTAAACCACTGAGCCTCTTGGCCTGCCAATCAGGTTGTCAGCAGTTTGAATCCCCTTGACAACTGGAGCTCCCATTGCTCTGTCCCAGCTTCTGCCAACCTAGCAGTTCGGAAGCACGTCAGTGCAAGAAGAGAAATAGGTACCGCTGTGGTAGGAAGGTAAACAGTGTTTCTGTGCGCTTTGGCACTCGCCACGGTGTCCTTTTGTGCCAGTAGCAGTTTAGTCCTGCTGGCCACATGACCCGGAAAGCTATCTGTGGACAAACACCGACTCCCTCAGCCTAAAAGCGAGAAGAGCGGCGCAACCTCATAGCCACCTTTGACTGGACTTAACCATCCAGGGGTCCTTTACCTACCTTTTACCTTACCATTAGACTGGTCATATCAACTGAGCATGTGCCTTTAATATATATTCCAGAGCTCACTGCATCCTCTGGGTATGAATGTAATAGACGTTCCTTGGCAGAGATGCTCATGTAGAAAGAGTGGTATGGGGTTTTTTGGGGGAGGGGGTGGTATATATTCTTACATTTAACCTCACATTTGTTCTATCCCGGAACCCTAGATAGATCCCAAGCTGTCACCCATCCAGACACTAACATACCCAGACTTAGCTTTAACTTTGTGACCTCATCATCCTTCAGACCATACCCCAAGACTAGTAAAGGGAATTTGAAAACCACTGTGCAAACTTATCTATAATTGCTTCCTATATTAGACTGGTCCCTCTGATGCAATTACACTCACATTTCAATCACGCTTGTTTCTACACTATTTCTCAGTTATAGGATTGTGCTGATATAGCTAGCTATCAAAAGACCTTAAGGGCAGTGTGTAAGGAAGTCCATCATTAGTCCTGCCCTATTTCTGCTGTAACACTGGCTGATGGCTGTTGCCATTGCAACAGCTGCCGAACTGTCACAATGTCCTGCATAACAATACCAGCTCATTGCTTCAAGTTGTGGCATTGAACTGGTCAAAAATTATTGGGTTTGCTCCCATATTTTTGCCACCACAGTATCTAATACAGTGGTACCTCTGGTTACGAACTGAATTCATCCTGGAGGTCCGTTCTTAACCTGAAACCATTCTTAACCTGAGGTACCACTTTAGCCAATGGGGCCTTCCGCTGCCGCCGCACCACTGGCACACAGTTTCTGTTCTCATCCTGAGGTAAAGTTCTTAACCCGAGGTACTACTTCCGGGTTAGCCGAGTCTGTAATCCGAAGCATTTGTAACCCAAGGTTTGACTGTAGTACCAGGCCATAAAGGGGTGAAATGAAATTCTGGGTGCGAGGGGCCATGTCCCTACTTTTGCCATTTTTCTTTTCTCCAAACAAAACCCAGTTCCCCTGATCTGTATAATCTTTGTTTCATAACCTTGGTTGGAAAAGATTGAAGGAAGTAAACAACGGGAACAAAATATACAGATACAGTGCCATCTTGAGGATCACAGCCAAAGAACGAAGCCTAATTCGTTAAAATCAAGAGGAATCAGAGTGTTACCTCAGCATGCAAAGATGAGGCCTGCTGGAAAGCACAAAGCTGTTGCATGCATGCAAGCTAGCCATCCATTTCACAAAGATCTCTTACAGCATCTCAATGGAAAGATTGAGGGGTTTGGGGGTTTTTTGGTGTTCAACCAATGCAGTTCCATGCATATTAGAGATTGCATAGTGAAAAACAGCAGGCAAGTGGAGCTAAATAGCCTGAAGACAATGCAACAAAGAAGAAGAAGAAGGAAACAAACAAGACAAAATGTCGCCCAGTTCAAGTTTCAGAAATCACCTGGAACTTTTGCCATGCTGGCTCAGGGAACACCAAGCTGGAGCTTCTATACACTTCATTCTTCAGCCTATTTTTAAACTAGAAGGTCCTAGGAATGAGCATTTCTGATATTTAGTTATTATCTTTGCCCCACAATTTCCAGCCTTTACACCCTTCCCAGAGTGCAGGGGTCAGCAAACTTTTTCAGCAGGGGACCGGTCCACTGTCCCTCAGACCTTGTGGGGGGCCGGACTATATTTTGGAAGGAAAAAGAAAAGAATGAATTCCTATGCCCCACAAATAACCCAGAGATGCATTTTAAATAAAAGCACACATTCTACTCATGTAAAAACACCAGGCAGGCCCCACAAATAACCCAGAGATGCATTTTAAACAAAAGGACACATTCTACTCATGTAAAAACACGCTGATTCCCAGACTTTCAGAGGGCCAGATTTAGAAGGCGATTGGGCTGAATCCAGCCCCTGGGCCTTAGTTTGCCTACCCATGCCAGAAAGGCTTAGGACTCAGCTACACAGTTGCAAATAAAACGTTTTAAATGTGTTGCAAAGTGCAATATACAATTGTGACACTAGATAGCAACAGTGAGCTATGCCGAATTCAATGTCATTTTTCAAAACATAGTTTTAAAAGGCATTTTCACAGTGTTTTTTATACGTGTGTAGATTCCACCTTAATTAAAACACAAAAATCAATGAAACAATTTAGAGCCATTTAGAGAAAGAGACGACAGCCCTACAGAATGAAACGGCACTAAAATCAGAACACAAAGTGCTGGGCATCCAAAAGAAAACAGACTTAGTACACAGGTGCCGCTCCTTGCAGACAGCTTCCAAAGTCACGATGCTGCAATGAAAGAGGTCCTTTATCCATCTGGATATTACCTACCACCTGTCAGATGGCAGTGCGACATAGAAAAAAGACTCATGCAGCAGAGAGCAGTCCTTAACTCATTCCTTAGCATGACAGCATATGCTCAGCCTTTGAAGGAAATGTGGTCTTGCCAGTAAAAATGGTTCTGGAGTTCTGACACCAAAGAAAACTAATGCTACAAAAGTTAATTCTTGGAAGTAGCTCACCCTGAGTGTTTAGTTTGCAGCTTCTCATATTGCGTGGAGTTAGAGACCATCACAGTTCAAGTGTGATTATCCTAACCAATCAATCTGGCTCCATTTAAATGATTTTTCCTCTGGCAACGAATTGACCTGAACGCCCAAGAATCTGTTCCTGTTTAAATGCATAAAGGAGAAGAAAAATAGGCTGAAGGCAGCCTTTTGTGTTTACAGACATTTACACAACTCCTTAGAGCATATTGATGGTGCCTGGCTACATTCTGTCGACTGCCATTCTTGAATTACGCTCACACCGCCACAAATTGGTGTTGCTTGCTTTCATTTACTTCATGAAGTAACCTTTTGTTTGCCACCAACTTAAAGAATGTATCTCTACAACATTGTCTACAGGACAATGATTTCTTTTAAAGAGAGTGAAGGGGACAGGGAAATTGCAGCAGTCTTAAATCTTCTTCAAATAGGGGAGACTATATATAGCGAGCAAGGCAATGTCCAAATGTTAAATTTTGAAGTCGACAACACTGGACTGGATTTGCTTTTAAAAATATCGATAGTGTTACCAACAAACATTAAGTCTAAGGTTTAATGACTCAAGCACCATTGGTTAATGCTCATTCCGAAAGTTCCTGAAAGTTGCTGTTGCTAATTAACTTGAATTGGCGGTATCTATAGAAAATAAGAATGGGGCAGTCGTTCGCCGCAGGATGTGTTTCTTGCAAATGTGATTGCTGTTTCTCAAATGAAAAAAGAAGAAGCAGCAAAAATAAGGCAGGCATTGTCCAGCACAAGCAGACCACTGGTTTTACTTCTGTGTGTCCTTGCCCAAGTCATCAGTGAATTTCTCATCACATGCTTAGTTTGCATTTCAGACCAATTTGCACAGACAAATTCATCCATACTTTCATATTCATAGACCCTCCAAGCGTCCCCATTTCCCAGGGACAATCCCGGTTTGATTTGATTTGATCTGATTTGATCCCGGAATGTCCCGCTTTTCCTTATGATGTCCCTATTTTCATCAGGGAAATGTGGAGGGTATGGAGTTATGCGACCCCTGAGCCAAGAAGATAAGTTACTATACAACTTTTAGAAGACATTAGAAGGCAGCCCTGCACAGGGAAGTTTTTTAAAAAAATGTTTAAGGTTTTTTTAAAAATGTTTTTATATATGTTGGAAGCCATGCAGAGTGGCTGGGGCAACCCAGTAAGATGTGCAGGATATTATCATCATCATTAAATAGGACATTCCTATTTCCATTGGAGAAATGTTGGAGGGTATGCATGCATAGTTACATAGAGGAAGACTTAGCATAAATTACGCAAACAACCATTTTCCCAATTGCAGCTAAGTTAGCCCCTGCCCTCCCAGACCCCAATGGCTTCAACCATAGAAATAGCTTCTGATTTCCCAAGTCCAAGGCTGTGCAAAATATTCTGCTATTTTGGATCACCAGCACTGCATTGAGAGGGCTGAAATTAGTTGAGAAAAGCTTAATAGAGAGTTTGTTCCCTTCCCACCCCATGTCCCAATTCTCTTAGCTATTATTTGCATTTGTTATCTGTTGATGTTTCACTGGTGGGTTTTTACTGATCATGGAGTAAATGCAATACTGTCATAACACTACACACAGTGCACATGATATTATGGCAACATTGCATTCACTACATGAATGCAATCGGATTTGGCTGCACTTTCAACAGCACCGATGGTAAACAAGACCCAGTGGGAGAGCAAGCCAATTGGGCGCCTGTGTTAGCATTTCATTCCTCCGTTGCTGTGTGACTGTTACATCACATGTTTGTGTTTATTTTCTAGGCTTGGAAAGTCTGAGAACGGAAGCTAGTCTTATCTCTTCCGCTCTATTGTACTGTTGTATCTCTCTCTCTCTCTCTCTCTCTCTCTCTCTCTCTCTCTCTCTCTCTCTCTCGGAGAAAAAGGAGGAGAGACACCACGATTGCTTTGTGCTGTATGTATTGCTTAAATACTTAGAATGCACTCATCAACACTCCGCTTCATTTCTGCTAAACTCTCCTGAGTGAGTGCGCACATACTCTTCTGATATGTGTCACTGGAAGTGTTCGGGGACTGAAGATTTATGGATGTCCCAAACTGCGCTTCATAAGGAAGACGTCCAGAGAGGTTTGTCTCATTCCGGGGGCTGCGTGTGCCCCCCGAGGCGTGCCCAGGGGCGGGGCCAGCCAGGCCACGACGTATTGGTGTTTCGCAACTTTCTGACTTGTTGCAGGACCTTAGCCAGACCTTAGCAGAGTATACACAGAGTTCACAAAAGCAATTGGCAATTGGCTGCAGGCAGGATGGACGAAGCAGGAACCAGTAATGTACTTAAAGGTGTTTATTATATATAGTGGACTATTTACGGGAACAGAACAGAACATGGATCTTTGACTAGCTCTCTCTTACATGACTCACAACTCTCAACCTCCAACTCCTACACTCGACGCTACCTCAACTAACACATTTCAGTTAAGATAAAGGTAAAGGGACCCTTGACCATTAGGTCCAGTCATGGCCGACTCTGGGGTTGCGGTGCTCATCTCGCTTTATTGGCCGACCAGCATGACTAAGCCACTTCTGGTGACCCAGAGCAGTGCACGGAAACTCCATTTACCTTCCCGCCAGAGCGGTACCTATTTATCTACCTGCACTTTGATGTGCTGTCGAACTGCTAGGTTGGCAGGAGCAGGGACCGAGCAACGGGAGCTCACCCCGTCATGGGGATTTGAACCGCCGACCTTCTGATCAGCAAGTCCTAGGCTCTGTGGTTTAACCCACAGCAGTAGGCCATAAATCATTATTCCCATGAGAGAGCTTGATCAGTCACGGAGCTGTCTCCATGCCTCTGTATCACCAGGCAGATTACACTCCTTTACATTGTCTTGGCTGTCGGGCAAACCCTAATTGACTCTGTGTGAAGCTGCACGTATTCAGATTCCCAACAGGACGCTCCGTGGGGCTTCCAAGGAATCTGCCTGCCTCCTCCCACTCAGCTGCCCTACAGAGGACCATTTGGGGCAGGAGAGACGCGTGGCTTGGGCATGCTGCAGGCTCGGCAGTGAGTGCCCCACTGGGTAACACCCAGGGTGGCCCACCCCCACCACACACCCCTTCCTCCACCCCAACAAGACCCATTTCATATGAGGGCAATTCTTCCTGGATTATTCACATAGGTGATGCTAGTCATTCAAGGATCACGTGATGAACTGGAGCAGGGGTAAGCAACCTTTTTCAGCTGTGGGCCAGTCCACCGTCCCTCAGACCATGTGGTGGGCTGGACTATATTTTTTTTGGGGGGGAGAGAAAGCATTAACACCTTTGTCAATCAAGGAAACCAAACATGTCTTAAAATATTTCATTTTCTCAAACGAGACAATGGTTTTCATTCTATGTTGGTGACAAAATATCAGAAAGCAGGACAATCAACTCCTACTATTTTACTTGATAGTTATCAGTTTACACGTGATGATTATCCATCACTGACTGCTTGCAATTGCTCCATATGTCAGCTGCCTCTGTACTGTCTGCAAGGACAAATTTTTATTTGCAGCATCTCACTGCGGTTTAATTGGGGGATTTCCTCCTGGATTGACCATAGCCCTGGACAGTGGGATGAACATATACGCGTTTCCATCTGTTTCTATCTTAATACACCTGAGAGAGCACATTCTATTTTGTCTGGAGCCATTGTGTGAACCTAGGAAGCTGACTTCCTAGTGAGTCAGGGCTTTCATCCAGCTAACTCAGGGGTCAGCAAACTTTTTCAGCAGGGGGGCGGTCCACTGTCCCTCAGACCTGGGCGGGGGCAGACTATATTTTTTTGGGGGGGATGAATGAATTTCTATGCCCCACAAATAACCCAGAGATGCATTTTAAATAAAAGGACACATTCTACTCATGTAAAAACAGGCTGATTCCTGGACTGCCCGTGGGCCGGATTGAGAAGGTGATTGGGCCGGATGTGGCCCCCGGGCCTTAGGTTGCCTATCCTTGAACGGGTAAGGTAAAGGTAAAGTGACCCCTGACCGTTAGGTCCAGTCGTGACCGACTCTGAGGTTGCGGCACTCATCTCACTTTATTGGCCGAAGGAGCCGGCGTACAGCTTCCGGGTCATGTGCCAGCATGACTAAGCCACTTTTGGCGAACCAGAGCAGCACACGGAAATGCCGTTTACCTTCCCGCCGGAGTGGTACCTATTTATCTACTTGCACTTTGACGTGCTTTCGAACTGCTAGGTTGGCAGGAGCAGGGACCGAGCAACGGGAGCTCACCCTGTCGTGGGATTCGAACTGCCGACCTTCTGATCGGCAAGTCCTAGGCTCTGTGGTTTAGACCACAGCGCCACCCGCGTCCCTATCCTTGAACGGGAGGATGCCACAAAAGGGGGGGGGTCATGCACATTAAGATTTCCTGTGTTCTGATATAACTGGGGACACATTAAGCCTATGTGCTTTCTGAAAAGGCTTCTTCTGAAAGAATCACATAAAGAGGAATGCATCTGCATGAATTGCTCCTTGACGACTGACAGCTGCAGGCTTGGGGACGAAGCTTTCAAGATCTTAAAGAATAAAGGAAATTAGTTTAAAGCTAAATAAGCCACAATGCTTTAGTTATGGCCATATGCTACAGTTGTGTCGCATCCAGGTTTGTTTCTTCTTCGAAAGGGGCAGGTAAGTCGACATGCATACAGAACACGCTATTTGAAACAAACAACTCCCAGCTCTAAACATGCTTAAACATCTGGCACGAGTGCATAATTATATGGGAAATTATTATAGAGTCCTTGAAACAAAAACTCTAGCCTAGACTGTCAAAAGAGAAAATGCAATGTTAAGCTATTCCATTACCTGCAGCGCTCTAGTTTAGAAAAGAACCTAAAATACAGGAGAGGCCAAATCAAGATTTCAAGCACAATTGGTTCACTTTGAAACCTTAAATATCCCATGCATTAAAAAGAGGGAAAGTTGCTTATAATTTTGGTGAGATATATCAGAATGGTAATAATGATTTCAAAACACAAAAAAACCAAAACGAAAACACCAGTTATGGCATCACTGATATTAAATCACTGGTGATCTTGCTCTACAATTTTGGCTTGGATAATGTCAAGAGCATCTCTTAATATAGTGAGTGTTAAGCCAATAAATAAAGATGTAAATATTAAACACTGTTCAGTAGTAAATCAGTAGCTCTAATGAATGTCACCAATGAATGTCTGAAAACCCAGCTCCCCACGACTTGCTCTGTTTGCTTAAAATGCAGGCTGAACATTGTGACACCCAGATTTGAGCCAGGGAAGAGGTCAAGTCTTCCATCCCGGCTTCTTTTGCACATCAGGTTCAGATCTAAATGCAGAATAAACTGAATTACTATTCAGTTTATTTTTCCAAGTGGAAGATACATAGATTTTCCTTGTTGGGGCATCTGCAGAGTGCCCATTCAACACACCAGCAGAATGTGCCAATGGAACAGAAAAACATCAGGCAATTGGGGTAGAGCAGTGAATGAATGAATGAATGAATGAATGAATGAATGAATGAATCTTTATGTCGGTCAGCCATTGGCCATAGCAATAAAACAGCAATACAATATACAAAGAATAGAAATAAAAAGTCCATTATATAAAATAATTTTTAGGGTTTTGAATCAATAGTCAAATAGTGGACCTTATTCTGATTGCCCCAGCTAAAAACCTTGCAACCTTTGCTGTCAACCTGCTCATCTTGATCTGTGGCAGTGGTTAGGTGGCCCGGAATGGACAATAAAAAAGGAGTGATAATCTCATCCCTCAAGTTTTTATAAAGAGTGCAAGCCAGAAGGGCATGTGCCACCAATTCGGGACTGCCATCTCCACAGGGACATAAGCATTTTTCATGTGGAATGTGTTGGAATTGCCCCTCAAGTACAGCCGAGGGCAATACATTCCATCTTGTGAAGGGTAGAGCAGTGGTTCCCAACCTTTTTTTGGCTATGCCCCACCTAAGCATCTCTAAAATCCTGATGCCCCCACCCCGATGACATATAATTCTTATTATTCACAAAGTGAACTCCTATTCATGTGGAGGAAGCCTAAAAGGCCATTAACTTGGTCTAACTAATTCTCAAATTGCCCCCCTTAAAAATCAAATTGATCCCCTTTGGGAACCACAGGGGTAGAGTCAACATTACTGACAACATAATACAGTTCCATAGCTTAGCAGTTACATACAGTTGTAGCATGCAGTCTTTTTGCAGGGTTCCAATACAGATTAGGCTCTAGCCAATGGCAGGGGCCATGAGCAAACTTCCTTCAAACACAATTGCACTCATACTTTAGATCATGGGTAGGCAAACTAAGGCCTGGGGGCCAGATCTGGCCCAATCACCTTCTTAATCTGGCCCACAGATGGTCTGGGAACCAGCCTGTTTTTACATGAGTAGAATGTGTCCTTTTATTTAAAATGCATCTGTGGGTTATTTGTGGGGCATAGGAATTAATTCATTTTTTTTTTCTCCAAAACATAGTCCAGCCCCCCACAAGGTCTGAGGGACAGTGGACCGACCCCCTGCTGGAAAAGTTTGCTGACCCCTGCTTTAGATTGTTCTGAGTCACTCTCACCAGAAGCCGAGCTATGCACCCGGGGGGCAGGGCTAGCTGCCCGTGGTGAGTGGCGAGCGTCCGAGGGGAGGCGCAGAGATGTCACCCCCCCCAGGGATGACACTCAGGGTGGACCAGACGCACCACACCCCCTTCCTCCACCACGGACTCTCACACGCTTGCTGACTCACACTTAACCATTGCAGATACAGGACAAATGTGCCTAAAAATAACCAGCACACCAAAACCCACCTTGTCTTTTTTTAAAAAAAGAATATTTATTAAGTTTTCCAATTTTTTAAACACAACAAACAAACAAAACAAACAGAAACATTAAACAAAAGCATAAAATTCATAAACCATACTTTTAAATAACAAATTTCTCAGACCTCCTCATACTTCTCCTTCTTGTATCCCAATTAAAATTATTTGTTCAGCAAATCCATCATTTAAAGCATTACAGCTTGCAACATTACCTTATTTTTCAAACCCTTCCCCCCCCCATCTATGTTCTTATATATCATTTCAGCTAGAAACCTCTCAATTTCAATCCAACACCATCTGACTTCCTTAAATTTTACAATATTTCTGTAAATAGTCCTTGAATTTTTTCCAATCTTCTTCAGCCAACATTTCTCCCTGGTCACAGATTCTGCTCGTCAATTCTGCCAGTCCCATACAATCGATCAATTTCATCTGCCATTCTTCCAGAGTGGGTAGATCTTGCGTCTTCCAATACTTTGCGATGAGTATCCTTGCTGCTGTTGTAGCATACATAAAAAAAGTTCTGTCCAAAACCCACCTTTTCTTGTCCCTTTTATCTGCATGCGTAAACCCATTGACATTGACATTCTTGACTCCGTTTCTATGTCTGCGCCTGATCAGCAAGCAGATTCGCTCCATCATATGTCCCTACAGGTCTTTGTAACTAACTAACATCTCTATCTGCATTGTCTAGCCCTGAAAATAGCCTCAGAGTAGTATACCGTATTTTTCGCCCTATAGAACGCACTTTTCCCCCTCCAAAAATGAAGGGGAAATCTGTGTGCATCCTATGGGGCGAATGCAGGCTTTCGCTGAAGCTTGGAGAGTGAGAGGGGTCGGTGCGCACCGACCCCCCTCACTCTCCAGGCTTCGGGCAGATACCCGCAGCCTAGGGAGCCCTGCGGGAGTTCAGGGATAGCAGGGATAGCAGCCTGCCGCCCGGAGCACTTTGGGAAGATATCCGCAGCCTGCGAACAGCAGCCTGCTGTGGATAGCAGCCTGCTGCTCGGAGTGCGGGGCGCGCTGAAGCAGAACACCCCGCGCTTCGGGCAGATATCCTTTTCTCCTCTAAAAACTATGGTAGGTGCATTTTTAAAAGCTCAGGCTTCCCCCGCGGTTGGGGGAGGGAATAATTTTTTTTCTTTATTTCCCCCCCCCCCAAAAAAAATTAGGTGCGTCCTATGGGCCGGTGCATCCTATAGGGAGAAAAATACGGTACTTTGACTCCCTGGCATCTCTGCTCTGGGGTTCCTCGGGGCACTATTTTGTCCCTAGTGCTATATGAAGTCTACGTGAGCAAGTCATTAGGGGTGGATCTAGACGGGGGGCGGGTGCTATAAATAAGTCAGAAATGAGATCGTTAAAGCAAAAGAAAAAAATCTCTACAGATAATCACATTTTAATTTTTTCTGCTCTCTGGCGCCATCTGGTGTTGCATGTTTAAAGCACATTCAAATCGCTGTTTCTTTACTCATGTCGCTGAGTCCTAGGAGTTGCAGTATTATACTTTGTGAGGCATGTACATCTATGCAAGTGCAAATACACACAGCAGCAGGATTATCCACTCAGAATTTGCATTCTCAATGTGCCGTCTAGGCCCAGGGGCTGCATTCTGAGACAGTACCTTAAGAAAAAGGTGTTGGAGATAGCATGAAAAATGCCTTATATAAGTGCATATTATGAGGTCCATTTTAAGACTTGCAACACTAGCAAATTAAGTGCTAAGGATGTGGTGAACCTGTCTGCCACTATACCAGCACAATGTCAGACAGCATTACAGTGAATTGGAATTTGTCAACACTGCAAGCAGATAAACCAAAGGAGAACATTTGGCCTTGCCTTCAGATGACCTACTCATCAGTGAACTAATAAAGGGTGAAAATGAAGGTCAGCTTTCCAACAGAAATTGAGCTTTTAATATTACAAAAAGTATTAAACACATATTCACTTTTTCTCTGTCATATGATTTGAACGGGAGTCATTTCCCAGAATATATTTGTTACCACACATTTGATTTTTAGATAATTAATTTCCTGACAGTTTAGCAAATGAGTAAATCAGGAAAAAAAATGTCTTATCACTGTGTCTTTTTCCATAAAAAACAAAACAAAAAAGGAGTGTGAAGTCATTAAAAAGCGGCAGTCATTTCAACTTTTCCCCTCTCTTCTTTCTTACACTAAAGATAGCTTTTTCTGGGACGAAATTATGGCAAGAAGTACGTCGCATGAAATAAAAATAGTTCAAAATGTTAGAGTGGTCCTAAAAATGCAAGCTGAAAATGTACAGTTGCTTATAATCCAGTAATACCTGGTAAAAATCACACATGCACAAGTTTTGATCCAGGTATCCAGAAGGACTTATCCAATTACTAATAGGGGATTTCTGTCCTTTCTTCTGTAGCTCCCAGAATCCCTCTAAATTTGGCAGTTATAGCCTAAAAAGTGGGTGAAGACAAAGGAATCAAAAGATACAGAGATGAACAGGGTGGTTCATGAACTGAAAGAACCTCCAACATTTAGCGGCTACATAAAGGGGCTGAACTCAAATACAGATGAATTCATGCATGTACAACCACTCCACATAAGGGACAATTCTGCTTCGCCTAATATCCCCCTCTGTGGAGCTCTGTGCATATGTGTGCATTTTAGGATTTCTTCACCTGATCACCAAAAACCACAGGGGAGGTTTTTTTTTGGGGCATGGAGGGTCTGGCAAACACTTTGATACTGGACCCAGCTACGCACACAGCAAAACCCTTTTGTGCATTTCCCCCCCAGTAGGTGAGCAGGGTCAAGTGAATTTCTAGGGGTGCAGTGGGGCCTAACACAGCAAAAGGAATCTGGTGAGCCAGGTCCCCTGTCCTAAATATTCCCTACAATTCTCCCCCCGCACACAGGGGCGTAGCTAGCCGCTCTGGGGGGCGGCTCGGCAATTTGCCCATGGGGGGGACGCAGTGATCCGTCCATGGGGGTGGCGCGGGGAGCTGCCCACAGAGTCCGTGTGGTGGACACAAGCCCCATGCTTCCGTTTTGGGCAGTGCGGGGGCCCAAGCCACCGTGTCACTCCCAGGAGAGACGCATGTCAGGGATGACACTGTCAGGAGCTCGCTCGATTGTTCAGGAGCCTCAAAAGCTTTCTTCGGCCCAAACATCACAGCGACCGATGCCAACAGACATTGTAACACTTAGTGATCCGTGACAAAACTCAGCACTTTGGCTAATCTACTTTATTTACATATAAGCACACACGGAGCACTGCAACATGGCTCCCTCTCTCTCTAGCGTCAGACAGCAAAGAGAAAGAACAAAGGACAATAGTCCCACTTCACGTAACACAGTAACACAAACATCCTGTCTCCGTCACTTCCCACACTGTGGAGTCAAAACATATACCATCATGTGATAGACAAAAATCCCATGACTGCAAATCATGGATCAGGAATTCTAACATACACATGTGGTGGCCCACCACCACCGCACCTCCCTTTCTCTGCCATTGCCCGCACGTTCTCTTAGGTGGTGGAAAACACGGGCTTTGTGCATTTCCCCACATTCCTTCTTTCTTCCCAACTGAAGTTACTGGCAGGAAGGTCTAGGTTTAGAGAAGCTGCAGATTCTAGGGGAGGCTATTTCCCTACCAATTTCCGAGGACCAAAAGATAAGTAGCTGACCAGATTTTACCATCAAGGAACCCAAGAACTGATAGCTTTGTCAAATCCTCTCCTATATAAGGGGGAAACAGCCATTGCCTGTCACCAAATGTTTCAAGGAGAAGTATTAAGATCATTAGTCAGTCCTTGGACAGAGGTTCTGAAGGTAAATTGGTTTTCCCCTGAGCGACCGTTATGCAGTTTCCTATGTCAAAAAGTTGTATGCTGATGATATACTAATTCACTGTATGCTTGTCAATAGGAGTGTCAAAAGCACTGGTTCTCTTGAGAAAAGATTCCCTTGTCTCAGAATATATTTCTGTACAGATACTTCATAATCACTGGAAACAATTAACATGAACTGAATAAAGCACTTGAATTGAAAACGCCAGTACAATACCTGCCCATAATACTTCAGAAAAGTGTTTTTTGTCCGGAAAATGATACTTCACTCTCAATGACATGATGCCTGCCTATTAGCATAATTACTCCTAGTTTTAATTCAATAATTATGTGATATATTGTACCAGTAATTTAACTAGTTTGACTTAATGGATTCAGGTTTTAACTGTGCAGCTAATTTATGTGGGGAAATGACACCACAATTTTATTCCCAGTGTTGCTAATGTTTTTCTTCTACACATTACCAAAAAAAAAGAAGAAGTTTGGATATGGAAGATACCTGGAACAAAAGTTCTGTTTCAAAGCATTGTGTGAGTATTATTTCATACAATTAGTCACTGGAAGGCTGCATGCCAGTCTGCCGCAGACGTTTATTACAACGGTAAAGTTCACACAAACTCTATAGAAGATTCCTGTTGGGGTTAGGGAGTTAGCTGAACATTTATTAAGAGTAGGGCGCCCACAACCTGTCTATCTATTGGGTAGAGATGTTACTATAAGTCCTCAGCTCTGGGTCTGAATATGAGCTTCAGGGATTCAGAATGGGATGGGAAGAGGGCTTGATTCATTGGTATTTTGCCAAATTCATTGTGAATCAACCTAATTCACACGTTCTGAAATAATACAAAAACTGAAACACAGTTGTCCTTCTGGACAACTTCTACACTTCACACTTCTACAAATTTTGCAGTGCAGTTTTGTAGCCGAGCAACAAGTGCAAAGGTGCATATACTGGGGGGGACCGCATGTGTTTGTGAAAACAGCATCCAACATGCACTATATCATGGAAAACTGCTTTGCAAACATGTGTATATTGGGCAACACTGCCGATGGATTTTCATGAGGCCTTTTAAAAATCATGAACTGATGGAAGATATTAAGAACTGAATGTAAGACTGGAAGAATCAGAAACCTGAATCGACAAATTTGCCCAGCCCTAGTTCAGAATGCTTTCCTAAGAGAAGAGATGACTATTGCAACCTCCCCAGTTCTTCTCCAGCTTGAATTAGAATGCAAAACAGAGTATAATATTCTCTCCAGGCCTTATGTCCAACTAGCTTCATACAGGCAGGAAAAACTCTGCCAGGACTTCTCCTGACTATTGCAAGCATTTTCAGCCTGGTATTATGAGAATTCAAACCCTCAATCTCCAGATTGTAACAGCTTACCTCGGCAGTGGAAGCTGCTGGCCATGAGAAAATGTCAAAGGCAGCCAGGGATCAGGAAGTGTTTCGAGCCTCCTCCAATCTCTGGCTGCCTGCAAAATGCTTTTGCAAGGCCAGGGAAGACCCAAAGTGGCTTTTCAAAGCTGTCCAAAGGCAGCTGAGAATAGGGAAGGCATGCCTTTGAGAGAGCCAGGCACTATCAGAAGAGGACCAGGCCAGACCTTTGCATATCCAAAGGATCAAGGTTGTCCTGAAGGAATTTAACACACAATTACCATTATATTTGCCACCTTTGCTCTTCCCCGATGACCATCATGTAGGCCGCTGGAAGTATTGTCCTGACAGCCACAGCTTCAGAGAGCAAGGGGATTTAGAGATGTGTTGTCTCTGGAACAAACATCTTAAAAACAAACATCTTAAATAGCTTGAAAACTTTCCAAATGGGCTAAAAGGCTTTTCTCTGGGCAGAATTGAGTGGGATCTTTTCATGCTTATCCTGATGGAAATTTTTACACAGAGAACTGGAATTCAAAGGGGTGGCTGAAGACCAGAGAACGAACTGGGGCAGTAGAAGTTCTCTCTCTGACTTTTTCTCGCTCTCCTAGTGATAGGGCACCTGCCTCAGTGGCACAGTGCCAATTGTTCATCAGTTTCAAACACTATTTGTCATGCGTGGGTGAGGCTGTTTTTCAGTTAATCCAACTCCCAAAGCCCACTTGGTTGTACTTGTTCTTCGTATCCTGGCCAATGTTTATAAGTTTATTTTTAACTGTCTTTGGAGGGGCAGGTTATTTTTTTAAAAAATAATTTTATTTTTTATTTTGACCAAGTAATAATAATAAACAAACAAGAATAAAATGTGCACCCCACCCCCGAGACCATTCCATTGTAACCTCCCAAAATTTCAGCACCTCTTACAATGGTTTGACCCCTTTCCGTTTTAACAGTACAGTGGTACTGCGTCAAATTATATCAATACCAAATAATAATACAATGGAGATACAAATCAATTACCTAGCCAATTAGAAACTTTGTATGGCTTCCTACGTGCTGTACTTCAGGGTCTGATTCCCTTTAATTCTGCCTCCAGACTATTGCTCAAACCAAAGACAATCAATTCTTGATAAAATCCCTTATACCACAGCTACAACTTCTTGAGACTGTGGCAGCCGTCGCTAAAATACAGGGAGACATCCAGGAAAAGAGTAGTGTTGCATTGTATTTATACAAGGCAGAAAGAAAAGAAGGACTTGAGGGAAATTGCTCCTCAGACATAGTCAACAAAGGATGACAACAAGTTGCTGAGAAATATTCAATTATCCTAACCCTGGTATTGTTTGCTTCTAGTAAATTCTCTGTGACAGATATCACCGCGTCTTACGGCTTGCTGATTTGGCCACAGCCAGCATTGTTTTCCAAACTCATGACATTGTCATTAATTTCTGTCTCACTTAACTCATGTTCTGGATCTGCAGATTCAGCTCTTCTCCTGAAAGTATCTTTCTAAACTGAAAGGCATTTCGGCACCATTAGGAGAGCAACATTTCCTCTTCCTTGTTGTTTTTAGCACATCAACTTTCTCCCCTCCCCTTCCACTTTTAGGATGTTCATGTCAGCAATATATCCATCTGTCTATACAGTGGTACCTCAGATTACATATGCTTCAGGTTACATATGCTTCAGGTTACAGACTCCGCTAACCGAGAAATAGTACCTCGGGTTAAGAACTTTGCTTCAGGATGAGAACAGAAATCGCATGGTGGCGGCGCAGCAGCAGTGGGAGGCCCCATTAGCTGAAGTGGTGCTTCAGGTTAAGAACAGTTTCAGGTTAAGAACGGACCTCCGGAACGAATTAAGTATGTAACCAGAGGTACCACTGTATATAATTCTGGGGCTATTCTGAGTGCTAATAACTGCACAGTGAACTATGCAATTGCCCATGGAAAAGGCTTAAGTTAGTGAGAGCAGTCAGTACAGCTCCTGAGCTACACATGGCTCTGAGGAACTTCTCTACATATGGAAGATGCATCTGATACGTAAGTCTCTAGTCCTCAAGGTTACAGGAATGAATTTGACACGCAATCTTAGCATTGGGTAAAAATAAACAACCCTCTGCATGAATAAAGAATTAAAAATCCATATTTTCAACTCTAAATTTTGAAGACCATAATTTCACAATTCCATAGTGTCTGATTCAAGATTTTCCTATCAACAGGTGAGAATTTTTGAATATGTAAAAACTGCCATCAAACAGCTAAGTCTTCATGAAAGCCAAGATGATAATATAGTCAAACCTCAAAACTCGAACAGCTCTGTTGCCGAACGTTTCAGTTCCCAAACGCCGAAAACCCAGAAGTAAGTGTTCGGGTTTTCAACTGTTCCTTGGAACTTGAACATCCAGCATGGCTTCCGCTTGTGTGCAAGAAGCTCTTGCAACCAATTGGAAGCTGCGCCTTGGAAGTCGAACGTTTCGGAAGTTGAATGGATTCTGGAATGGATTACGTTCAATTTCCAAGGTTTGACTGTACACAAATTGATCGTGGTATACGTCTAATGTGAGCCTGTTTGTGAATGGAAAAATATCTGACATCTCCAATGCTGAATTTTTACTAATGGACTGAACTATTTCCTGATGTTTGGACTGTGCACTTTGGAGTTTGGAGCTCGCACACTTCCTTGCTGCGAGGTAGGCCAGGGGTTAAGGACACAGGTGCCCCTTCATACCTCTGCCAAGGCATGGGTGTCTGGAGGCTGATCAGAGTGGTGGTCAGGGATAAGAGACATCATCCTCCTTTCCTCCACACATTAACCATCAGGTGGGTGACTAATGCCTGAGAAAAGTAGAGCAAACACAACTACAAAATGGCAGGAGGTGGCAATACATACAAGACTCGGCAAGCCTAGGTCTACCTACAACATTAAAGGTAAAGGGACCCCTGACCATTAGGTCCAGTCGTGGACGACTCTGGGGTTGTGGTGCTCATCTCGCTCTATTGGCCGAGGGAGACGGAGTATAGCTTCCGGGTCATGTGGCCAGCATGACTAAGCCACTTCTGGTTAAACAGAGCAGCGCACGGAAACGCCGTTTACCTTCCTGTCAGAGCGATACCTATTTATCTGCTTACAACATTGCATGGTTTTTATTGCAACAGAAGAATAATCTCTATTTGCCTCAGCCACTAGCCATAGCAATAAAATAAAATGTACTGAAGATAGAGGTAAAAACAAAACTATGCAAAATACATTTTGGAGGTTTACATCAACAGATCTTATTCTAACTGCCCCCACTAAAAACCTTGCAGTTTTTGCTGTCACCCAATCACTTTGATCTGCTAAAAGAAAGGACACAGTATCAATGGTTGAGCAGCCCAGCATGGACAATAGTAGAGGGGTAATAATTTCACTCCTCAAATCTTTATAAAGAGTGCAAGCCAGAAGCACATGAGCTACTGATTCAATACTGCCATCTCCACTTGGACATAACTGTTTCTCCAGTGGAATTTTTGAAATTGACCCTAAACTACAGCCAAAGGCAGTATATTCAATATTGTGAAAGTGAAAGCGCATTTTGCCAATAGGGTGCCAAAGTGTCAGAATGATTAGGTGGAAAATAATCACACTGGACAAAATTTATTAATTGTGGCCAAATTATTATTGATATCATATAGGTGCTGTCTAATTAAATTATTTTATTTACTGAAGTAGTGATGTATGGAAGTGAGAGCTGGACCATAAAGAAGGCTGATCACTGAACAATTGATGCTTTTGAATTATGGTGCTGGAGGAGACTCTTAAGAGTCCCATGGACTGCAAGAAGATAAAACCTATCCATTCTTAAGGAAATCAGCCCTGAGTGCTCACTGGAAGGACAGATCCTGAAGCTGAGGCCACCTCACAAGAAGAGAAGACTCCCTGGAAAAGCCCCTGATGTTGGGAAAGATTGAGGGCACAAGGAGAAGGGGACGACAGAGGAGGAGATGGTTGGACAGTGTTCTTGAAGCTACCAGCATGAGTTTGACCAAACTGTGGGAGGCAGTGGAAAACAGGAGTGCCTGGAGTGCTCTGGTCCATGGGGTCACGAAGAGTCGGACACGACTAAAGGACTAAACAACAACAACAACAATTTACTGAAGCCCAGTGTTAATAACTGTTGTGGTGATAAACCAGAAAAGTAAAGCTTTTGGTTGACAGTTTTAGTTCTAGAGCTGTCATGGGATACTAAGGGTAGTAGACCAGTGGGGTTTAAATTTAGGCAAAGCCAATATGGTTCTTATTTCATTTCGGTTTCATTCAAAGCTTCATTCAAATCATCAGGAAAGTGCCAGCTTTAAAGTGGATGGTTCCTCCACAAAACACCATGATTTTGCACCTGTGTCACACCTCTTGCTTAAGTTTGCCTGAAAGGCTTGTTCTTCATACCTTTAAGAAGTATTTGCTTTCATCATTACATTTGCACTGCTCAGTCTCACTTCAGATGGCAAGACCTAATCCATCTTAACGTTGGTAATTAGGAGGTTTGGGTGTTCACCAGAACAGAACACCTGCATCTCGGCATTACAGATGAACCTTTGCCATTCAGAGCTGAAAGTGCTTTGTGCAGCATGTCTGTTTGCTATGCATGTGGGTACAATGTAGCAAAGAACCTATTCTTCTTTCAAATTAGCACAAAGTTACAGTGAGAAGTTCTTTTGGGTTCCTTCATAATTATTTGAAACGAGATGCTGCTGGAGCTGAGTCGGATTAGTTAACCCTCATCATCACCATAATGTCCATTGTTATTATAAACATAAATTAAAAATGTAGTCATAATAATTCTCATATTATTAAAGATTCAGGTTTGTTAAGTTCAAACATTTTGCATAACTGACTGCCCATCAGCAGATATTTTCATCTGGAAAAAAATAATACTCTAAGGGGCCAATGAATAGCTCTTAACCATTTAACTTGTTATTAAGGACGGGCAAGTATCTAAATTTTGACTTCATTCAATAAAAAAACCCCCTAAATTTCAGTTTGCCACATTTCAGTTTGTGATTTTGGGGGGTGGGCGGTCCTAATACACCCATTTATCTACATGATTTTTCCTAACATGCACCATTTTGGAAGCCATTTCCCTTAATATAATGCATTTTTCATATTATTTTCACTGCAATATACATTTTAATGTAAACCTTCCCTAATATAGCATTTTTGTACATTGTTTTTGGTTGGGTAACTGCGTTGCAAACTGCATTTGGGTCGACCCAGAGTTCAGCTGGGGTGGGTTAGATCCGGTTCATTGGGAACAATCCAGGGCTGTCAATTGGGGCCAGGAAGCCAGTCGGTGGGGAGGGGGAAGAAGAACAAATACAGTGGTACCTCGGTTTACGGCCTTAATCCGTTCCAGAAGTCCGTTCTTAAACCGAAACCGTTCTTAAACCGAGGCACACTTTCCCTGATGAGGCCTCCCGCCGCTGGTGCCCTTCCACCATTTGGCTTCTGTCCTTAGACCGAGGTAGAGTTCGCAAACCGAGACACTACTTCTGGTTTTGCAGAGTTTGTAAATTGAATTGTTTGTAAACAGGACTGTTTTTAAACCAAGGTACCACTGTAGACCCAGGCAGCCTGCCTGTGTCTTCTTCTCCATCCCCACCCCAACTGCATGTCCAAGCCAGGTTTTAAATCCCAATTAAGTACTGTGCAAGACCCTGTATTTGGTTCAGGGCCTGGATCCAGGTAAGATGGGGTACCCAGCTCAGATTCAGGAGAATCCTGAAGCACTGGATCTTGCCATGGGGGGGCATGGACAGCTCTACAAAAATAGGTAGGTTCACATTAAAATGCAAAACCCCCAACACATTTCTTTGTCTCCATACTTGTCATCTAATTCTAATGTGCCACCTGTTCACAAATTGTTGTTGTTGTTGTTGTTTAGTCGATTAGTCGTGTCCGACTCTTTGTGACCCCCTGGACCAGAGCACGCCAGGCACTCCTGTCTTCCACTGCCTCCCGCAGTTTGGTCAAACTCATGAACACTGTCCAACCATCTCGTCCTCTGTCGTCCCCTTCTCCTTGTGCCCTCCATCTTTCCCAACATCAGGGTCTTTTCCAGGGAGTCTTCTCTTCTCATGAGGTGGCCAAAGTATTGGAGCCTCAGCTTCACGATCTGTCCTTCCAGTGAGCACTCAGGGCTGATTTCCTTCAGAATCAATAGGTAATCACACATTACTTGCCAACATTCATTTCATTCACTAGCTCCACTGTGCTTCCACCCCAGATAGCAATAACATCACTGGACTTCGTCAAACGCCTACAGCTCCCAGCTCCTCACCATTTTCCTCCCTGGGTGCCACTGATGGTCCTCCAAAAATACTTGTAAAATCCTTGCTCTGTCTTGCCCTATCCTTCCAAGCTAAGCACCCTGATATCCACCATTACCTTTACACTACCAAGTCTTTTTTATTGAACCAATAAATATGTTAAGCTTCATGCTTACATTGGAAACCAGGCCTAATAATACCAATAGCAACAGTTCTTGTAAAAAGGCCCGATTTCTGCTGAACCCCGTTTTTTCTCTCCTCTCCCTTTACTCTGTGAGGATAGAATATGATCCCAGTGTCAACTGAAATCACACAATAGCTGCGTATTAAAGGGTAGAAGCTATTTGTAGCTTCAACACCTAACATTGTCAGGGTTGTGTTTCTGTGTAGTTTACTTTTTTCTTTCACCAGAGCAAGAAATCTGCAGCGGGGAATGAGCGGCATACATCTCTTTATTCTCCTACCCAGTGCGTTCAGAGGATTTTACAATAGTATGACCTCTAAGTATTATTTCTATGAGGGTAACAGACGTTCTTGCTTTGTGCAGTTCACCTCTTGGTTACATGTGTTTTGTACTCTTATTGAGGTTCAATATGGAAAATATCGTGGGCCTAGACTTCAGTTTTACGAAGTTCAGTTTCTTTACGGGCAGCTATTTCAAAGCCATCCTCCAAACGATGAGTTGGAAGTGTTCTGCTTTAGGGAAGTTTCCTCAAAATATACAGAGTTTTGAAGGCCCCATATTAGTTTATATACAGTTGAAGAATAATCTGTGGGGTTCTTTCCAATCAAATGTTCAACCCACAATGACCGCTCCCCGCTTAAAAACGGGGGGCGCCCTTTGCGTGGACGCGTGCAGCCCCTGGATCTGGAGCGGCTCCAATAGCTTAGGCTTGGCCTTGCCTTCCCTCAGGTGGGACACGTGGGGTCTCCGCCTACCTCAGTCATTTGCCCAATCCCACCTGGGGGAAGCGTTGCCAAGGAGACCAGTCCAGGTAGGGGAGGGATTACCTGCCCACACAATAGAGGGAGGATCTTACCTGGGAATCCTCACTTGGCTCCAGAGCTTCTCCCACCCTACCCACCCTCAGTTAATGTCTTATTTTGAAGGTTAACTTTTCTTCACAGGTTTCGCAGGTTAACTTTTCTTCACAGGTATGCGGGCGCTGCTACGTAAGGTCGCTGTTAAAGGGCCGGAAAGGAATTTCCCTGCATTGGCAGGTTTCGCCTTTCCCGTAGCAAAACGTCACAACTTTGGCGGTATCAGGCCTTGGGCGGAATCCTTTAGTCCATCTTCCTCTTTGCGGCGGCGATACCAGGGTTCCCCGTTAAAGGGGTTTCTGAAGGGAGGCTTTGGCCGTGCGCCGAAAGGTTGTCATTGCTCTCCCCGGCGGCGGCGGCGTAACGGGGGCGGCTATCTCTGCTTGAACATATGTTCTCCAGAGCCGGCCCATCCCCCACACACACACTGGATAACCCTGATGCTCCCTAGGTCCCCGGCTGGGGACTGGGGAGGGAGAACGCCCAATGCCTGAGCCAAGGTCTACCCACATTTGAAATTTAATAAAGTTGTGGCCAATTTAATCCCATAGCACGTTGTCTCGAGTCGTTATTCCGCATGACGGGGGGACCGCGGGGGATCTGGGGACTCCGCCTGTCCGCGCAAAGCCCTTTTCAGACGGTCATTCTAAGCCATAGGAGCCAACTCCTGGGGGCCACGATCTCTAACCATAACCCGGTAAAATATTTGAGCTGCTTCCCAAGTTGATGGACATTGCCGTTCAAATAACAGCAACATGAACAACAAATTTATTATGTATACCCTGCCCATCTGGCTGGGCTTCTCCAGATACTCTGGGCAGCTCTCAACAGAATATTAAAAATACAATAAAACATCAAACGTTAAAAGCACCCCTAAACAGGGTTGCCTTCAGATGTCATCTAAAAGTCAGATAGTTGTTTATCTCCCTGACATCTGATGAGAGGGCGTTCCACAGGGCGCCACCACCAAGAAGGCCCTCTGCTTGGTTCCCTGTAACTTCGCTTCTCGCAGTGAGGGAACCACCAGAAGTCCCTCAGTGTCTGGGCAGAACAATGGGGGTGGAGACGCTTCTTCAGGTATACTGGGCTGAGGCCGTTTAGGGCTTTTTAGGGCTAATGGTGGATGGGTGCTGTATCTTGTGATTGATTATGTGAGGTGGGGCTTTTCTGCCCCCCAAATATTTTATTCAAGTTGTTACCCATGCTCTTCACCATCACATGAGAAGTGGGTATGAGAAATGATTTATTCTTTAAAGGTTAAAGAGCAGAAATATAAATCTCTACTATTACTATTTCCGTTATCGTTTTCATGTGTATATGGCTGTCTGCTAGATCACATGAGGGGAAAAGTGGTGTTGCACTCCCTGTTCCCACTTGTTCCCTTGGAATACCATTATATTTCCCACAGCCCCCTCAAGGCTGAGCTTGTATAAGTTCCCTGTGTGATCTAGAACCCATATTTCCCTGGAGTCTAAGCTGCACGGGGAGTCTTAAGAAGTTCTGCTGCAGAAGCTGAGCCCCCAACATATGGAAGGCATACCCCACAAGTATCCCAGAAAAAACAAGACACCTTGTCTGTCCATTCACCCCCATGAGAGCATGGAAAAGTACATCTTTGGGCCTCCATGATCTTGTGCAGGTCACGTGACTCACATGGGAGCATGGACAGGAAGACCCACATCCCGGTTTTGGGACTCAACATATTGGAGGGTGTGGGAGGGCTGTGGGAGCAACCACCAGCTCATAATTTTGGACCCTCCCATTGGCATTATTTTCTTGGAATTGAGTAATTTCTCTGGAGAGACAGACATTCCTGAAGTCCACCCAGTTGTGAAAATGGCAATAGCGCCTTGAAACACTTTTCAGGTGTTATCATCTGAGGAAGATTTTCAAAACAGGATGTCATCAGAAGCCTGTCATCAGCTGTTTAGAGCATTCTTCAGTAGAATTCCTCCCCCCCTCCCCTCTCTATGGTTTTTTGTAAGCCTTGCTGAGATGTACACTTTGCCGTTGTAACAATCTTATTGTAAACATCTTGTTTTTTCTAGCCAAGCCTTCCTTTTGTGTCCTTCTTTCCACATCCTCTTCTGCTTTTCCCTTACGTAGCTATTAACTCCTAAACATTTATGAGTGCTCTCTTCCAACCATTCTTCCTTTTCTCCTTGCTGTGTTGCTGTTTCTGGGATCTCTTTGTCCTCATAAATCATAACTTTAATATTTTTTATCGTTGCTTTTCCTCTCTTAGATCACAGCAACACACACATACAGAACAAAGTGTAACCTAACAGAATCATTTTTGTGCAAAGGAGACAGATGCTCCGAGCAGTCGGAGATGGCTTGTCCAGGAAACAAGATGCTAATATTTGTGGCAAGGAGGAAAACAGGGGAGAGATAAGGTCATAGGAGAGATTTATCACCACCTACAGCTACTTCCTCCCTTCTGTTAGCCTAGCACCTGCTGAGCCTCTCACCATTAGGCAAGCCAGCCCATGCCACCAAGAGCAACAGTAGTCTTGGGACATCTGCATCTGATCTACATCTCCTGGCTGCAGCACCAGCTACAAAGCAGAGGCAGGGATGACACTGCTACTAAATGGTTTTAATAATTTTAACTGTTTGTTAATTAACTCATTTATTAAATTTGTATACTGCCCTTCATACGTACATGTCATACTGCCCTGTACATCCCTTTTATGTTCATAACATAAAAGTACAAGAGGGAAAACACAAAAGACATAATAGTTTCTGGGCCCAATTCAAAGTGCTGATTATTATTATTATTATTATTATTATTATTATTTATACCCCGCGCTCCCCGGCCAGAGCCAGGCCCAGGGCGGCTAACACCAGTAAAATTACAATAAAAACATAATGGGAGGGAGAATTTAAAATACCGGTTAAAATACAATTTAAGATGCAGCCTCATTTTAATAGCAGCCCATAGATCAAAACTATAAGGGGAGGGAGCATAAGGGTCAGACTGAATCCAATCAAAAGGCCAGGCAGAACAGCTCTGACTTGCAGGCCCTGCAGAAATATGTCAAGTCCCGCTGGGCCCTAGTCTCTTGTGACAGAGCATTCCACCAAGTTGGGGTCAGTACTGAAAAGGCCCTGGCCCTAGTTGAGTCCAATCTAACCACCTTGCGATTTGGGACCTCCAAAGTGTTGTCATTTGTGGACCTTAAGGTCCTCCGCAAGGCATACCAGGAGTTCTGACCTATAAAGCCTCAAACGACTCAGGACTGCAGTACCTCAAGGACCATCTCTCCCCATATGAAGCAACCTGGACCCGAAGTTCATCCACTGAGGGCCCCCTTTGTGATGGAAACATGAGAATGGGCCTTTTCCCCAGTGGCTCCCCACTCGTATCAGGGAAGGGAGCTAACAGGTCCAGCAGGTTTGCAGCCTTTTTTTTTTTAGTGTCCCTTAGGACTTCTGGGTCTCCTAGCCTGGACTAGCAGTGCCAACGTCATAATCAGCTAGCGTATGCTGGCAATTAAGGACACAGGTGGTGCTGTGGGTTAAACCACAGAGCCTAGGACTTGCTGATCAGAAGGTCAGGGTTCAAATCCCCATGATGGGGTGAGCTCCCGTTGCTCGGTCCCTGCTCCTGCCAACCTAGCAGTTCGAAAGCACGGCAAAGTGCAAGTAGATAAATAGGCACAGCTCTGGCGGGGAGGTAAATGGTGTTTCCGTGCACTGCTCTGGTTCGCCAGAAGCGGCTTTGTCATGCTGGCCACATGAACTGGAAGCTGTACGCCGGCTCCCTCAGTCAGTAAAGTGAGAGGAGCGCCGCAACCCCAGAGTTGGCCACGACTGGGCCTAATGGTCAGGGGCCCCTTTACCTTTACCTTTATGCTGGCAATTACAATACATAGATCGGGGACAGGCAACCTAGAGCCCTAGATGAATGAATGAAATAATCTTTATTGGCATCAGCCATCAGCCGTAGCAACAGAACAACAATACAATATACAAAGAATAGAAATAAAAAGTCCATTATATAAAATACATTTCGGGGTTTCGGGTCAATAGTCAAATGGTGGATCTTATTCTGATTGCCCCAGCTAGAAACCTTGCAACCTTTGCTGTCACCTGCTCATCTTAATCTGCCAAGAGAAAGGACACTGTGGCAGTGGTTGGGTGGCCTGGAATGGACAATAAAAGAGGGGTGATAATCTCATTCCTCAAGTCTTTATAAAGAGTGCAAGCCAGAAGGGCATGACCCACCAATTCGGGACTGCCATGTCCACAGGGACATAAGCGTTTTTCATGCAGAATCTGTTAGAATCGTCCCTCAAGTACAGCTGAGGGCAATACATTCAATCTTGCAAGTGTAAAAGCCCTAGATGTTGCAAGAGTAAAAGCCCTAGATGTTCTAGTTTACAGTTCTCATCATTATTTGATGGGGATTGCAGTCCAGAGCTTCTTTTGCCTATTCCTGGCAGGAAAAGAGCTTCAAAGAAGAAGAAGAAGAGTTTGGATTTGATATCCCGCCTTTCACTCCCCTTCAGGAGTCTCAAAGCGGCTAACAATCTCCTTTCCCTTCCTCCCCCACAACAAACACTCTGTGAGGTGAGTGGGGCTGAGAAGTGTGACTGGCCCAAGATCACCCAGCAGCTGCATGTGGAGGAGCGGAGACGCGAACCCCGTTCCCCAGATTACGTGACTACCGCTCTTAACCACTACACCACACTGGCTCTCTTCATTTGATGAAGCTTCGTTTCAGTGAAGGGGTTGCCCCGGTGTTGAAGCCATTGCTCTTGGCATTCTTTGACGTACAAAGAGGAATCGCACCGTATCTAATTTAAGTGATTTCCGCTTCTTCCTGGAGCAGATGGATTTCAGCTAATTCTCACTCATTTCATCCTGCTACTAAGTCACATTTCCTTCCTTTGATTTATCTCAATGGGATTTCAGCCTATTAATTTCTGCCCAATTCTTTCATTTCTCAAGTTATTTTACTAAGAATCTCCCTCCCCATCCCATGCTATACGTTCCACGTCCCAGGCACACCATTATATTTGATGCTTTTAAAAGATCTATTAAGCTTTGATGAGCTATGCGGAATTGGCCAAATTGACATATAAACTGCGGGACAAGGACAACCGTGACTTCAAGGAAGAATAGGAACTTTTTACAGATTATCTAAAAAGACAACAAAATGATTTGGACTCCTTGGCAGGTTTAAATAAACATCCACAAATTTATTAGATAAATACATGATAGATAAGGCGATATGTATAGTTTTATAACATGCAGAAAACAATATGTGTAAAGAAACCATAGAGGGGAGCTCAAGGAAGTCCGGGGGGGGGGGAGGGATAAGAAAGAGGAATACATACGAAAAAATAAAAATAAAAGATCTATTAAGCTAACTGGACGGATGGTTGGGGCAGACAGGGTCCAGAATAACTGTTTAAAAATATTATTAGGAGATTTTTGGGTAGTGGGTAAGGGGAGTAGACTGTATGCTGAGACTGATCTGACCCCTGGATCCAGCAAGTGTTAAACAATAAACCATGCTATAGTGGATCTGTGTAGATGGTGAATGGGTGGCCCCCTCCCTGAACTGACTGGTAATTAGAAAGACAAAAGGCCCAAGTGGAGGGTTGCAGTGATATGAGCCAGAAGCTAGAAGCTGGAAGAAAATTTGCAAGCTGGGAAGCCAGACAGAGAAAGCCATAGTTGATTTTTGTTGGAATCAAAAGCTGTGATCAGGTGCGCCCTTCCGGAAATATATTGGGGGCGGAGGCAGGGCTGATGTAATGTGCAACGTCATGATGTTGCGCATGATGCCTGGACATCAAAGTGATACCCATATGCTATACTGTCTGGGCATCGCACAGCAGCTTGTCTTCTTTGGTTAGCGGCTGCTCGATACAATATGAGATGATAATCTTTATTGTCATTGTCCCATGCAGAACAACGAAATTGAAAAAAATCTATGTCAGACATTCAAAAACCAACAAGCCTGCTATCCCAGCTATCCCAACCTGGTTAGCCCCCTAAAAACTCTGATACCCAATAATTAAATACAATATACTCCCATAGGGACTCCTTACACTGTGTTTAAAACCAAAATCGCATTTGGATAGAAACTGTTTCTCTGCCTCCTTCTGTTGCTGCTGCCGTCATGGGCTGGGGGCTGCTACCCCACTGTGGCAGGAGAAGGAGATGCTGCTGTATTCCTGGCTTGCACAACTGCATAAAGCCCAGACGCAACAGTGTTGCACCTGGGCACTGCTCCCGGATGAACATTGAGGAGGGCCAACCATTTAATGCCTGCTGAAAGCTTTCCTATTCGACCAGGCCTATGCAGGCAATTAAGGATACGTCTTTCAACTGTGGCTATTTAAGAGGAGGTTTTCCGAAGGGGAATATACAAAATACTGCTCCAAAATCCCACAAACCCCCTCGACCTAATAAAAAAACCATGGCAAGACGACATAGGCTATGAGATGAACCCCACCCGATGGGCTAGAATGTGGGCTAAACTTTCCTTTGAATCTGTATCAGCGAAAAGAAAAGAACTCACTCTGAAACTCACAGATGGTACCTAACACCATGGAAACTAGTGCTGATACACCCAGGAGCCTCACCAAAATGCTGGAGAGGGTGCACCTCCACATGTGGTGGGAATGCCCCAAAATCCAACTAGCCTGGACAACAACCATACGAGAAATATGCAAAATAACTAAGCAAGTTATTACAAAAGAATTTCAGAAATAGACTGAAAAGAGAAGGTACAACTTATTACCAAACTTAAAACCATGGAGAGACCTGGTCTGAATAGAGACATTGGATTCTTATCTCATTATACATTGGCCATCTCATCCTTTGCTTTTTCCTGTAAGACTAATTGCAGTCGTTAACAGTCGTCAACTGGTTTACCACACCTATCAGCCATTCCCACCACCCTTCTGAGTAATATCCATCCCCATCGTCTCACTATATATAAGGGTCTGGTGACTTCTGTTTCAGTGTATCTGAAGAAGTGTGCATGCACATGAAAACTAATATCAATAACAAATTTAGTTGGTCTCTAAGGTGCTACTGGAAGGAATTTTATAATTTTGTTTCAGCTGCGGCAGACCAACACGGCTACCTAACTGTATCTAGAACTAAGCGAGTATTAGAAGTCACCCCAAAACTGGCCCTACTAAACATCTTCCAAGTTAATAATGCCCACTCACATCACAAAGAGCTCATAACCCACCTACTCTCAGCAACCAGAAACATCAATGTCAGACACTGGAGAGACCTGTCAGGAGTAAGCATGGACCAATGGTACCAAATAGTATGGGAAACAGCCTTATTAGAAAAACTAATAAACTGAAACTGACACAGGGACAAATGGAAGAAGATTCCTTCACCCCAGTATGCCTCCCCTTTATCTCATACACAACCCAACAAGATAACGACAAGAATCCACCAACAGCATACAAATCAATATGGCTAACCTGATTCAAAAACACCCACCGCACTCACCGCAGCCAGTCACAAACAACCACACCCTAGGCCAACCCCAACCTCTCTCACCACCAAAGGAACACAAGTGAACAGCACAAGCAACACTGACACAAACCCCCACACATACATTAAGTAAAATAGAAACAGCGCCACCCAACCCCAACCCCACTCACTGTGCTGGGTCTGGGGGTTAACGCGAGCAACGCAGTCCAGGTCCGGTCCCAAATTCAAGGATTCCACAAGGAGTCAGCCCAACAGGGCCAAGGCAGGAAGCTCAGCCAGGCACAGGGTAACAGGCAGGTTCCAGTAAGCAGCAATGTTGCTCCCACAACCTGGGGTGGGGTCCGGCAGCCTTTTATCTCTGACGAGGTAATGGCCAGTCCTGATCCCCCAGTGACTCACCTCCCTGTCTCGCCCCGAAGGTGAGCACTCCTCCTGCAAGTACTCAGGTCTCTCCTCCTCTCAGACCTGAGTCTCTGCAGCTCGGGAGATGTCGGTGGGTTACTAGACCCAGAGGCCGCCTCATCCTCTCCTGACCCAACTGGTAGTAGAGCAGCTGTAAGTGATGTCCCAGCTGAAGGCAACGAGGTAATCTCAGGCCCCTGACTTGGCCCAGCTGGTGCTTGTTGCAGGGGAACCTGTGCAGACTGGGGCTCTTCAGAGTCAGGCCCCAGACTAGGTTCAGCTGCCGCCTGAGGCAAAGGATCCAGTGTGGACTGAGACTCCTCCGAGTCCAAGCCCGAGTCCCAGGCCATCACACTCACCTTTCCCCCTTTTCTTCCTAATGTAACACTAATGTCTCAACAAATGAAACTGATCTGTAGAAAATGTAACTTGAAAAAGGAGGCATTGTGCATCCTTTTGTAAACCAAGAAATCTTTAATAAAAAAACATGTATTAAAAAAGGATGCAGGAGGAAATGATTAATAATAGGACCCACAAAGGGGAGGTGGTGGGAATGTCCCAAAATCCAACTCTTCTGCATAATGCATGTATTTTGTAAACTAATAAATCTAACCATGGATAGAAAGACCTAGCACTGCCTTTGTCATGCTAAGGTGGTTACAGTACTGCTACCTAGTTAAAGTACCATGGAAAGGTCATAGGAGGTGGCCATAGGATGGTTGGGAATGGACCAAGCTGTGCTGTACTCAGTGACAGGCAGAAGCAGCAAGGCTGGCACATTTAGCAGAATTTGCCTAAAATTTGCACATAAAAGTTCATACGTTTCTTTCCAGAAGGACTAGATATTCCCTTTTTTTGAAAAAATAACGGAAGCACAGAGTCTGATGGCTCTATTTGGGGTGCCAATGAAGGTCTAACATGGGCACCAATTTGGTGAGCCCAGCCCTAATGGACCATCCTCCACTGACTTTGGGGACTAGGAGAAATGAAGAGTGCAAACACAACACACTAAAATCCTAGAATTCAACAATGGCAATTCTTTGTTTGTAGCCATGTTTCAAAGATATCATGTCTGGTGAACATGTCTAGCAATAAATTGGGGGACCCTCAGACACAGAGAGCTCTAACTCTGAACATAGTGTAAAAAGGTAAAGGACCCCTGACCGTTAAGTCCAGTCGCGAACGACTCTGGGGTTGCAGCGCTCATCTCGCTTTACAGGCGGAGGGAGCCGACGCTTGTCTGCAGACAGTTTTTCCGGGTCATGTGGTCAGCAGGACTAAGCCGCTTCTGGCGAAACCAGAGCAGTGCACAGAAACGCCATTTACCTTCCCGCCGGAGCGGTACCTATTTATCTACTTGCACTTTTTGCTGTGCTTTCAAACTGCTAGGTTGGCAGGAGCTGGAACCGGGCAACGGAAGCTCACCCTGTTGCGGGGATTCAAACCGCCAACCTTCCGATTGGCAAGCCCAAGAGGCTCAGTGGTTTAGACCACAGTGACACCCGCGTTCCTTGAGCATAGTGTAAAGGTAAAGGGACCCCTGACCATTAGGTCCAGTCGTGACCGACTTTGGGGTTGCGGCACTCATCTCGCTTTATTGGCTGAGGGAGCCGGCGTACAGCTTCCGGGTCATGTGGCCAGCATGACTAAGCCGCTTCTGATGAACCAGAGCACCGCACGGAAATGCCGTTTACCTTCCCACTGGAGCGGTACCTATTTATCTACTTCCACTTTGATGTGCTTTCGAACTGCTAGGTTGGCAGGAGCAGGGACCGAGCAATGGGAGCTCACCCCGTCGCGGGGATTCAAACCGCCGACCTTCTGATCGGCAAGTCCTAGGCTCTGTGGTTTAACCCACAGCGCCACCCGCGTCCCACTGAGCATAGTGTACACACCTATAAATCCATCACAGCACACCCAAAAGTACAAGATGACTTGATGTGGAAATAACAGTGGGGACATACTCCAAACACACACAAACACACACACGCACACGGAGAAAGAGAAAGAGAAAGAGACATGTATCCTTTAGGATCAACAGAGTGTGCAGCTTGAGACCTGCAACCAGGATCCTGTTTTAGGGGGTACCTTACGTCCTTCACCCTAAGTGTCCCAAATGCAGACCTTCATGCTGGAAATAAAGCAATGTTCCTTTCCCATCTTCTCATCAACATTTTATCTCTCTTTAGATATAGATATATATTAAAAACTCTCCTTCAAAATCCCATTAAACTCTTCCCAATGTAAAAATGCACCCTTGTGCCCTGGTGTAGATACGACTTTTATTAACATTCTGAACTTCATTTTGAGTTTTTTCCCACAGTACAGTGAAACTTCTCAGATTTTTTTCTCTCTCTCTCGTCAGAGAAATTGGAAACAAATGCGTGTGCACACACACACACACACACACACACACACACACACTGGTGAAGATTAGAGGGCAGAGAACTTCAGCGGTATTTTTCAGTGTCTCTTACAAAACATTTTTATTGAATTTTTATTTTTCACTTTCTTTTCAGACCTCATGCTTTTCAATGAAGACAGATAATTTAAACACCAGAATGCCTACAAATCTAAGGCCAGCTCTCTTTTTTATTATTCGCTCTCCAAAAATGATACAGTGGAGAAGGATTTCAAGCCATCCTTTTATGCTTACTGAAGATACTAAAGAACTCCGGAAAAGCATTAAACTACTTATGTGCCCATATAGAGATGGTAAATTGTCCCTTCCGAAGTAGGAATAAAACCAGCTTCTCTCTTTACTCTCTAAAGCACAGAAGTTAAATAGACTAATGGTGTATTTTCTATTACTATCATTACAAATCAATTAATGTGACCGTAATTTAACCCAGCTGTGCAGTTGTTTTGGCAATTTGGAAGGTATAAAATGTTTAAGTTTAAACTTTTAACCTTCCTGAGAGGTATAAAGCAAGCTGCAAGTACCGCGGAAGCCATTCAGAAGTATCTAAAGATGATTAGGTGTGTTATTTTGTTTCCAAGCTCAGCAATTCTTTAGTTTTCATTAATTTGCATATTTCACAGCACAGTGGTCAAAAAGCACATATACTACAATTAAGCATAACAGCTTTCTCAGTGTTGAATATGAAGGCTTGAGGTGGCATTTCATGGGAATGTACAGCAATGTGAATAGCACAGTCTTAGTCCTAATAGAAGGTTTCAACAAATGTGATTAACAAGTAATTGCTAGCATTGGCTAATTATAATGCATTTGGCTCATTGCTAGAATGAGCCAAAAGGAGAGTAACTGCTCATTAGCAGAGGTGGTAACAAAGTTCAAAATGATTTATTTCAGAATATGAACTTGTCCGGCTCAGAATGCTCACACAAAGCATTATTACAAAGTGAGCAATGTTTCTTCTGAAGTTCTGCTCTAGGCTGAATCTTAATCCAGAAAGATATATCTTTCTTTCTGGTACCCTCAACACCACCAAGTACCATCCTAGATACTAACGAGCCTGATCAATTTAGGCTCCTTCCGCAGTATTTATTTAAAGTAGTAAGGTATCACTTTAAGCAGTCATGATTCCCCCCATGACTATTATTTGGGAATATTATTTGGTAAGGGTGCTAAGAGTTAGGAACCCCTTTTCCCCACACAGTCCTAAAATTCCCAGTGTTGTTTAACAATCTCTCTTCCCAGGGAACGGTGGAAATTCATTATTTAAGTCTAAATCTGATCATTTAAATCTGAAGCTCTGTTTTGTTCCCCTTGACTATAACAGGGAATCAACAAACTTTATTTCATTTTCACATAAGTGGATAAAATTTGCAGGCCAAGGGGGCCCCTCCAAGAGTAGATGAAGACTTACAAATATGGAAAAATTCGTTTTTTCTTCCTACCGTTTCTTTTTCATGGAAACACCATTCATGAAAGACAGAGAGAGAAAGAGAAAGAGAGAGAGAGAGAAAGAAAGAGAGGTGGCTTTACGATGTTTCTTAAGAAAAATATTGAGAAAGATGCAGTCCATCCCAATAGTTTAATATCGGCATTCATGCCCTGTTCTCACATCTCAAACTCTGAGAAGTATGACCCTATCATGAGTGATATATTTGCTTATTTCAACCACCCTCCCCCAAATCACTGTGATTAAAGTGCAATTGGAAAATAATGTATTGTATTGTTAGACCTGCCTATAAAACAAAAGGTCCTCATTCCTCACTGTCCCAGCCTTCCCCTTGTGGGCTCTTAGTGGCTCCCCAGTTAGCTTCAGTTTGGTTCTCATAAAAGGGGCAGGGATGAGGTGCGTTTAACTTACTGGGGGAAAAAACCAAGGCAACAGGGCCATTGAGAAGGTTGGGGACTTCCTCATCCAATTTGAAATGTCTTCTTGGTAGCATGTTCCAATTCAGGAATGTGAGCTCATGCTCCAAATCAACCTGTGGTGCAGTGGTTAGAGTGTTTGAACTGGGACTTGGGAGATCAGGGCTGAAGTTCACACTCAGCCCTGAAGCTCATTGCATGACCTTGGGCCAAGACCTGTCTCTCAGACTAACCTGCCCCACGAGGTTATTGTGGGGATTAAATGAGACACGGTAGAACCATGTACGCCACATGGAGCTCCTTGGAGGAAAAGTGGGATATTAATCAAATACATGAATAAATTATTTTGGGCACCCACAGAGCTGATGCACACCCCGATTAGGTACAATATCTGTTGGATGAACCTGACTGATCAATAAGACCTTTTATCCAAAGTTCATGTGAATTTATTTTGAAATTCCCTATCCCAAAGTATTCCTGTATAAAGGTAAAGGACCCCTGGACGGTTAAGTCCAGTCAAAGGTGACTATGGGGTTGTGACGCTCACCTCACTTTCAGGCCGAGGGAGCCAGTGTTTGTCCACAGACAGTTTTCTGGGTCATGTGGACAGCATGACTAAACCACTTCTGGTGCAATGGGACACTGTGACGGAAACCAGAGCGCACGGGAAAGCCGTTTATCTTCCTGCTGTAACAATACCCATTTATCTACTTGCACCGGTGTGCTTTCAAACTGCAAGGTTGGCAGGAGCTGGGATAGAGCAACGGGAGCTCACCCTGTTGTAGGGATTCGAACCACCGACCTTCCGATTGGCAAGCCCAAGAGGCATAGTGGTTTAGACGACAGCACCACCTGCTGCCTGAATAAACAAGCGTACAATCACTGATAGGTCCACCTGCCATTGTGAGGTGCAAAGCAATGAAGATGGTGCCTCCACAGCTGTTGCCATTGGCTGTGGGTTTCTTGTGATGTCACAAAAGCACTTGGCAACTGAGTGGATATAAAGGCAGGCCAAGGGGAAAGCCCTTTTCTATTTCCAGCAGGACACACCTGGCAATGGATGTGACATTCAGCACTGCCCGGGTTTCTTTCACTTGCAGGAGGCAAACTGGAGAATGGAAGGAGGCAATCCTCTGGCAGTGGGATGCTAAGGAGCAATAATAAGGCAAGTTTGCTTGCTTGAATGCTGCTGGTATCTGTGATTATAAGCTGGTGGACTTCTCATGATGGGCCTAACAGTAGCTTCTGGCACAACAGAACACTGTGATGGAAACCAGAGTACACGGAAATGCCATTTACCTTCCTGCCACAGCAGTACCTATTTATCTACTTGCACTGGTGTGCTTTCCAACTTCTAGGTTGGCAGGAGCTGGGACAGAGCAATGGGAGCTCATACCATCACAGGGATTTGAAACACTGACCTTCTGATCAGCAAGTCCAAGAGGCTCAGTGGTTTAGACCACAGCACCACCCTCTTCCCCCCATTATCTATTCCTGTACAGAGAATGTTGACAAAAGAGGAAAGCAGAGGGGAAGGAATGGGGAATGGGAGCATTCATAGATCTTATGGATGTCATAGAATCGTAGAGTTGGAAAGAACCATGAGAATCATCTAGTCTAACCACCTGCAATGCTGGGATCTTTCACCCAACACAGGGCTTGAACCCTTGACCCTGACATTAAGAGTCTCATGCTCTACCAACTGAACTATTCATCTTATCCTTTCCCCTCCCCACCCAAACTTTTAAGAACAATGTGCAGCCTTGGCATCTTCATTAATTGAGGGGGACTTGTGAGGAAAATATTTCTCTTTTAGTCAGATTAGAGCCTTTAACTAAATACTGGCAGATTTCTCTAGATAAGTGGGGAGGGCACTGAATTATTTTATTCATGAAAATGGATGGAAACAGTTTAAGATAATTTTGCAGAACACGACAGGAAAATTGTAGAGCTTTAATGTGCATTTGCCAGGTCAGTCAAAAAGACACAAAACATTTAAATCCAATGCACACATCACAGTAGGCATTTTTTATTAGCAGAAATAATTTCCCTGCCATACTTGCCAAGAAGGATGGGGTTATATTACTAGTGGCAGTGACTGTGCCTTGAAATTCATTCCTCTTGTGCCACACATTCAATTGCTTTAATATTCTTGGCTTGACCTCTTGGACCTGTAGTATTTTTATATGCCTCTGAGTCATGGTGATTTATCTACATATTTCACAATGCAGGCCAAGAAATGGAAGCATAATGACCTTCTCTTCTAAGGTGAGTGGGTCCAACATATTTTTGATGTCCTGTCACTACAAGACCTGTTCAGTCACTTTAAAAGACTGTGCAGTTTCTTGGTTACATTTAAAGAAAAGCCAGAGGGCCAAAAGAACTGGTTTGGAATGGACTAATCTTTAATGTAAATTGGTTTTGGAACTAAGATTTAAATTTGCATTGTTGGTTAGCATTAATTAGATTTGCATTTTCATATTAATTAGTTTAACACCTCCAAATCAGTTTCTAAGGGACAATTGAGGCAAAGCACTGAGAGCTGTGACATAAATATAATCGGAATTAAGGCATTAAATACTTTTCAAATCCACATGATCAGAGTCCATGAAATTTGGAGGATTAATTCACAGAGCCATTGGATTCTCCAAATACTTTGAGTTTAAAACATTTTGATTTTGTGGGCCCTTTGATGGGAGCATGAAAGAAACTGAAGAGACTGACAGTTAACATATTCACAAGTCTTCCTGCTGTTTAGTCTATGAATAAAAGGCTTTTGTTCACATGTGATAAAATGTGTTTCACCGCAAAGGTAAGGGGGGGGGCATATTGCCATTGTTAAACCTTTAGTCTATGCTCTCACACTCAGAGCCACGGCTTATATTCAACCTAGCACAAAGGTTAAGGTTCCACCAAGACAAGGATTTTCCCATCTCTTCCCTCTGTGCACCTTCCAAAATCTGTCTTGGGAGTTCTCCCGACCCTCCAGAGCAGATATAGAGGAGGAGAGGGGGGAATTCCTGTTGCACTGATGGGAATCCCTGCTCTAGTTTCCACTAGCATGATGAGTTAGGATCCCATGCTAAGTCAAGTTACATTTATAACACAGCAAGAGCCTTTCCTGGAGTTTGGAGGTGCTGGGATGGGAACCCATTAGGGAGCTTCAAAAACCTGACAGGCAGAAGCCAAGAAAATGCCAGCCACCCATTTCAGAGGTTGTGAGATTATCAGAGAGTGGGGTAACAAAATACAAGCGGGTCTAGGTTTGTGAAATCTCAGTGCTCTCCATGGCTAATTAATGGATACATTGACAGGTTAGGATCCAAATAGCGGGAGTGCTTGTTATTGTTGTTTAGTCGTTTAGTCATGTCCGACTCTTCGTGACCCCATGGACCAGAGCACGCCAAGCACACCTGTCTTCCACTGCCTCCAGCAGTTTGGTCAAACTCAGGTTAGTAGCTTCAAGAACTCTGTCCAGCCATCTTGTCCTCTGTCATCCTCTTCTCCTTGTGCTCTCAATCTTTCCAACATCAGGGTCTTTCCCAGGGAGTCTTCTCTTCTCATGAGGTGGCCAAAGTATTGGAGCCTCAGCTTCAGGATCTGTCCTTCCAGAGAGCACTCAGGGCTCATTTCCTTCAGAATGGATAGGTTTGATCTTCTTGCAGTCCATGGGACTCTCAAGAGTCTCCTCCAGCACCATAATTCAAAAGCATCAATTCTTCGGTGATCAGCTTTCCTTATGGTCCGGCTCTCACTTCCATACAGCACTACTGGGAAAACCATAGCTTTAACTATACAGACCTTTGTCAGCAAGGTGATGTCTCTGCTTTTTAAGATGCTGTCTAGGTTTCTCATCACTTTTCTCCCAAGAAGCAGCCCAAGAAAGTAACATATCTCACTGCCTCCATTTCTTCCCCTTCTATTTGCCAGGAGGTGATGGGAACCAGCTGGAGTGCAGAAGGTGATTTTTGCCAGGATCACAGCTGGGAGACTGAGGCTTAAGTTCCCTCCTCTCCTGCTGCCCTTGTCCCAATCCTACTCAGTGACTATTTACTATGCGCCTGTCAGCATGCAATATAGCAAGTTCAATATTGCATCTAATTTGGCCCTAACAGCCTTACCATGGATTCAGAGGAGTGTTTTCTGCAAGCGACCCCTTTTAGCAGCCATATAATATTTACCTATTTGTGAAGTCACTTACTTATTTCAGAGCATTCTTGGCAATGCAGTAACTGTCTTGGAAATAAACCTTAATAGATGTAATGTTCGTTACCGAACGAGCATGCAAGTGCATCTGGATAGTCTTGTGGCAATTTATTTTAAAGTCCTACCAGCTGCTAAAATGAACCATATTAGAACGGTGTTCTCGCTAAATTGACATGCAGGTCTTGACCTGCACAATAGTCTAACATATCCTTTCGCAAACATCTGTTATATAGAAACTCATTATTCAGAACTTGAAATATCACAAGTAAATACTTTCGGCAAGATTATTAGTGTCATGTATATCATTTAAAAACTTCAATTGTCATTGGTGAAGTATACAAGCTGCTCAATTAAAGCAGGCATGTGGTGCAGTAAAAACAAAAGCTCTGTAAATTGACTTCATGTTCATTATAACTGACTCTATATTTTCCCCAAATAACGGTGTCAACATACTATTGTCAATTACTTGGCCAAATACCAAAATGACTCATAAAAGGAAATGCTAATCAGAACCATGGGGATGAAGTGCCAGGCTTTGCTCATAAATATTATTAGTATTTTATATTTAAATATAAATGACTACATCATTTCTATAATGATTACTCTTCAATAAGATAATTGGTTTGCAATGTCTTCTCAGACTACATTCATTGTTGCTGCTCCTTTGCCTTGAATGAACACCTAGACTAGGTTCTCCTCTTTCCTAGCCCCTGAGTATATACCATTAGACTGCTATAATAAAAGTTTATTTATTTCCTTTTGGATTTGGTCTTTGGTGGGAGCCAGGACCTCAGAAGAGTGAGGCGTCTACACCCTAAAGCCTTGCTTAATGGCTCCCAGCTTGGGTGAATTTATGTTCTCTGATGGGAGAATTTAGAAGGACCGCCATGTGTTGTGAAAACCCACAATAATGGCGGGTATATGGGCCTGGCAGAAATGACGAGCAGAATCCGAAACCAGGGAAGAGAGGCAGCGGAAGAAGAATGGAAAAAATTTAAGGACTATTTAAAGAAATATTACAAAATTAATGAAAGCTAAAATGATGTTGGACTAGAAAATAAATGGTTACTATTAGTAATGGATAAGACAAGGAGAACAAGGAAGATCAAACTAAATTAAAATAAGGGAAGATTTGCTGAATAAATGATTAGAAATTGGAATACAGAAAAGGGAGGCATGAGGAAGTCGGAGAAGCAAGGTATAAGAAAATAAGATCTGAAATTGTACTTGTTTTTGTTTTTGTTTGTTTGTTGTGTTTATTGTATTGTATTGTTATGTTTCTGTTGTTATAAAAAAAAAATTCTTTAATAAAAAATTATATTAAAAAAATAATAATAATGGCGGGTATAAAGTCCATCAAAGTAAGAGCAACTGAATTACCCCAGGTGGTAGGTGTGGCAAGGTCCTTGGGTGCTGAAGATTGAGTCTCAGACCAAATGTTCATATGCCACTCCTACTTTTTGTATTCTTTTCTCTTCTGTTTAATTTCAGTCCTTTAGTTAACCTAGCTTATTTGCATTGTTTTATGCAATGGTGTTTAGTTTAAGCTGTTAAAGTAGGTTAGCTTATTTGAATAGTTTATTGTTTATATTTTACCCAATATTGTACTGAGTGATGTATATTTTTGGTATTCATTGATATTGTGATTTATTATTGTTTCCAATGCTTCTGAATGGTTATACTAAGAGCCAGTGTGGTGTATTTATTGGTTACAGTGATGGATTAGGACCTGGGAAACCAGGGTTCAAATCCTAGCTCAGCCATGAATCTCACTGGGTGACTTTGGGCCACTCAGTCACAGTCTCACAGCCTAACGGCTTCGGCTGGGGAGGGCGTGATATAAATAAAAATTTATTATTAATTTATTATAACCTACTTCACAGCGTAGTTGTGAGAATAAAATTGGGAGGAATCATGCACATCACTTTGGGCTTTCCTTAGAGGAAAGGAGAGATAAAGGGTAAAGGGAACCCTGACCATTAGGTCCAGTCGTGGCCAACTCTGGGGTTGCAGCACTCATCTCGCTTTATTGGCCGAGGGAGCCGGCGTACAGCTTCCGGGTCATGTGACCAGCATGACTAAGCCGCTTCTGGTGATCCAGAGCAGCGCATGGAAACGCCGTTTACCTTCCCGCCAGAACGGTACCTATTTATCTACTTGCACTTTGACGTGCTTTCGAACTGCTAGGTTGGCAGGAGCAGGGACTGAGCAACAGGAGCTCACTCCATCGCGGGGATTCGAACCGCCGACCTTCTGATCAGCAAGTCCTAGGCTCTGTGGTTTAACCCTCAGCGCTACCCGTGTCCCTTAGAGATATAAATGCAATAAATACAGTAAATGAATACTTATTTGAAATGTTGTGAGTTACTTTGAGCACAAACAGATGGTGATACGCCCTCTTCCATTTGTCTAAGCATATAACATAGATACCTTCACATCTCAGCTCCTGTAATCCTCTTGTGAGACCTTTGAAATACCAGGTTACCTTCTCCTAAGAAAGAAAATCCAGACTGTAAAACTCTTATGAGACAACGAGCAGGTAAAATACGGTATTACCCATGACAAGTGTCTCTTCCTCTGTAGGCTAGTATATTCGTGGCTCACACACATGAATGTTGTCAGAGCTGCCCGAGGTCCCAGCTCACAAAGGACCAACGCCGCTTCTTTGTTAAGTATAAAAGTCTTTATTGAAGTTCAGTTTCACTTTCACAGCCGCAGCGTGCAGCCCTACGTCTCAAACTCTAGACCGCTGAAGCTCCGTCTGAATCTCCTTCCCCCTGACACCAGTTTAAGACTCTAGCCTTGCTCTTTCCTCCTCTGGTTCCGCCTGTCCGTCGGGGTCTCGCCCTTCCTAGACTCTTCTGACGCTGAGTCCCCTGAATCTTCCCCCTCCCTCCGGCGGGCTTTAGGACCTGGTTCCCAATCCAGGTTTCCTGCTGTCCCGCGCGCCTGTACATTTGAACTTGGCGCACGCGCCCAGCCTGCAACCTTCCTCCTGACCTTTGCACTGCTGCTGTCACTGCTCCCCCCTTCGGGGAGGCTAGCTGGAACTGACCTCCCCTCCGTTCCCCCACTTTCCGATGGAGGCGTGGTCAGCCCTGACTCATCTTCTCTCCCCGCTGGAGGAGACGCTGGTCCTGACACATGTGACTCTTCCCCCCCACTACGCTCTGGTGGGGAAGCTGGTCCTGATCCCCCGCTGCTGCTTTGAGAGTCCCCGCTGGCCCCTTTTTTCTGGTGCGTCCCCCCTGGGACCCCCCTTGCCCTGACCATCGGCGCCCCCTTCTGGGAATCTTCTGATTCGCTGGAGAAGCTCATGGAATCTCTCGGGTCACTGCCATACTCCCCTACGCTGCCCTCGGATTCCTCCCCTTCGCTCTCCATTTCCTCTCTCCCCTGTGCTTCTGCTCCTGAGCCCCTGACAAATGTATTTTATGCATTTGTATTTTGCCACCTCCAACACTTGAAATAGTATTTGTGTAATCAATTGACCCCCAAAGGGACTCTGCTCTTTCACTATTGTAACATAGCTACATTATGCAGCACAAGGGATTTAGTAGCAATCCTATCCTCATCCAGTCAGCATTACTCAAGGACGGGAATGCACCTGGGAATTAGACTTTTGGCAATGTTATCTAAAGTAGCTGCTAAAATCTGAAGCCAAGCAACATCTTTTTTGGAATCAGAAAAGAGATTGCAAAGATGATGAGTTGCAATAACTATTTTCATCTAGGATTTTAGGAGAGCTTAATTTGAGCTTCCCATATTTTTAATTTGAGTTGCTGAAAATGCCCTACTGCATACTCAACAATGTATATTGATCTTTATTGACCCACCATGCTGTACAATAGCAGGTAACTTGATGATGTTTATGACACAAGTTAATTTTGAAGTTAATTTTCACCACGAAATAAAATGTGTGATTATGGTAACAAACAAGAAGACCCCCTTTGGAATAACCCTAATTACTTACATAACATGAGCTACAACTGTGCTATTATTTCCAGATGCATGCATCAATTAGTTCAGTGATGTGCTGTTCTTAAAACACACACACTTCTAAAAAGTCATCTTGGGGAAATCGTTAATCTTATAAATAAAAAGACACCCACAACTTTTCCTCTATGATGACAATGTCTGTAGCAGAGTGGAACCAATTTTCCCTTCCCATTTTGTGGGGAGCATTCTTCCTCAGTGAAAGAAGAAGAGGTGAATTCTACTCATATGGGGGAAGTGGGCAAAATATTGCAGTTTTCTATTTCTTTTTTAAAATATTTTTTATTTGGTTTTACAAATTTGTTTACATTCATATTCATCCATAGTAAAAAAACAACAAAGCAAAAACATTAAAAAAAAACTATTCACAAGATTCTTCTGAATCTCTAGATTTCCCTCCTCCCTTCCATGGGTTCTTTAAGTGACTTTTAAACTGCATATTGTAAGTCCATCCAATTTACTGTCCTCTACTGCATGCAAGTGGCGCGGGTGGCGCTGTGGGTAAAAGCCTCAGCGCCTAGGGCTTGCCGATCGAAAGGTCGGCGGTTCGAATCCCCGCGGCGGGGTGCGCTCCCGTTGCTCGGTCCCAGCGCCTGCCAACCTAGCAGTTCGAAAGCACCCCCAGGTGCAAGTAGATAAATAGGGACCGCTTACTGGCGGGAAGGTAAACGGCGTTTCCGTGTGCTGCGCTGGCTCGCCAGATGCAGCTTTGTCATGCTGGCCACGTGACCCGGAAGTGTCTCCAGACAGCGCTGGCCCCTGGCCTCTTAAGTGAGATGGGCACACAACCCCAGTCTCTGTCAAGACTGGCCCGTACGGGCAGGGGTACCTTTACCTTTACCTTTACCTACTGCATGCAAGAAGGGATGCATAGATGTATAATAAAGAAGGTTGTGTCTAGAAATTAGACAACTGTACAAGGGCAGTAGGGACGCAGGTGGTGCTGTGGGTTAAACCACAGAGCCTAGGACTTGCCAATCAGAAGGTGGGCGATTCAAATCCCTGCGACGGGGTAAGCTCCCGTTGCTCAGTTCCAGCTCCTGCCAGCCTAGCAGTTTGAAAGCACGTCAAAGTGCAAGTAGATAAATAGGTACCACTTTGGCGGGAAGGTGAACAGCATTTCCGTGTGCTGCTCTGGTTTGCCAGAAGCGGCTTAGTCATGCTGGCCACATGACCTGGAAGCTGTATGCCGGCTCCCTCAACCAATAAAGCAAGATGAGCGTCGCAACCCCAGAGTCGGTCACGACTTGTCCTAATGGTCAGGGGTCCCTTTACCTTTACTTTTACTGTATCCAAGATCTATGTATCCATGCAAGAGTTATTTAAAACCTGCTAAAGTGTTCAAGTGTTTACAGTGGTCTTTCAAATATAATATAAATTTGTCCTAATCTTTATTGAAGTTTTGATCCTCCTGGTTTCTGATTTTCCCAGTTAATCTTGCCATCTCTGCATAGTCCAATTGGAAATGTTGCAGTTTTCACTGAGGGTGGGCAGGAACTGGGTTGCCGTGCCTTAAGCAAGGTGGCGAGAAGTTTCCTCTGAGCCCCTTTTAAACTGTGACAGACACTTGGCATGGCTACTCACAGCAGACACAACTCATGCTGGTACTTCCTGGCATAGGAAGCTGCCATATACAGAATCAAGCCAGTGGTGAATCCAGCAGCACTTGGGAAGACAGGTGAACAAATGCCAGTGTACTGGAAGAAGCAAAGATCACCAGTGTTGAAGCAATGATTCTTCAATATCAACTTTGTTGGACTGATCATGTTGTGCGGATGCCTGATTATCGTCTTCCAAAGCAACTACTCTATTCTGAACTTAAAAATGGAAAGCGTAATGCTGGTGGTCAACAAAAGAGGTTTAAAGACTCTCTCAAGGCAAATCTTAAAAAATGTAGTATAAACACCGACAATTGGGAAACACTGGCCTGCGAGTACTCCAATTGGAGAACAGCCTTTACCAAAGGTGTCATGGACTTTGGAGACACTCAAACTCAGGACGTAAGGGAGAAATGTGCTAAGAGGAAGGCATGCTTGGCAAACCCTCACCGTGATCAATCCCCGCCTAGAAACCTATGTCTCCCCTGTGGAAGGACGTGTGGATCCAGAATTGGCCTCCACAGTCCCCTACGGACTCACTGTTAAAACTGTGTTTATGGAAGACAATGTTACTCGGCTATGAGTGATCACCAAAGAAGAAGTAGAATGCACCAGTGCCATGCAAGGAAAACCTTCATCCACCATATAACTGTGTGCCATGGAGCTTAGAATGGTCCAGAACAGTGTTTCTCAATCTTTTCCCAACCATGGCCCCCTTCCAACCTTGTTTCCTTCATGTGCGCCTCCATCCTACCTGTAGAAAGGTAGCTATTTTGTTTGTAAACAGAACATGAATTTTATTTATGATTTTTATAGTCATATAATTGTGCCTGTGGCCTCCTTGGAATATCCTGGGGCTCCCAGCCCCCCCCCCAAACCACTGGTCTAGAAGAAGTAGATTAATAACACCGTGGAGCCTCCTAGCTGCTCCTACTAGTCATGAGGTAGGCTTGTTCCTACCTGGAATTTAACCTGGGGCCTTCTGCTTGCAAGGCAGACATGCACCTTATCTCTGCCTCTAACCCCAACATATACGGACCTCCAGAACAAATTAAGTTCTTAACCCGAGGTACCACTGTATGCCATATATGGTTGGTAGACTTAGGTGTCTTTCTGAGAATGTTGCCAGTCTTAAATTTTGAAGTTCTTTATTTATTGCACTTGTTGCAAAGCCTTTTCTTATACTTGTATTGCATTTCCTTATTGCCGTAAAGCGGCAGGTACAATCCCTGGGGCAGCAGTTAGCAAACCTACCCCCTTTTCAGCCAGTGCACCTGTTAATACTTGTCTAGAAGCATTTTTCCTGAATGAAATAAAACAACACTTTCCTCCACGCTTGCAAACCCTAAAGGAAGGGCTTGTGCCCCCAAATTGTCCCAACTGTGTGGAGAATCCACACAAATGGTTTATTACTCAATTCTGTGAGTTAGATGGAGTAATGATTTAAAGTGGCTTTCATGAGCAGATATAACTGCAAATGTTTCAGCGTTTCTATAGTTAATAGATTTTAGTTTTCTGCTGTTACAGGAAAGTTTCTCTTCTGACAATTGTCGTGACTTTGAGGTAATTTGGCATCACTCCACATGTTCATCTCATGCTTCTTGGTTCTTTTTATCTATTTATTACATTTGTTTAATATGCAACCCATTCTCCCAAGGAGCTCAGAATGGTGTATAGTGGTACCTCGGGTTACAGACGCTTCAGGTTACAGACTCTGCTAATCCAGAATTAGTACCTCGGGTTAAGAACTTTACCTCAGGATGAGAAGAGATATCATGTGGCAGCGGCCTGGCGGCAATGGGAGGCCCCATTAGCTAAAGTGGTACCTCAGGTTAAGAACAGTTGCAGATTAAGAACGGACCTCCAGAACGAATTAAGTTCTTAACTCAAGGTACCACTGTATTAGGTGTGGATGTCTTAAAAAAGAAAAAAGCCCATGAGATCCATCAACACTAGCTCAGTATTGTCCACACCAGGAGTGGGGAAGTGGATCTGTCCAGCAGGCCACAACATTATCTCCCACTCACCCCACGGGCCAAATTTGTTAGGCTGCCCACATGTCAAACCAGCTAACATCACAATGATGTCAGGTGGACCTTTCTGTCTGCACAGTTCAAAATCAAACTATGTGAGCAAATGCAAAGTGCCGACAACCCTGCAGAGTTTATTTTATTTTGTTTATTTTATTCTAACTTGTAGTATTGCTACTTTACCACCACAAGCTTCCAGCTCAAAATGAGCACCTGACAGTGACGTACAGAGGGACACATTCTATTTTATATGCATAGCTACAACATAGTAATAATGTATTCAGTACTGTAACAACTAATTCCATTTCCCAGGACTGCAAATGAGATTTGAAAGCTTATCAGATTTTAAACTTGGATATCCAACTTCAAATAGAACTAAATATTTTGTAATTAGATGAGCATTGGTTTCTGAGCAGATGTAGAATTTGGATAACAGTTGAATGGGGAGCATTCTCTGGTGGGGTTCTTTCGGACCAAGTAATTAACTTTTGTTTTCCAAGTCTGTCCTGAACTTTTGGTATAGAGAAGGTTGATACACTGTGGAAAAACTTTTTAAGAGCATCTGTGTTCAAGGGCTTGGTGCAATGTTTGTCCTTTGTCTGGGGGTAGGGAGGAAATGGTGGGACTAATCTCTCTCTCTTGAAAGTGCAGAGCAGATTGGCAACCCAGTCCTATGTCAACACAGCTCAAGTAGCTTTGGGTCGCTGGCTGGCAGCAGGGCATCTACGATCTCAGTGCCCTCATTCTAATGTCTGTAACATGAAGGGGTTTGCTGGCAGAAACCAATTGTGTCAGGGTGAAGAAATACCATGAAGATACCTCTACAGCTTGGAATGTATGAAGTTGCCTTGAATTGAGTCAGACACTGGTCTACCTAGGGACGTGGGTGTCGCTGTGGGTTAAACCACAGAGCCTAGGACATGCCGATCAGAAGGTTGGCGGTTCAAATCCCCACGACGGGGTGAGCTCCCGTTGCTCGGTCCCTGCTCCTGCCAACCTAGCAGTTCAAAAGCACATCAAAGTGCAAGTAGATAAATAGGTACCGCTCTGGTGGTAAGGTAAACGGCGTTTCCATGTGCAGCTCTTGTTCGCCAGAAGCGGCTTAGTCATACTGGCCACATGACCCAGAAGCTGTATGCTGGCTCCCTCGGCCAATAAAGCGAGATGAGCGCCGCAACCCCAGAGTCATCTGCGACTGGACCTAATGGTCAGGTGTCCCTTTACCTTTACCTTGGTCTACCTAGATCAGTGCTGGCTACACTGACAGGCAGTAGCTCTGGGTTTCTGGACAAAAGTCGCTCCCATCTCTATCTGAAGATGCCAGGGTTTGAAGTAGGGAGCCTATGCATGAAAGGCAAAGATTGTACTATGTGTGTGTGTGTGTGTGTGTATGTATTGATACACACCCACACACCCACACCCACCCACACCATATTTTTCACTCCTAAAAAGTAAGGGGAAATGTCTGTGTGTATTATGGAGTGAATGTGTGGTCCCTGGAACCGAATTGCCCAGGGGCAAAAAGCAGATCGTGCTTTTTTTTTTTTTATTTTTTTTTTAGAAAGAGGGAAGGGGGTGTTGAAACAAAGCTGCTGAGCAGCTGATCAGCAAGTGATCGGGAGGGGAGATAAGGGACTCTAGGAGGTAAAGACAGCAAACTTGCAAGGAGAGGAGACAGGAAGATTAAAGCAATGTGGAGACAAATTAGAAGAAAAGGAGGAGCAAAAAACCTGCTCCAGCTAAGGAAAAGACACTAAAGCAAAAAAAAAAAGGGAAGGTGGTGTTGAAACCAAGCCGCTGAGCAGCTGATAAGGGATCGGGAGGGAGATAAGGGACTCTAGAGATAAAGGAGGCTGCCTGGGAAGAGGGAGGTAAAAGCACATGGATCCTCAGGATTTTTGCATTGGGTCACCCCAAATTCACCATCAGATCACATAGCATGTCCATGGCTACAGCCTGCACCAAAAAAACCACGCACCCACTGTTTCCTGGAGTGGTTGGGGTGTGGTTGTCTTTGGTTGGCTGTAGTGAGATTTGTTTTTGTGTGAGAGTGGGGTATGTGTGTGTGTGTGTGTTTTGGATCCAACTCTTTAAGACATCAATCATAGAAGAAATATGCAAAATAACTAAGCAAGTATTAGAAGCCTCCTCAGAACTGGCCCTGCTAAACATTTTTAGGGAAGTTTTTTAATGACTGATGTTTTAATGTATTTTTAATCACCTGTTGGAAGCCACCCAGAGTGGCTGGGGAGGTCCAGCCAGATGGGCGGGGTATAAGTAATAAATTATTATCATCATTATTATCATTATTATCGTTATTATCGTTATTATCGTTATTATCATTATTATCATTATTATCATCTTCTAAGATAATAATGCCCAATCACATCATAAAGAGCTAATAACCCACCTGCTCTCAGCAGCCAGAAGCATCATAGCCAGACACTGGAGAGACCTGTCAGGAGCGAACATGGACCAATGGAATAAAATAGTATGGGAAACAGCCTTATTTAAAAAAACTAACCAATAAACTGAAACTGACATGGGGACAAATAGAAGACGCCTTCACTCTTGTATGGTTTCCCTTTATTACATACATAGCTCAACAAGACAACAACAAGAATCTGCTGACAGCAAATGAATCAATCTGGCTAACCTGATCCAAAGGTTATAGTTCTGAACTACAGCCTTTCCCTAAAGCTGTGACTTTCCTCCACAGCTATGGAGATTCCCCAAGTAATCTAGCTCAGTGTGGCCCTATTTAATTTTTATATTTGTGTGACGTCTACACTCCTGTTCTGATGCTAAAGCATATGCATATTGCCACCCTGGGCTCCTTCGGAGGAAAGGGCGGGGTATAAGAGGAATAAATTCAATAAAACATATTATAGCCTTTAAAAAGAGATAGTGAAGTTCTTCTTACACTGTAAGCAATTTCACGGGAAAGAGCCATTTATCTAAAACCATGCCCACAAAACTATAGTTTCTCTGACATGGGCATTTTTGAATGTGAGTTATTTAAACATGAAAGTTGGCCTCAGGTTCTGTGGCAGAGGGGTGTGCAGATACACTTTATCAGTGCCTAGTGTTATACTGCCCAGTCAATGCAATTTGCTTGGGTGTTTCATAATGAAATGATTATCCTTAAAATTGCAAACATTGGCCGGGTGTCGGGGGCGGTTTGGAGAGAGACTGGCTATCTGAAATGAGCTTTATTTCCATTCTCTTATTTTCAGCATATTAAAGGCACCAATTAGTTCTGTAAGTGGCTATTCAGAGCTTTTTAAAAATTGTGTGAAATGAAACATTTAACTAGTTTAACTGTAGTGGTATTTTATAAATTACTTTTAAGTATTAGATAAAATGTAGGGTTCTCTCTCTCTCTCTCTCTCTCTCTCTCTCTCTCACACACACACACACACACACACACACACGTCTCTTAATCTTTTTTGGATATTTAGGGAATGCTCACCACCTTAGCAACCAAATGCAATCTAAAATGAAGGCAAGCATGTTAAATATGAGGCACAGCTCATGTGTCAGCGTAATTTCCACTGATGTGCTAATCGTGCACTTGCAAATCTGTAGGAGCAAATGTGTATGTTCTCTGCTTGACGACAGCGACCTTTGCTGCGAAACGCAGAGAAACATCCTACACAGGGAGGAAAAAGTATTTTTAATGCATAGCAATATATAGCTAAGCTCGTTTAAACCCCATCACTTTCAAAGGGAATTAACTGTGCATAACTGAGCGCAGGATAGTGACCTGTGCAAATTATCTGTCAGAGAAAGGTTGCCATCTTCTTCCTAGCAAAAGTGTAGAAAAACAAATTATCTCTCACCGTATTATTCTTTACCCACCCAGTTCCTATATATAAACCACTCTCTGCTTTTGAGCTATAGCACAATCCACATCTCTTATCCATCTATAGAAATTATGCGTGCCTGCAAGCAGATGTATCTGTGTGTTGACATTCGCTGCTCGACACACGTTAGCCGCTGGAGCAGAAGATGTCCTGTCTGAAAGCTCAAATGCAGTGGAAGATAATAGGCTATTTAGTCCCTCTGTGCCCTATCACCTCCAAGAAAACTCCCTCCCAAGTTGCCTTTGCCCACACAAATCAAAGAAAGAAAACAGAAAACTGGCTCAGGTTCTAGGCTCCAGGATCTTTGAGACATTGTTATAAGAAGTCTAAGGTCTCTGATATAGAATACATATTCATAAATGCACACATATCTAAATATAAAAACCATGTGTCTGAAATAGTACAGGAGAGCAATCCTGAAGCCATTTTGATTCTCCCGATGACCTCAAATACAGTGGTGCCTCGCAAGACGAAATTAATTCGTTCCGCAAGTTTTTTCTTCTTGCGAGTTTTTCGTCTTGCGAAGCACCGTTTCCCGTAGGAATGCATTGAAAATCAATCAATGCGTTCCTATGGAAACCGCCTTCAGACCAGGTCCGGGGACAGTCTGTCCCCCGACCTCTTCTGAAGGCTGGGGGGACGACAAGGGCTTTTCTTCCCATCGCCAGCCTTCAGAAGGCTGTTCTGAAGGCTGGCGGTGGGAAGAAAAGCCCTTCTCCCCACCTCCCGCCCCGCAAGCTCCGGGGACAGGAGGGCTTTCCTCCCGACCAGGACCAGCGGAGACTTCTCCGCTGTCCCGGGAAGGCAGGCAGGGGGGAGCAAAGACTTTAGCCCCCCGCCGGCCTTCAGAAGAGGTCCAGGACCTCTTCTGAAGGCCGGCGGTGGGCGAAAGTTTTTGCTCCCGATGGCCAGCATTTTAAAAGCGGTCCGGGATAGCGGGAAAGCTTCCCTGCTATCCCGGACTGCTTTTAAAATGCTGGCGGTGGGGAGCAAAGCCTTTCGGCCCCCGCCGGCCTTCCTGGACCTCTTCTGAAGGCCGGAGGGGGGCGAAAGGCTTTGCTCCCCACCGCCAGCATTTAAAAGAGGTCCCCGGAGATTTCCCTATGGGCTTTCTTCTTGCGAAGCAAGCCCATAGGGAAATTCGTCTTGTGGAACGACTCAAAAACGGAAAACTCTTTCGTCTTGCGAATTTTTCGTTTTGCGAGGCGTTCGTCTTGCGAGGCACCACTGTATTCGTCTGCACTAAGGGAGGCAAATGGGGAAAGCCTTCCCATTGTCTTTTTGGTTACAAATCCTGTCTTAAGGGCATATCGGTGTATAAATAGGGTGAGTCTGTGACCTGGCTTCAGGAACTAAAGTATTAGCCATAACAAAAGAATGGCCAGGGCTGCCCAGGTAATGCAATCAGTGACCATTCTCAGGTGTCCTGGCAGACAGGATTTCTGCTGTAGACCATCTCCTATGATGTATGTATGATGATTTTGGGGTGGTCTTCAGCTAAGGGGGTTGGGCAATGTCAAAAGTCTTTAAAGGTTCCTGCACACTTTTGGTCTCTCCAACCTTGGAAGGAGAGGAGGAAACTCATATGCAACAGAAAAATAAATATCTGCCTTGCTTTCCGCTGGATCCTGCCTCCACCCATTCTTCTCTGACTGATCATGGACGTAGGGGACTCAGAGTCCCATGGGGAGTTGGGCAGCAAAAGCCAAACCCCAAATTTTTACATCAACATCACTGGCCAATCTGACAATCACAGCTCCAGTTATTTATTTGTATTTAATTATTACTATTTTTAAGTTCACCTGCCTACCTAAAATGGCACTCAAGCTGTTTCCTATTTAAAAAATACAGTAAGTTCCATGTCTTAACGCACTGGCATACTGCTTGTTCACATTGAACCATGGTTTGCATTCAACTATGGTTTAATATAGGGGTGGAGAACCTCCAATCTTCAAATATACTCAGAGTCGAGAGGGGATTTCATGCTCTTTATTCAGCTCATAGTGGTGAGGAGGAATGGAAGTTCCCCCAGAATGTCTGCTTTATATACATTATTTACACAATGGGCCCCACGTGATTGGCTAATTCCGGGATTCACCTGTAGGACAATCAGGTTGCGGATTCACTTCCATCTGGAGCTGGATTGGGTAGCTCCTGTGGACCAATCAGACTGCTGCATTCTGAATCCTATTGTTCTAGGACCAATCAGACTGCTGCCTTTTGGATCCTATTTAACTCAGTAAATAACAAATCTACAGACCAATCTTGGCCCGCGAAGCCATTTCTCCCAAACCACTAATCTGTCCTTCACTTCACATTACTGGTGAGGTCAGCTGACGACAGGAGCACAAGGTTTAATCCTGCACTGGCTGCATGTCCTGTTCCCAGCATGGGACAGGATTGCACATCCAAGGCAACAAAATTTAAGCTCTGATGAGCATCCTCTTACACGGGAAGCAGCCCTTTGGAGAAGCGCTTTAAGACTGAAAATGGGACTATGGGGTCTGTCTTAAAGTGTTGTTTGAAGCACCTGACCTCCTTCTCCTTTATGAAGGGGGGTGCTTTAAAAAATGCTTTTGAAAAGTGCTTTAAGGCAGCCTCCATCGTCCCATTTCAGCTGAAATGGGGCTGGGGGCTGCCTTAAAAGCACTGCTTGAATCAGCTTGGGTGCTTCTCCTGCAACCAGGCAGGTGGATTAAAGATTGGAGCAAGATCTGGCACTTAAAAAGAGAAGTCTTCTTTTGTTGTCACTAAAGGAAAGCTTCATTTTTGCAGGCCAGCCACTATTTTGTTTTCTTCATGAGGTTCTAGAAGTAGTGCAATTTCAGAACATTATGGTGGATTGGAGCCCACTGGAAATGGCATCAGGGAATTATGGAGGGGGGGGGACCAGACATTTAAAGAACCTATTTATGCATAGATGGATGGATGTGGACTTATTTCAGGCAATGAGAATTCTGAGTTATCCCCCTTTATTTCACTGAAATGGCTAAAATAGATTTGCAGCATCCTTTAATGAGTGCTTTCCATGCACTGCCATCCTAAGGTTGTTCACTTTGAAGTGACTCTCACTGAATACATTGGGGCTTACCAGTAAGCATTCATAGGAGTCTCAGCCTTCAGTCAATTGAATTTAGGCTTCATATCCTTTCATCTACATACAGTGGTACCTTGGTTCTCAAACTTAATCCGTTCCGGAAGTCTGTTCCAAAGCGTTACAAAACCAAGGCGTGGTTTCCCATAGAAAGTAATGCAAAACGGGTTAATGAATGCCACTTTTAGAAACAACCCCTAAAACAGCAATTTAACATGAATTTTGCTATCTAATGAGACCATTGATCCATAAAATGAAAGCAATAATCAATGTACTATACTATAAAATAAATAAAACAGTATTGTAGATGATAAAAATTAAATTATTATTTTTCTTACCTGCACTGATGATAGTCATTGTTTGCATGGGGGGCTTTTATCCATTTCGGCAGTCATACAATCAATCAATCAGTAGATGAACTGGGATCCACATAGTCACAAAAACAAATTAATTGAAAAAGCCTCAAAACAAAAATCGCAAAATAAATAACAAAAACAAAAGCACCAAATATAAGCTCCAAATATCACCTTAGAACACTGCAATCAGAAATGGAAGGCTTCAATTACAATGGGGGAGGGCAAATTAGCAGCGCAACAGGAAACACAGAAACAGAAGGCTTGAATTACAATGGGGGGGACGCAAATTACCAGCGGAACAGGAAACACAGGGGGACGCAAAACGGAGCATGTTCGGTTTCCAAAAAAAATTGAAAACCTACTTTACTTGCGGTTTTGCAACGTTCAGGTTCCAAGTTGTTCGAAAACTGAGGTACCACTGTACTTCTTATGTTATTGGTTTTATATGAAACTATTGTGCAAGTGCTATAAATAAATGTTTCTGAGCACAATTCAAAGTGTTGGTGCTGACCTTTAAAGCCCTAAACGGAGTGTCTCCACCCCCATCATCCAGCCCGGACACTGAGGTCCAGCTCTGAGGGGGTTCTGCCGGTTCCCTCACTGTGAAAAGTGAGGTTACAGGGAAGCAGGCAAAGGGCCTTCTCGGTAGTGGCGCCTGCCCTGTGGAACGCCCTCCCAGCAGATATCAAAGAGATAAACAACTATTTTACTTTTAAAGGACAACTGAAGGCAGCCCTGTTTAGGGAAGTTTTTAATGTCTGATGCTGTATTGTTTTTAATATTCGGTTGGAAGCCGCCCAGAGTGGCTGGGTAAACCAGGGGAAATATGTGCCGGTACTCACCCTGAAGTTGTTACAGTAAGTGCCACAATTTTTAACAACGACAAAAAGAGGCGCCTGTGCTGCCTACTCTTGAGTGCCCCCCTGAAAAAAGCACTGATCTAATTGTTCTTTCCCTTGATTTTCTACCTATTTGTTCAAAGTTATAGGTGCACATCTGTAGTTAAAAAAAAAAGGTGGGGGAAGTATTTTAGATGTGAAAGGGAGAACTTTGTAGAAAATAAAAGTGATGAAGGTCACGTGATATAGGCTTCATGTTATAGGGCCTTACATCCCAAACAATGTAAAATCGGTCAGAAATAAAAGAGAAGGACAACTTTCCTCATCCTTGTTCAGGAGTTTTATCGTCTTTGGCTGTGAGTGAATCTCTCAAATACATCCATTGGTGCGCAAAGCTCATTTGCTTTAACTGACCTTGTATTCAATGCAGCACTTTGAGGATTGGACCTATCTGTCTCCAACAGCCCAGCAATAAACTGAAGTATAAAGAACAGAAAGAGGGCGAGAGAGACTATGATTCCTCATAAAGGGCAGTCTGAGTGAAATCCAAATGTCGGACATAAAATGGATGGCATTCTGAAACAGGGTTATAATGTGAGAAAGAGAGCCAATTCCAAACGAATAAGTTTGAAAGATATATAGCTGCGTATGAAACCATCCTCAAGAATCTTCTACACATATATTTTAAAAGTAGCAGGAAGAACCAGTGAAACTGACCCAGTTGGTTATATTCTGCAAGCAAGTCTTCCCATTATTTCGTATGGCCACTGCCAACACTGATGCTTTCTGGCTGGGCCTGCCAAAACTCTCCATGTATTCTGGAATACTTTAAATGTCAAAGCAGGAGGACTGTTGCTTCATGAGTACATTGTTTCTGAACTGCTCTTTAAAGCTCATTCTAACATTGTATAGTTGGAAATCTGTTCGTGCAATAGGACTCCCTCTTTCTTTCTGCCCCCTCTCCAACAAATCTGTCCCAGAGGGTTCCCCAACAATCCAGTAGGATAAGGGGGGGGGGGATTTGTTTGGTCCACTTTTCTCAGCAGACTGATCTGCTATGACAATTCCAAACTTGCTTGCTGATCGGGACGCAACACACAGCTGGATGGTGAACATATTTGGATTTTGCTACACACCAAAAACACGTGTATTTTGTACTTAAAAGATGCACATGAAATGCATATTTGATGTATGAATGACCTGAAAAGTTCATTCAGTTGTACTTTAAAGAATGCATGTTATGTTAAAAGTAAAAACATAATGTGCATTAAAGGTGGACTTTTTCCATAGAACCTGCACAAAATGGAGTGCAAAAGACATATGATTGAATACCAGCAAGATTGAAATGGGATGAAATTAAGCTCTGAAGCAGATTGAAGGGGGCACATAGGTGAGAAGGGAGAAAGGGGAAGTCTTGTTTAGGTCCCAGTTCTGTTGATGTTAACCGCTTAAGTTCACTATGGACAGAGTGAAATGAAAATAGAGAAATAACTGCATCAAAAATTTGGAAGAGAGAAATAAGTTAGAAAATTGGACTTCCCCCACCCACTGCCTTGCATAGCTAGCTAGTAAAAACGTGACAACTTCTGTTCAGACCCATGTTCGTTACATGCAGTGCTGTTTCCATTCCACTGCAGTTCAGCAACTTACAAGTATTTTATTTTTTATTATAATTTATTTTATTTTATATTTATTTATTAAAATTATACACCTCCCTTCAACCTACGATCTCAGGGCAGTTCACAGAATAAAAGATAAAAACACAAGTAAGGTAAAGGTAAAGGAACCCCTGACCAATCGCTGATGACTCTGGGGTTGCGGCGCTCATCTCGCTTTATTGGCCGAGGGAGCCGGCATACAGCTTCTGGGTCATGTGGCCAGCATGACTAAGCCACTTCTGGCAAACCAGAGCAGCACACGGAAATGTCGTTTACCTTCCCGCCGGAGCGGTACCTATTTATCTACTTGCACTTTTGACGTGCTTTCGAACTGCTAGGTTGGCAGGAGCAGGGACCAAGCAACGGGAGTTCACCCCGTCGCGGGGATTCGAACTGCTGACCTTCTGATCGGCAAGTCCTAGGCTCTGTGGTTTAACCCACAGCGCCACCCGCGTCCCCAAAAAATCACATAAGTAGATAATGTTAAAAAGTTATTCACCTTGCTGCCTGTGGAATTTTTCACAATTATGTAATTAATTGTGTGATTATTATGTTATCTCACACCATTCATTTCACTGCAATTAACATTTTTTTTGAATGCAAAAGAATTGCAATGCAAATGGGGGGAATGTGATCAATTGTTGTATCATTTGCAGACTGAAAACCGCCATGGATACTGACTGTATTTGCTCAATTGATTTTTGTTCTGAGCATAGGAAAAATACACTAATATCAGTGATTTCTGCCCCTATTTCCATTTCTACGAGAATTCTCTGACATCCCTTCTACTTAGTTGGCAGCCTGGGTTCTGATATACAGGATAAGTTGGGCTACATTATATCAAAGAACTCCCACTGTTTTGGCTCAATAAAGGTGTATTTCTGCCATTTGAATAGCAGAAATACAATACTGATTAGGTCACACATTTATATCAATTCAGCAATAATTAACTGGAGGATTCATTAGAGGCCTCTTGTGTGATCATTGTCGCATCATTATAGATAAAATTATTTCCCCATTGATATATGAATGATGAGTTTTTACAATCAGAGTGAAAAGAAAGACACCCTCTCTCCACTAAAAACTCCTTCAAGATAATTATTTAAAATATGCATTATCTTTCTGGAGACAGGTGAACTCTATAATAGAGTTCTTACATACCTAGCGTGATCAAATCCCATTTGAGTGTCTTCCCCATAAGAAAAGTATGCAGGCTGGACATTGGTCTTGCTACGTCATTTAAAGAAGAAGTAGGCTCAGGGCTTGCAGAAACCACAGGAAATAGCTTAATGAATAAATAAAAATATAGGAAAGACATTCCAACCAAATAAACAGGCATGATCATGGGTGTTAGGAAAGAAAACAAGAGAGGTCCAGAGCTATATAGCCCATGACATGATTAGCTTTAGCACTGTTGAGTATTAGAACATGAAACAGATTGCATGCCCTTCGCAGAGCCCCTTGAAAACTGGGGACGCAATTAAGGTCCTTGGGAGGGAGTAAAGGTAAAGGTAAAGGACCCCTGGACAGTCCACTCAAAGGCAACTATGGGGTTGCGGTGCTCATCTCACATTCAGGCCAAGGAAGCCATCTTTTGTCCACAGACAGCTTTCCGGGTCATGTGGCCAGTATGACTGAACCGCTTCTGGCACAATGGGACACTGTGACGAATGCCAGAGTGCACAGAAACACCATTTACCTTCCTGCTGCATTGTTACCTATTTATCTACTTGCACTGGTGTGCTTTCAAACTGCTAGGTTGGCAGAAGCTGGAACACAGCAACGGGAGCTCACCATGTCATGGGGATTCGAACCGCCAACCTCCTGATTGGCAAGCCCAAGAGGCTCAGTGGTTTAGACCACAGCTCCACCCGTGTCCCGAATAAACAAGCACTCAATCACTGATAAGTCCACCCACCATTGTGAGGCTCAAAGCAATGAAGATGATGCCTTCCCAGCTGTTGCCATCGGCTGTGGGTTTCTTGTGGTGTCACAAAAGCCCTTGGCAACTGAGTGGATATAAATGCAAGCCAAGGGGAAAGCCCTTTTCTATTTCCAGCAGGACACACCTGGCAATGAATGTGACATTCAGCACTGTCCAGGTTTCTTCCACTTGGAGGAGGCAAACTGGAGAATGGAAGGAGGCAATCCTCTGGCAGTGAGATGCTATGGAGCAATAATAAGGTAAGTTTGCTTGCTTGAAGGCTGCTGGTATCTGTGATTAGAAGCTGGCAGACGTCTCATGATGGACCTAATAGTAGCTTCTGGCACAATGGGATCAGCAAGCCCAAGGGGCTCAGTGGCTTAGGAGGGTGTAGAAGTACAGTGATCAATGAGACTCATGGGTCACTATGATTGTAGCAGAGGTAGAAACTTTAATTCAATGGTCCCTTGCTGGAGACCTTGAAGATCTTCCCTTCTTTCAGAATAAATACTTTTCAGTGACTGATGGGTCTCTTGAGAGATGCACTCCACAAAACCACAGACTGTGCAAGGATTAAGAATGAGGCACTTGTATAAAACAGATCACAGCCACGTTATGTCTTCTTGCTTAGGAGAGGTTCCCCAGTTATAATAGCATGATTGTGAGCACAACTCCAACTTGATCTGCTGCTGTCCAGCTAAGGCTAGCTTTCAGCCTACAGAAGCTGAGGCAGCTTGCTAGAACAGCACTACAGTTACATTTGCTTCCCCGGGCTGTTTCTATTTGCATTTGTTGTTTTATTAAGATCTAAGGTGAGGCAGAGAGTTCTTGAGATTACCTAGCAGTGAAAGCGCCACCATGCCAGAGGAGAGATCTTGCCATTTTCCATCTAGACCAGAGGTGTCTCACTTTGCCCTGGCAGTTCCTGAGTTTCAGGGCTGGTTCTGTCCTTCAAGGACACCTGTAGCCAACCTAGCAGTTTGAAAGCACACTGGTGCAAGTAGATAAATAGGTACCACTCTGTTTACATGCTCTGGTTTACATCACGTTGCACCATAAGTGGTTTAGTCATGCTGGCTGCATGACCTGGAAATATGTCTGTGGACAAACACCGGCTCCATCGGCCTGGGAAGTGAAATGAGTGCTGCAACCCCATAGTCACTTTTGACTGGACTTAACCATCCAGGGGTCCTTTAGCTTTTTTTACTTCTGTCCTTCAAAAGGGCCTCCTAAGTCATTTTCTTTCTGTTTAGTAATCAAATGTGAACACATACAGCTGTTCTTTTAATCAGGTATTTATTATGAAGCTGTTGCAAATTGGATGGGTTGCGCTCCCTCTAAAGGAGCAGGGACTCAGCTTGCAGGTACTTCTGGGACTACTACTGTCATTCAAGGCTCAGGTGACCTTGATGGCATGGAGTGTCTTCCATCAGCTCTCGCTGGTGGTTCAGCAGCAGCCCTGTCCAGGACAGGGAAAGTCTATCTTCTGTTGTTTATGGTCCGGGAACATCTAAGTTGGACTGCTGCAGTGCATTATACATCAGGCTGCTTTGCAGACAGTCTACAAACCGCAAATGGTGCAGAATTCAGTGGCCAGGCTGCCACCATCACAGGAAAAGTAGTACTTGCCAAACTTTTCCTTGCAGCAATACTTTGTCTTGCATCCAGGGGTTTCTCTCTGCCGATAGAAGGAATCAGTGGAGCAGGTGATGGTGGTAATTTATGGTGATTTTAGTGATTGGTGAATATCCTAATTTGGGCCAGGGGGTGCCCCAACAATGAAAGGAGATTTGGGGGGGGAATGGGACTACGGGGAGGAGGGAGAAACCTTCCTCCCTCTCCTGCTATTGGTAGATGCCTTCTATCAGCAGATGGGATGCAACCTTAGGAGTGGAACTGCAAGTGAGGTTTTGAGAACTAAAGAAATCATCACACAAATTGTATTTCTTTCCTGAGGAAACTTCATTAAAATTCTAGATCAGGCTGCTCACTGCTGAACAACCTGCCCAGTTGCTAAAGATCCTGTGGTTAGCATGAATGGAAAGACGAACCATGTTACATTGTTACATGCATTGAAAAAACAACTGGCTTTGAAGAATTTCTGGGCATTCTCTTATGTTCTAATTAAATGTTTCCAACTAACAAAAGCCACTGAATTCCACCCAACTTTGAGCTTTCATCTTAAAAACATTGTCCACCAGACCTGAAATAGGAATTAGAAGTATAGAATGCTATCCCTGTTTGAAACTCATTGTGTTAGATGTTTTGAATGGTGCGATAGAAGCACAAAGCAGTTGTAGGCGTGTGTGTGTGTGTTTCTCTTTCTTCCATATGATATTGCTTATTGTTTTCTGCTCTAAAAATATTAAGGAGAAACCACACACACAATCAGGAATTGGCCACATTGAAGAAACCGTTTTCTTTCTCTCTCTCTCCCCCCATGGCTTTGAAACAAACACCTCATTTGATTTGTGGATCTGGAGCGAAGACAGCTGTGACAAATTCCAGTGACAGATTATAATTAAACTCCACAGAAAAGGGTCTCAGTAACAAAAAGAGAAAAGGATCATAGAAGCCTACTGTCAACATATATTTTTCCTCATACTGATATTAAAATAACAAAATGTACTGACAAAAGGAGCTGTGGCAATGCCATGTGGGCGGCATGTTGCATCCAATGTGTTAAGACAGGATTTTAACAGTTTGCTCACACATGTTGCTTGGTATAAGAACTCAAGCTTTTCTATTGCAGTTCCCATCAGAAAATGACGTACACAACCTGATTCAGCCTCGGTTTGTATAACAATGGGCGGGAGCAGGTTCATGTCTCCATTGTTCAAACGCACATAGGCAGCTTTCCATTAAATTGGGAAACCAGCCTTTTCAACTGTGATGATCTCTGTGTACATATAAAGGTGTAAAGCGGGGATGCGGGTAGCACTGTGGTCTAAACCACTGAGCCTCTTGGGCTTGCTGATCAGAAGGTTGGCGGTTCAAATCTGCACAACGGGGTGAGCTCCCGCTGCTCCGTCCCAGCTCCTGACAATCTAGCAGTTTGAAAGCGTGCCAGTGCAAGTAGATAAAGTGGTACCACTGTGGCAGGAAGGTAAACGGCGTTTCCGTGCACTCTGGTTTCCGTCACGGTGTTCTGTTGCACCAGAAGCGGTTTAGTCATGTGGCCACATGACCCGGAAAGCTGTTTGTGGAAAAACGCCAGCTCCCTCGGTCTGAAAGCGAGGTGAGCACTGCAACCCCATAGTCACCTTTGACTGGACTTAACTGTCCAGGGGTCCTTTACTTTTACCTTTACTTTTACCTTTTGCCCACAAAATAATGCACAAACATCAGGATACAGAGCCTGTTGCCTCCTGTCGTACATGCAGTTCTGTGAACTGGGCTACTGTTAATGTCAGGGGTTTCTTTGGCAAAAGGGTTATTAGCTGGGATCTTGTTATGCTCATCAGAAGGAAACTCCATTCATTACCTGGCAAGCCCAATTGCTGCATAGTGTCCACATCACAGAGGCATCTGTAAACATCAATGTACCTGCATCTGAAACTCCAAATAGATTATAGTATTACCATAAAGATTTGGTCAATGGCACTGACCTTGACGTTATTGTTAATGCAGCTAACAGCTTCCAAAATGTAAGTTGCAGCCAGCTGGAGAATGTCAGCTGCTCATTTCTGAATGCTATGTCAGAGGGCGGAACTCTGCAATCTTTTCAAAATGGGCCTACCATAGAAGATCAGCCAATGGACAACAGGCAGACATATTCACAGACAAGTGGGCTTTATTTGCAATCCTTTGGAGCAGCAAACATAAGGAAGAGAGTCAACAGTGCTTCTTTTCCTTATTGCAGTACATTTTTATCTGATTCTATCATGTAAGGCAGGGGTCAGCAAACTTTTTCAGCAGGGGGGCGGTTCACTGTCCCTCAAAACTTGTGGGGGGCCAGACTATATTTTGGAAGGGGGGGGAGAACGAATTCCTATGCCCCACAAATAACCCAGAGATGCATTTTAAATAAAAGCACACATTCTACTCATGTAAAAACACCAGGCAGGCCCCACAAATAACCCAGAGAGATGCATTTTAAAAAGGATACATTCTACTCATGTAAAAACAGGCTGATTCCTGGACCGTTCGCGGGCCGGATATAGAAGGCGATTGGGCTGGATCTGGTCCCCGGGCCTTAGTTTGCCTACCCATGGTGTAAGGCATCTTGAATGGGTTTTCTAAAGGAAACCTCTACATATTTTAAATAAATAAACAGATAAATAAAAAGTTTCCCTTTTAGTCTTTTTTTTGGGGGGGGGCACACCTCTCTTTGTGTGTGTGTTTGTGTGTCCTTAGCCCCGTCCATAAAGTCACATAGTTCCTCTCTCCCTTGCTGCTACTGTTCTGGGGATAACCTCTAAGGCATCAGGCCTCTGTATATGGATATTAACTTGCACAATCTAGTACCCTGACCACCCTGTAGATCAAGGCACTTTCACCGTTGCATTGACTTTCTTATTTCAAGAAAAAGTCTGTCATGAACCTGTGGTCAGACTCCCCTTCCTCAGAGGATGAGGCTAGGGATTGAGAATGGGAAAGGGAATATCCCTCAGACGCAGATACTGAACCAGAAGCACTTGCCCCAAAGGCGCCCATTTTGCCAGGACCTTTCTGACCCAAAGACTCCAGCTCAGAAGACCTTGGGCAATTGCAATCTTTCCTGCTCATTCAGAGTCAGTGATTGCTAATGTATGCTGTGTCCCTTTAACTAAAGACAGTCCTCTCATGGAACTAGTGGAACTAGGTGCAGCACCTATTTAAAGCTCAGTTCCAGGATGACTGCTGCTGAAACAACATTTGAGCTCAAGTCTTATGGACTGGCATGCCAGAGCTCTGCATGAAGAAGCCTTGCTGCTGTTGAAGTCTTGCTGCTGCCAAACCCATTGCTCAAAATAGAACATAACACAGGCACGTCCAACGGGTAAGGTAGATCTCCCTTTAGCAAAGCTCAAAAATTTTACCTGAACCCCCCAAAACAGGGATTTCCTTCCTAAAAAAAGCTCAACAACTCTAACCTGAATCCCAGGGGTAGATCACTCTTGTTGTTGTTGTTGTTGTTTAGTCGTTTAGTCGTGTCCGACTCTTCGTGACCCCATGGACCAGAGCATGCCAGGCACCTCTGTCCTCCACTACCTCCCGCAGTTTGGTCAGACTCATGCTGGTAACCTCGAAAACACTATCCAACCATCTCGTCCTCTGTCGCCCCCTTCTCCTTGTGCCCTCCATCTTTCCCAGCATCAGTGAATTAAGATTGCCGGAAGAAATATCAACAACCTCAGATATGCAGATGACACAACCTTGATGGCAGAAAGTGAGGAGGAATTAAAGAACCTTTTAATGAGGGTGAAAGAGGAGAGCGCAAAATATGTTCTGAAGCTCAACATCAAAAAAACGAAGATCATGGCCACTGGTCCCATCACCTCCTGGCAAATAGAAGGGGAAGAAATGGAGGCAGTGAGAGATTTTACTTTCTTGGGCTCCATGATCACTGCAGATGGTGACAGCAGCCACGAAATTAAAAGACGCCTGCTTCTTGGGAGAAGGGCAATGACAGGCCTAGACAGCATCTTGAGAAGTAGAGACGTCACCTTGCCAATAAAGGTCCGTATAGTTAAAGCCATGGTTTTCCCAATAGTGATGTATGGAAGTGAGAGCTGGACCATAAAGATCACTCTGCCAGTCCTTAAGTCCATGAGTAGATCAGTCTCTTGGGAGTTGGCCACCCCTGAACTAGCAGAACCAGTCATCAAAATCCATTGATTTTGGCATGGCATTGTCTCTGGGAGATGGAACCAGAGGCCATTAGATGTGGGCTGTTCTCTGAGAGGGAGGTCTCACAAGGCCTCTGCCAGCTGTTGTGGAAACCTCAACAACCCCTGCTTTACTAATGTCAGAGCTGTATTATTTGTTAGTAGTGACAGATCAGGAGATCACTTAAGTCAGAAGGATATACAGCCTTCCTATTTCCTCAACACACCCTGAACCAGGAGATGGAGACCTAAAGGAACTTCTCCACCCCCATCGTTCAGCCCAGACACTGAGGTCCAGCTCCGAGGGCCTTCTGGCAGTTCCCTCACTGCGAGAAGTGAGGTTACAGGGAACCAGGCATAGGGCCTTCTCGGTCGTGGTGCCCGCCCTGTGGAACACCCTCCCATCAGATGTCAAGGAAATAAACAACTATCTGACTTTTAGAAGACATCCGAAGGCAACCCTGCTTAGGGAAGTTTTTAATGTTTGATGTTTTATCGTGTTTTTAATATTCTGTTGGCAGCCGCACAGAGTGGGCAGAGTATAAGTAATAAATTATATTATTCTTATTCTGGCATGCACATTCTCCCTCTTCTTAGAAACCATGTAATGAAAATTGCAAAACGAAAAAGAAAATCCCAGAAAGGGAAAGAAAGAGAGAATGAATTTTCTCCCCACTTAACCATCCTGCTGCATGTCTGGAAGGCTTTGTAAGATTTGGATTCTCTGCCCCCGCCCACCTGGCACACATATTCCTGATGGGATTGCTCTGCCTGGAAGCTTTTTGCGAACAAAGTATCCATTTTTGTCATGTAATGATTTTATTGCCAGTGACGTTGGAGACGGTTAAAAAACACACATACTCCCTAGGAAAAATTACCCATAAGATCAGCCTGGGCAACCCTAGTGGAATTTAGTGCACCAGGATATAATAGATCACCTTCCTGGCTGAATTAAGTGCATTGACAGATCCTTGGTTATCTTTCTACCTCCTTCCCCAAATCTCATGTTAACAGCTTGTATATGAACCTTTTAGTGAATAACTAAAGGCTTTGAAGGTTTACAAACAAATCTTCATGTTCAAAATGAATTGACCCAAATGAATAGCCTATCCACATCCTGAACAGTCCATCTAACAATGCATATTCTATACTTACAAACTGGCTGAAATCTTTGCCGCTAGGCTTGGGGGCTTTGGCACAAGAGAACAGGCAACTGTTTAGCAAAGCTGAAATCTTTGCTGATGTACAATTTTTAAGAAGAAACTGCAATGCAGATAAGAGCCTTGCCATGTAAACTGCAGGGCACTGGGCCGTGTGTTGATTGAGTGAGTGCAGAAAATCTAATTTAAACCAAGTGGGCAATTATAGTCCCACAATTGGTGATTACCTGTTCCACATTTGTCTTTAGTGATATTTATCCCTCTCTTTCCCTCTCTTAAGTTTCCATCATAGCACAGACTGCTTTTCTCTTTAAGATACTTTACAGACTTAGCATTTTACTGGTGGCAAATATGAACTGCTCAATGTGGACACAAATTGGCTCCAGCTGCCATCAAACAAAACAGCTTCGAGAATCAAATCTACTACAGCATCCCCTGTAGGAAACCATTTATTCGAAGGCTTCTATTATTTTAATTGCAAATTCTCTCTGTTTATCCTGCCAAGGATTTGAGACAGTAAAGATTGGCTCCAAAGTGCATTGCGTGGAATTTTAGCATGCTTGCTGAATGTCCCCTTTCTCTCTCTCTTTTTAAAAACCACAGTATATGATATGTAGGCTTCAATCTTACGCACAGACTGCCTAAATCTTTGGGGCTGGCATAGATGTGATCATGCTCCCCGCTGTGGAAGTGCCATGGTCTGATCACTATGCTCTGAAAGCCAAGATTGACTTCCCGCTCCTCCCCGGCTTGGGAGGCGAACCTATTTGGGCTCGTCCGCAAAAACTGATAGATCCTGATAGATTCCGACAAGCCTTGCGGAACCCTGCTCCTCCTGGTGACTCATTAGATGACCTTGTTGAGGACTGGAATAACCGGCTCTTGGCAGCCATTGATGAGATCGCGCCTAAGCGCCCTCTGCGACCCCGTCGAAACCGGGCCCCTTGGTTTACTGAGGAGTTCCGGAAAATGAAGCGGGATCTCAGGCGGCTAGAGCGAGTATGGCGACGGACTCGTGACGGAGCCTCAAGAACATCTTATAGGACGCTTATGAAAGCCTATGAGATGGCTATGAAAGCTGCTAAGAAATCTTACTTTGCAGCTTCCATTGCATCCGCTAGCTCTCGCTCGGCACAACTTTTTAGAATAATTAGGTCAATAACGTCCTTAGGAGGACAACCAAATTTAAGCACAAATTCGACCCACAGCTGCGAGGCATTTGCAAGCTTTTTTGTGGAGAAAGTCCTGTTGCTCCGCCATGACCTCCCTGCCAATTTAGATACAGTGACTGAACTGGAGGCCCCTCGACTGACTTCAGGTCCAGTGTTGGACCATTTCGATCGGATACTCCCTACTGATGTGGATAGATTCCTCCAAGTTGGTAGGCCCACCACCTGCCTCCTTGATCCGTGCCCGTCTTGGCTGATTAGGGAGTGTCCAGATGTTGCGCGGACCCCCCTGGTTGAAATTATCAATTTGTCCCTTGACACGGGGACATTCCCAGGGGAACTGAAGGAAGCAGTGGTGTGTCCACTCTTAAAGAAAGCTTCATTAGATCCCTTAGACCTATCCAATTACCACCCAGTTTCAAATCTTCCATACCTGGGTAAGGTAATTGAGAGAGCGGTTGCTGAACAGCTTGGTAGGTTTCTGGAGGAAACATCGGCATTAGATCCATTTCAGTCCGGTTTCCGTCCTGGTTTTGGGACGGAGGCGGCTTTGGTTGCGCTAACAGATGATCTCCGTAGACAACTGGATCGAGGCGGGTCAAGACTGCTGATCCTTTTAGATTTGTCAGCAGCCTTTGACATGGTCGATCATGATCTTCTGGACCACCGCCTCGCAGACGTGGGGATACAGGGCATAGCCCGTAACTGGTTGTGCTCTTTTATCTCTGGTCGGGGACAGAGGGTGGCACTAGGGAGGGAAATGTCGTCGCGCCACTCCTTGGTGTGTGGAGTGCCGCAGGGCGCAATTCTCTCCCCGATGCTTTTTAACATCTTTATGCGCCCCCTTGCCCAGATTACCCGGAGCTTTGGGCTGGGCTGTCACCAATATGCTGATGGCACTCAGCTCTATCTGCTGATGGATGGCCACACCAACTCGGCCCCGAACACACTGACCAGATGCTTGGAAGCTGTGGCTGGATGGTTTCGTGGGAGCCAATTGAAACTAAATCCTTCAAAGACAGAGGTCCTATGGCTAGGTCAGGATGGCATGGGGATGAGGGACCAACTCCCTTCTCTTGCGGGGGCCCAATTAGTGCCATTGCCTTCCGTTAAGAGTTTGGGTGTAATCCTTGACGCCTCCCTTTCCATGGAGGCGCAAGTTACAGCAACAGCTAAGGCGACATTTTTCCACCTTCGCCGCATCAAGCAGTTGGTCCCTTACCTTTCCCGCCCTGACCTGGCCACAGTGATCCATGTGACGGTCATCTCCAGGCTTGACTACTGTAATTCGCTCTACGCGGGGCTGCCCTTGAAGCTGTCCCAGAAACTCCAGCGGGTACAGAATGCTGCAGCGAGGCTCCTCACGGGGTCTCTGCCATGGGAGCATATTCACCCAGTGCTTTTCAAGCTGCACTGGCTTCCGGTGGAGTACAGGGTCAGATTTAAGGTGCTGCTTTTGACCTTTAAAGCCCTTCACGGCCTAGGACCCTCGTACCTACGGGACCGCCTCTCCCGGTATGCCCCACGGAGAGCCTCAAGGTCCATAAATAACAACACCCTAGTGGTCCCAGGCCCTAAGGAAGTTAGATTGGCTTCAACCAGAGCCAGGGCCTTTTCAACTCTGGCTCCGGCCTGGTGGAACGCTCTGCCTCATGAGACCAGGGCCCTGCAGGATCTGATTTCTTTCTGCAGGGCCTGTAAAACAGAGTTGTTCCACCTGGCCTTTGGCTTGGCGCCAATTTGATTCCCTCCCTCCCTCTCTTTTTTCTTTTCCTTCTCCTCCTGCGATGAGGCTACATTTTAATATTTTAATGTTCCATTATTTTAATGTTGTATTTTATTTTTGTTTTTAAGTTGTAATCATTCATCTTGTTTTTATTATTGCTTGTAAGCCTTGGCTGGGGAGGGCGGGGTATAAATAAAAAAATATTATTACTATTATTATTAAATACCATTGAAGTCAATTGGATTAAAACAGAATTGCAGCTGTAATGTGTAGCTTGTGTTTACTAGTCAAGTGGTGGAGAGAGGTAAAGCTTGTGTTTCCAGCTCTGATCTCAAGTCCCTTTTCACTGATATTTTCTTTTTTTGAGGCGTGTCCACTCTGACCTCTTGCTTCCTTTTCCATCTCAGTCTTCTTCACTAGCTAAGCCATGACTTTGCACCTGGTGCAAAAAGAAGAGGCAGGACTTGTTGATGCTTGAGAAGAAGCATAGGGCCAGTGGAAGGTTTTCACATCTTCCATATCCCTCCCCTGCAATTTGGGTGAATAGGTATGAATGGGAAACATTGCAAGATTCTCTGTGGAATCACCCTATGACACTATGGTAACATTTAAAGGCCTGCATTCACATGGGCAACACCAAACACATACCTATATACGAGAAAGTCACCAAGTTGGGATTGACCTATCCTCTTTCTTGCCCCCTGCAGGAATGAATCACAATATAGTATTGTTCTCATGGGCTATTCTTTTCCAAGGATATAGATGTGCTGCTGAGAGCAGCTTGAAACAGTGTCAAAGGCTTCTATCTTTTTGTAGAAGTGAGTGAGAAAGAGGGAAAGAGACTCAGTAATCTCATATTTAAAAGGACAAAAATCCTTAACATTCACACATTTCCCTGAAAATTAATCTAATTTACAGAAATTTCTGGGTCAAATACTTCAGTCCAGCACTAGTTGCAATTATTGTGGCATGAAGATACTTTCTGAATAAGATGTTTAATTGCCAAGGCATAAGGCCAAAGTGAATGAATCTTATTCAACTAGAGAAGTTTAAAGACTGAAAGGAAAGAGAGAGAAGACAGAGAACTGTGCTATCAACCCACACACGTCTGAGCAGATACCCACTTATACTTCTTGAGAATGTATTCCATCTGTAGAACAACAGTAGGTGGCTGGAAGCAGTCTTGAAAATTCATTTGTAGTTTAAGAAATAGCAACAAAAACTTAAGGATACATACTTTAAATGTAACAATGACATATAAGAAGTCTAACCACCAAGAGATGCTATTGTCAAAACACAAAATTCAAATTATGAGTCTAAGCACAATTATTTTGAAGTAAGCACTATTGACCCATAGGAACCACTCCCAAATAAATCTGTGCAGAGTTACAGCTGAAAATAAGTTTTATGCACATTGAAAACCTGGCAACATTTCACAATTTTTAATGTTCATTTTTTAAGTAACACAAAAACCCACCACCACAAACATCTTAAATTTTGATGCTTGCTGATGACTTTCAACAGTTAATTGAAATATTTTTTCTTCCCTAGTAGCTCCGGAACCTAATGTCAGCATTTCAACCCATTAAGGAAGTCTTTCAGAGAAAGTTAGCACAAATTTAAACATATGCAAAGTCAGTTCAGATCATTGAGGGAGCTGGCGTTTGTCCACAGACAGCTTTCCGGGTTATGTGGGCAGCAGGACTAAACTGCTTCTGGCACAATTGGACACTGTGACAAGTGCCAGAGCGCATGGAAACGCCGTTTACCTTCCCCCTACAGCAGTATCTATTTACCTACTCACACTGGTATGCTTTTGAACTGCTAGTTTGGCAGGAGCTGGGACAGAGCAACGGGAGCTCACCCATCATGGGGATTTGAACCACCGACCTTCAGATTGGTAAGCCCAAGAGGCTCAGTGGTTTGGACCACAGCGCCACCCCTGCCCCAGTCTTTGTGCAAGTACTTCCCACAGCCTTCCTCAGGAAAACACTCTCTTGATGCTGAATTGGAACAAACAGCATTTCGAGTTTTCTGCAGAATTGTTTCCAGTGGGTTTTCTTGGGGAAAGTGCTGGAGGTAAAAAATAATAATAGCAACACTCTGACACAGAGCTTTAAAGCATGAACCTGTTCCTAGAAATGAAACACACAAGGAAGTTCCGATGAGCCCTTAATTTATGGCAGATCCAGCAATGTGTACTTGAAACTACTCTTCTACTCATCTCACAATGACCTCTATGTTTTAAACTAGACTTTTTATTATGTATTTTACAACTAAAGGAGATGTAAGAGGGGCGCATAGAGGGGAAAAGTTAAGGCTCTGCTTATAGTCCCATCATTTGAATTGATAGGACACAAAGAGAAAGGAAATTAATCGTAGAAATTGTGTCTTATTTTACAAAAGGGAGAAAGATGGGGAGATGAAGACAGAAACTGATTGGTACAGAAGTGTGATTCCATTGGATCCAAAGTGTTGGATATGGGTGCATTTAAAAATAATAATAAAGGGGGGGTTTTTTGTACACGCATTGTCTCTTTTTCAGGTTGAGGTTTCTACAGATCATTTATATTTGCTGCGAGACATTGGTGTTGTATGCAGTATAAGATTGGGAAGAGAAAAGGGGTGGTGGGGTGGTGGCAAATAATATAAATTCTTCTACTTAGTTTGTGTGGGGGTTTTTTTGTGTCAGCATCAACTGGATAGGTTTTCTTTTTATTCGCTTGTTACAGGACCTTGGTAGTGAGAGAGATTGGGAGGGCAGCATGTGGTTGGTTTTCTATGGCTGGATGCACTGCGGTTTCTTTGCAATTGTGATGGGAGGAAGGCTTAGAAAGCCAAAAGTATTTGGATGCTGTCGGTGGGTTCTTGTTGTCGTCTTGTTGGACTGTGTATGTGATAAAGGGGAGCCATACTGGGGTGAAGACGTCCTCTTCTATTTGCCCCTGTATCAGTTTCAGTTTGCTCGCTTTCAGGTCGAGGGAGCCGGCGTTTGTCCACAGACAGCTTTCTGGGTCATGTGGCCAGCATGACTAAATTGCTTCTGGTGCAATGGAACACCGTGATGGAAACCAGAGTGCACAGAAACACCATTTACCTTCCCGCTGCAGTGGTACTTATTTATCTACTTGCACTGGCGTGTTTTTGAACTGCTTGAATGGCAGGAGCTGGAACAGAGCAACCAGAGCCCATCCTGTCATGGGGATTCAAACTGCCAAACATCTGATCGGCAAACCCAAGAGACTCGGTGGTTTAGACCACAGCATCAGGTTTTTTGTATTCTTCTATGGAGTATTGTTTAGTTTAAGCTGTTGAATTAGTTTAAGGCATTTGTATTGTTTTATATAATGTTGTGGGACGTGGGTGGCGCTGTGGGTTAAACCACAGAGCCTAGGACTTGCTGATCAGAAGGTCGGTGGTTCGAATCCCCGCAACGGGGTGAGCTCCCATTGCTCAGTCCCTGCTCCTGCCAACCTAGCAGTTCGAAAGCACGTCAAAGAGCAAGTAGATAAATAGGTACCGCTCCGGCGGGAAGGTAAACGGCGTTTCCGTGCACTGCTCTGGTTCACCAGAAGCGGCTTAGTCATGCTGGCCACATGACCCGAAAGCTGTATGCCGGCTCCCTCGGCCAATAAAACGAGATGAGCGCCGCAATCCCAGAGTCGGTCATGACTGGACCTAATGGTCAGGGGTCCTTTTACCAGTGTGGTGTAGTGGTTAAGAGCGGTAGTCTCCTAATCTGGGGAACTGGGTTCGCGTCTCCGCTCCTCCACATGCAGTTGCTGGGTGACCTTGGGCCTGTCACATTTCTTTGAAGTCTCTCAGCCCCACTCACCTCACAGAGTGTTTGTTGTGGGGGAGGAAGGAAAAGGAGAATGTTAGCCGCTTTGAGACTCCTGAAGGGGAGTGAAAGGCGGGATATCAAATCCAAACTCCTCTTCTTCTTCTTCTTTACTATATAATGTTGCATATAGATTTTTATTCTTTCGTTTTTACTTATGGTTATTTCTAATCGTTTCTACCATGTTTTTTTTGAACTGTTGCTGTTGATTTGATATGTTATGGGCCTCTACAGGGATGATTTGATGGGAAGGAGATGCAGAAGGCATCAGACACTGCAACACTCAAACTCCATTTGGCTCATAATTTGGCTCAGGAAATGTAGACGCTACTGCCTCCTATAACTCAGGAGGAGCTCGCTGGGTGCTAATCAAAGACTACCATGATCTATTGCTTTTGCAGTTGCCAATTTTAGCTATTATTTCTCTCGTCTTATTATTTTAGGAGGAGCACTTCTTTTGAATGGATCAAGACATGCATATGTATTACCTGAAAGGTGAATCAGGGATAACTGCAGAGCCTTAAGGGTTAGTCATAAAAATGACAAAGCAGAAGGCGAAAATACCAAAGATGGAATTCTTACTTATCTATGTATGATGGTATCTCTGCTGTTTCCAGTAGGCACAAAGAAAGAACATCATGTACCTAGACAAGGGAGGTTGTTAAGGGCGCATAATCATAATAGTAATAAAATATATATATATCCAAAAAGGGATGATAATTCTCTGACAGTTGCAGTCACACAATTACTTGCAATTTAATCGAAAATAGTACTCTTGTCATTTTCAGCCACTTGCAGAGAATGACAGATGGTAGTTCTGATCTAGTCAGTTCATAAAAAGATACCAACATAATGTGAAGATTATTAGAGCTTATAACAATGCTCACAGACCAGGGGAAGTGATTTGCTCCATGTGAATAATGCAGCAGTAAAAGTAACAAGTATATGATTGTTGATTTCATTTAGAACTATTAGTGGGGAAATTGCTACCACAAGGCAGTAACATATTGATAAATCCAATTTAACTCAGGAGGGCTTGCATCTGATTAACCATGCACAGGATTGCACTGGAAGGTCCCAATTCATGTTAATCACTTTTACCAAGAGAGCATATTTTGTGTTTTTCCCCAGAACCTTTTCCCATTTTGCCTGAAAATTTATTCAGATGCTGTTGGTGGGTTCTTGTTGTGGTGGTGGTGTTGTTCTGTGTATGTGATAAAGGGGAGCCATACTGGGGTGAAGGCGTCCTCTTCTATTTGTCCCTGCGTCAGTTTCCAAACAGAATGTTGGAAGATTCAGGACAGATTTCGAAAAGTAGTCATGTAGTCTATAGTGAAACTATGAAACACAGTTCCAATGGAGGTAGTGATGGCTGCCATTTTGAATGGCTTTCATAGGCACCAACTCTATGGGGCTGAGGGCAGTTCAGCTCCCCACCCCACGCCAGTATGCAGTGATGAGGCTGAGCCCCTCAATCTTGAAGGGCTGGCCCCATTGGGCCTACCCATTGCAGTGGAAGGCCTCAGCAGGCTTACACACAGTGGCGGAGGGCCTTGCTGGGCCCTGTGGCCTCTTCCCAATGCACCTCTGATAGCTTTAAAAGAGAACTGGAAAAAATCATGCAAGATAAGGCAATCAATGGTTACCAGCGATAATAATAATAATAATAATAATAATAATAATAATAATAATAATATTTATTATTTATACCCCACCCATCTGGCTGAGTTTCCCCAGCCACTCTGGGCGGCTCCCAATCAGTGTTAAAAACAGTACAGCGTTACATATTAAAAACTTCCCTGAACAGGGCTGCCTTAAGATGTCTTCTGAATGTCAGGTAATTATTTATCTCTTTGACATCTGATGGGAGGGCATTCCACAGGGCGGGCGCCACTACCGAGAAGGCCCTCTGTCTGGTTCCCTGTAGCCTCACTTCTCGCAATGAGGGAACCGCCAGAAGGCCCTCGGCGCTGGATCTCAGTGTCCGGGCTGAACGATGGGGGTGGAGACGCTCCTTCAGGTATACTGGACCGAGGCCGTTTAGGGCTTTAAAGGTCAGCACCAACACTTTGAATCGTGCTCGGAAACGTACTGGGAGCCAATGCAGATCTCTCAGAACCGGTGTTATGTGGTCTTGGCGGCCACTCCCAGTCACCAGTCTAGCTGCCGCATTCTGGATTAATTGCAGTTTCCGGGTCACCTTCAAAGGTAGCCCCACGTAGAGCGCGTTGCAGTAGTCCAAGCGTGAGATAACTATTGGCTATTGCCCTGCCTCCATGCTTGGAGGCAGTAATGCTTTTGAATATCACTTGTGTAGCCTTATTGGAATTTACCGATTGGGTCAGCATTGCTCTGGGACAGGAGGAAGGAAGTCAAACGACACCTGAGGTTGATTCAAAGAAAGAGTTTATTCTGCTCTCCGGATAGCAGAAGGCACTTGCGTGATCAAGTCCACAGCAAGTCCAAAGAAATGACAGGTTTCATGCAGTATATATATCCTCCAGGCACCCTCTCACTCCTCCTCTAGGAGCCCAACCACGTCGGCCTACATACACAGGTTGACATTCCTGCTCTGGTACGCTCAGCCATAAAAGGATCTTCCTTCCTGTACTTCTGACCATAAAAGGATCTTCATCTTCCTACTCTTATCTGCGAAGACGTCATAATCTCCGGGAACACACTTTTGGCATTTTCCCCGGACATTGGTCTTGTGTGTATTTTGTGGTCAGCACATAAGATAAAGTTCTGACGTGTTTTCGTTGTTCCCCTGGGGAGCTAAGGCCATCCCTTGCCTGTCCTGATAAAGGACAGAACTGTTTATGCAGTTGTGTCCTTATTATGGTTTTGCTCAACAGTTGAAGTTTTACGCATTTAAAAGTGCTCTCTTTTGAAAGAACAAAAGGGGGGGGGGTTGAGCCAGTTTTTAAACTTACTACACAGAAACCCATTCCTTCAGTTGATGAAACCCGCAGGAGGGGCAAGTGCTTATGTGCTTAAACCTTGTTTTCTCCCTGCCAGGCTTAGGCAGAACAGCAGCAGCCCTATTCAGTGGCATAGCAAGGTCAGGTGGTATCCGGTGTGGAAAATCTATTGTCACACATCCCCCCACATTGAAATCTAGTTGGACTCCCAAGAGACTGCGATCTACTCACAGTATAAAAATACTGACTGTGATTTACACATTGTCATTGTTGAGCTTTTTTAAGGGGAGGGTCGGCCAAAGTTGTTGAGATTTTTGGGGGGTTACAAGGTTTGGGTCTTAACTTGAGGGAGCTTCTGCTTCTCTCTTTCCACCCACCCTCTGCTTGTTTACTCGCCAGCCTCCTTCCCACCATCTCCCTGCCTGCCTGCCTGCCTCCTCCTGCAGCCCAGGAACGCAGGGCTGTCAAAACGAAGGGGGAAGACAGCCAGCAAAGCGCTGCAACTCCCCCCTTCCCCCCCCCCGATGGCTCGGGGCAGGCAGGAGTCGTGGGTGGGCAGTACACCAAATGTCACCCTCCTCGGTGATGGCATCCAGTGCAGTCCACCCCCACTGCCCCCACCTTGCTCCGCCCCTGGCCCTATTGCTTTATGAGGTTTAGATCTGGTATAACTTTGTGCTGACTTCACATACGCCAGCTTCTTGGGCATAGGATTTCTCCCTTTATCAAAAGCTTGGGAAGGCTCCATTAATGACTGTTTGAGTTTATGAAATAAATAAATAAATCTCCTACTATCCTTCTGAGAAAAACCCCATCCCACCCTTGGGTTGGGTCATAGCTTGGGTTACAAATGCTTCAGGTTGCGTTTTTTCAGGTTATGGACCACTGAAACCTGGAAGTACTGGAACGGGTTACTTCCAGGTTTTGGTGGTCGTGCATGCGCAGAAGCGCCGAATCACAACCCATGCATGCGCAGACACAGCGCTGTGAGTTGCAAACGTGCATTCCACACGAATCATGTTCGCAACCCGAGCGTCCACTGTATAAGGGTCTGGTGACTTCTGTTTCAGTCTAGCTGAAGAAGTGTGCATGCATGTGAAAGCTTATACCCAGAACAAACTTAGTTGGTCTCTAAGGTGCTACTGAACAATATTATTATTATTATTATTATTATTATTAATTTATTTCGACTGTGTCAGACCAACACGGCTACCTACCTGAGCTTCTGAAGTTTCAGTGTGTAGTATATTCACTGACCTTAAAGAAAATTCTAAAGGATTCTTCAAAATTCCATGGAAGACAAAATTGTTTAGAGAGGGTGGGGAAATAAAGAGAAATCCTAAAAATGTTTCCCTCAGAGCCATTTGAGGTCTGGGATTCCCTCAACATGCAAAATGGAAAGCGTAACTATAATGAGCAAGAAGCAGAGCTTTAAATAAAAGCGACAGGGATTGGCTTCTTACAATGCCCTGCCTGTTCCACAAGAACAGTTACAGTAATTTGGGGATATTCATTTTCATTCTTACCAGCCTCTAATGGCAGTGGGGGCGGGGGGGGGGGGTTAAGAAGCAACAGGTTATTTAATTTAAATTTAAATGACTCTGTTACTCAAAATAGAGTTTACAGGAAAGCCTTTTGGAAAACTCCCATGGAATTTTTAATAGCACATTATACCAAATACGGTTATAAAGCCTGAAAAGCTAATCAATGAATCTATCCACATTTTCCTCTTGGGCAAAAAATAAATAAAAAATGTGGGCATGCATTGGATTCCAAATAAATAATAATGATGGGGACAGTGAAAGTTCCTGAAAAACAAAAAAAGACCAATTCAAACAAAAAAAATGTAAAGGGGAAAGTGTCACATTCATTCACCTGAACACTTGCATGCAGAAGGCTGTATGTTTGCTGCTAACCTTTGTTCTTATGTCCTGGTCTCCACAGGGAGATGCATATGCGTCTGTATCAATATCTGTGGGGTTACTCTTTTCAGTAGCATACCAATATCTTTTTCTGCAATCCCTGAAGTGATGACATTGAAATTCAAGTTTCTCTGCCTGCCCTCTGTGACAAAAAGTTGGTTTTGCTGGATCAGTTGCATCAAAAAACAAAAAAAGGTTCCTTGTTTCCCTGCCAGCAAATGGTTAATGAACGGCAGCCTCTGATTGGCTGTGGTTCCAGGAGAAAGAGTTTAAAAGGAGAGGATTTGAGAGACAGCAAAGTTAGAGGTTGAAGATTTCGGGAGACAGGTAGGGAGACAGGTTGAGGTAGAAAGAGTGAAAGCGAGAAAGAGTTGGTTCTGGGAAGAAGAAGAAGAAGAAGAAGAAGAAGAAGAAGAAGAAGAAGAAGAAGAAGAAGAAGAAGAAGAAGAAGAAGAATTTATAATAATTTATTATTTGTACCCCGCCCATCTGGCTGGGCTTCCCCAGCCACTCTGGGCGGCTTCCAAAAAAATATTAAAATACTGTAATACATCAAACATTAAAAGCTTCCCTAAGAAGAAGAAGAAGAAGAAGAAGAAGAAGAAGAAGAAGAAACTGAAACTTCCACTCTGAGTGTATTGTGAAGGACAGAGTGTGGTGTCCTGTAGGAGGAATAGACCAGAAATTTTACTGGGAGGCAGAGGTTGAGCTAGGAGAAGTAGGAGCTGGAAAGGAACAACCTACTTGGGACTCAAATCTAGTCTGGAGGGGAGATCTTCTAAGGAAAAGAAGAAACTCCCAAACCCATTGAAGGGAGGGGTGTGTGGAGAGCCCTTGGGTCTATTGCTTAAGGTACCTCAGGAGCAGGATTGCTAAAGTGGGTGGATAGCTGAAAGAAAGAATCACCGTATAAAGGAACCAAACCTATAATGCAAAAACAACTAAGGACGAATTAAAATGTAATCGTACTGTATGCCTGAAGTAGCCTAAGTTTAATCCATTTGTGTTATATACTATCTTGCCTTAAATAAATCTTTATTGTTAATTTAAAGAAAACCTGTCTGAGACTACAACTTACTAAATATCCCCTCACAAAGGTCGCCCGCAGGATACTCTGGGCTAGAATTTTAAGAGGAAAGGAAAAGAAACCTTCAGGTAAAGGGTTGTTCAGTGAGGTGGGGACAATTTATCTAAGTGAGAGCGGGCCCAACAGCGTGAGAGGGAAAAGGGCTGTCACACCCGTCACACACTCTATTTCCCTAGCAGCTGCTTGTGGAACTACATTGCATATTGCATTTTTTACTTATGAAACATTAGCAGGAGGAGAGGAGAGTAAAATATATGAGACTGCTCTTTTTCATGGGAGTCACAGCTCTCCAGTGATTTTAACTTCTTCCTTCCGTTGATATAGTCCATTGGGGGATGTAATATATTACCATGTACTAGTCAGAGTTTGAAGGAACTCTTAGGTCTAACTAAAACCCTGGCAGAGTTTAACAAAGCAAGGTTTGACCACCCTATCTAGGTTTAAAAAAAGGTAAAGGACCCTGGACGGTTAAGTCCAGTCAAAGGCGACTATGGGGTTGAAACACTCATCTTGCTTTTAGGCTGAGGGAGCCGGCAATTGTCCACAGACAGCTTTCTGGGTCATGTGGCCAGCAGGACTAAATTGCTTCTGGCACAATGGAACACCGTGACATAAGCCAGAGTGCATAGAAATGCCATTTACCTTCCTGCTGCAGTGGTACCTATTAATCTACGTGCACTGGTGTACTTTCGAACTGCTAGGTTGGCAGGAGCTGGGGCAGAGAAACTGGAGCTCACCTTGTCAAGGGATTCAAATTGCTGATCGGCAAGCCCAAGAGGTTCAGTGGTTTAGACCACAGTGCCACCTGCTTCCTGAATAAACAAGCATACAATCACGGATAGGTCCACCTGCCATTGTGAGGCTCAAAGCAATGAAGGTAATGCCTCCCCAGCTGTTGCCATTGGCTGTGGGTTTCTTGTGATGTCACAAAAGCACTTGGCAAGTGAGTGGATATAAAGGCAGGCCAAGGGGAAAGCCCTTTTTTTTTTTTTTTAATTTCCAGCAGGACACACTTGGCAATGGATGTGACATTCAGCACTGCCCAGGTTTCTTCCACTTGGAGGAGGCAAATTGGAGAATGGAAGGAGGCAATCCTCTGGCAGTGGGATGCTAGGGAGCGATAATAAGGCATGTTTGCTTGCTCGAAGGCTGCTGGTATCTGTGATTACAAGCTGGTAGACGTCTCATGATGGACCTAACAGTAGCTTCTGGCACAATGGGACACCGTGACGGAAACCAGAGAGCATGGAAACACAGTTTCCCTTCCCGCTGCAGAGGTTCCTATTTATCTACTTGCATTGGTATGCTTTCGAACTTCTGGATTGTCAGGAGCTGGGACAGAGCAACGGGAGCTCACCCTGTTGTGGGAATTTGAACCAACAACCTCCTGATCGGCAAGCCCAAGAGGCTCAGTGGTTTAGATCACAGTGCCACCCACATACCTAGCCATGCTGAACATGGTGACTGGGATGAAAGTTGGTGGGTAGGCAGATGTTGTGCCACTCTGGAGCGGGTGCAGTGATCAAGCCTGGTTTGGGATTGATGCCATCACAGGATGGCTGTGAGGCTGGCTCAGGATCCAAAAGATCCCAGGCTAACTAAGACTCTTCCCCTCCCTACATCCCATTTTGGGGCAGGCTGCTGCACTTTCACCCATCTGCACAGTTCATAAGCAAAAGGGGAAGTTCCATGCTGTTGGAGTGATGCTGGCATCACATTGCAAGTGAAGCTCAGAAGTCCTGGGCCTGAAGAAGACTATTGTATTTGGCATTCAGTGGCAGGGAGCGGGGGTTGACAGAAAAAGAGCTGTACCTAACTTCCTAATTCACTGCAAACTTCCAGAAAAATTGCAAACTAAACATGCTTCTTCCTCTTCCTTTAAGAAGTCTTCATTTCTTTTTATGAACAGATGATTGCCGGTGGCTTTACAATGTGATTGCATTAAAGCTAACACTCCAGTTTTTACTGTAATGCACTCTTAAAATAAAATCACAAATTTCATATTCATCACTAAACTTGTGCCTTTTTTTCTTTTCTTTTCTTTTCCCATTGTCATTGTATCCACGTGGTTTGGTCCTAGTATGGAAGATTGCGAAACTATTAAGGCACTAGAAATACTGTAACCTAAGAATGAATGTATTCCCACATTCCACACACCGATGGTGTATAACATGCAATGGGATAGTGACAGCAGATGTTTTACGCTTTAACAACAGCAGCATTTCTGGCTTTTTTTCTTTCTTTCTTTTTACAAATCCTCAGCTAATTTAATTATGATATTTGAGAAACTGACAACATTTTAATGCATGGTGTGAGGCCTACATAAATATTTGCAGTTGCGCCCATACTATTTCAAACGCAGTTTGCTTACTGATGAAGTTTTATATGAAAGTGGCAATAGGACGTGAATCCCTCTAACTGCAACACATCTCTAGGTAGGGCTGAGAATGTCCCCTGTAGAACTGCTGTACAATACTGTGCAAAATATTACAGTACAATATTGTCCATTATTGTATGGAAAACATTGAGCTAGATGGGCACCACAATTTAGAGGATGAAGGAGGGCAACCAAGATGACCAAGGGTCTGGAAACCAAGCCTTCTGAGGAGCAGTTGAAGGAGCTGAGTGTGTTTAGCCTGGAAAAGAGGAGACAGAGGAGATACGATAGCCATCTTCAGATATCTCAAGGGTGGTCACATGGAAGAGGGAACGAGCTTCTTTCCTCCAGCTCTGGAAGGTAGGACTCAAACCAATGGCTTCAAGTTACAAGAAATGAGATTCCAACTAAATGTCAAGCAGAACCTTCTGACAGTAAGAGCTGTTTGACAGTGAAACAGTCTCCCTTGGGAAGGTTGTGGAATCTCCTTCTTTGGAGGTTTTTAAGCTGAGGTTGGGTGGCCATCTGTCATAGAAGCTTTAGCTGAGATTCCAGGAGGCTGGACTAGATACAATTCTATGATTCTATGATCCAATAATCAAACTCTGTATAATGTAACTTCCTGTGTTCTTACATCCCCTGTTGGAAACCTGGCCTGGTTAGGAAACATAATATGGCCTTCTGTAAAAGGGAGAGGCCATTTTAGATAGGCCAAAGGAGAACTGAAATACAGTTCTGATTTAGTAAAAGAGAGCCCTCAAAGTTGGCTGTTCTAGCCTCTGAGAAGGGGAAACTGAGAAGTTTGTTATACTTTACAAATAACTGGCAGTGCCAAACTCAGAATAATTGAGGGCAAGATGCTTGTCAAACCTATCCGGCCAGTTTCCCATTCAAGGGCAACACCTGAAAGAGCAAGGCCAGATAAGATATATAATAAAAGGTTTGTCCCAGTAAGGTCCTCAGTATTTGCAATAAGCTGCCAAATATAAAAATTGGGGCAGTTAGCTAAATGGATTTTCAGTTTATGAAAGTAAAAATATCAATGGAAACAAGTAACATAACACATTATAGTTATGGTAGGTAGAGGTAAACCTGCCCTAGATCTGGGAATATATTTGAGGTACATAGACAAAGTGACCCTTTATGAGCTGCCACATCCATAGTAAATATGTGAGCATTTACAACAGAACAAATTAACTTTGGTGTGGATATAAAAAGCTCACCTTGTCATCGGGAGGAGATACTGTCAGAGGATTTCCACTGATGCAGATGACAAGTGAAAGGCAAAGGGAATCGAGGTCTAGATACCAAATGAAAGCCCACTTTCATGACCACCTCTAGCACAGGAGCCTCTGTTTGTGATGACTGCAAGTCTCCAGAACCACAGTCATTATGCACTGCAAGTGTGTGCTCATTTGAGAGCCAAGATACCTTAGTGTCATGGTGGGGGACTTGTGGCTCTCAATGTGTTTCTGGATAGCTCAGTTGGTTAGAGTGTGGTGTTGATAATGCCAAGGTTGCAGGTTCGGTCCCCATATGAGACAGTTGCATATTCCTGCATTTCATGGGTTGAACTAGATGATCCTCAAAGTCCCTTCCAACTCCACAATTCTCCACAATTCATCCCTCTTGGCTGGGGCTGATGGGAGCTGGAGTCCAGCAACATCTAAAGATCCTTAGGCTCCCCATCGCTGTCTTCATGGCTGAGCAACTGAGCTGCAGACCCTAATGTTTTCAGTTCAGGTCTTCATTTCTTCCATGTAATCAGTAGCTGCTCTTACAAAAGCCATAATCTCTTAGCCTCTCCACCCCAAATGCAGGGATACCCTTAGCATATTCCTGCAAATGGTTGGCAGAAGAGTGCTGAAATTCAAGAGTGGGCATGAAGCAGTCTGGTGTGTGTCACTTTCCTATTCATTTGTTAATAAGCTCCATCCTGTTCCAGCATTAATCTGCAATTTGTAAAAATCTGCACATGAAAATTGCATTCAAGTGGGCTTGTAATCAGACCGAGAAGCGACCAATACATTGAAGCTGGCTGTGAAAATGGGTTCTGGCCACGAGTCTTCAGTTCTTATAGGAAATAGCCTTTGAAACACACCCCGTTATCCTTTTCTTCTTCAAGCGAACTGTTAACATCCCTTGAATGTGCAATGAAGAACGAATATAAATAAGTGAGTTTGCCTTTTAAAATCATAATCTATCAGGGTTCGTACAGCTGTTGCTAATATTTATGAACAGAAATTATATGGAACGCTGACATAAGCAGAGAGTTCCTGCAGTCGGCTTGACCTCATGCAAATGAAATCACCTTCAGGAGACATTTCCCCTCACAGCCTAGAGCTAAGGCTTTCGTTTAGTCTCTGTCACTGGAGATCCTTCCAACCCAAAAGTCCAAAAAGCTGAGGTCATGCTCCGGCGGTGACACAGCAGAGGCAGCAGATCAGTTTTAATGTCCAAGGGACAAATTAACTTCCCTCCTCCCCTGCCTTACTAATCCACCTTGAGTCACCCAAAGATCTTGTCTTCCACCACCAGTTCAGCTCTGACACTATGAGCCTTCTGGTTGAGATAAATGTGCTTAAGGTGATGGAATGGGAGAAAATGTGTGTGAAAACTGGGGGAGATTCAGCTAGCCTCACCCACAGGCCCCTTTGGATGCTAAATCAGACCCCACATCCAACAAACCAAATGTGGCTGTCCCCATATCTGAAGAGTTAACATAGATGTTCCCAAGCTTTTAATCCCACAGATCACTCCTATAAACCATTCAGCCTCATTTCTTTTTAGTTTTAGAGATGTGACACAACCCCATTTAAATTTCAACCGTGTTATAACTTGCAAGCGCCAAAGTCAAGTGATTCAGTCAGAATTTATTTCCTTCTCTTTCATGCTGTTTTCTTAACGGCTCTCCTTTGAGTATTCTGTCACCATTAAAAGTTATTATTGCTTTGTAACCTTTCGCATCCACTTTTCAGTCTCTTGGAAATGGAAGGACATTTGTCTTTCTGAGCTACAATTATGAGGTTTGGGCTTCCTTTGAACTACAGCAGCAGACCCAGAGAAAGAAGCAGAAGCTGCAGACATGGTTTCTATGAACTCTACTTTCAGCCACACTGAAGTGCTAATCATGCTTTTCTCATAATCTTGAAGTGTTTGTTTCTAACGCACCGATCTTAGTGCATTAAGACAACCCTTAGAACCACAGAGATCATACTCTCCTCAAAGAGTTATTGGCCAATCTTCTAAAATTGATTTTTCTCCCCCCCAACCCCCCCCCACTCCATTCATTTGTTACTAAAACGAATGCTTAAAGCAGCCATTTCACTGGCATGTTTGCTCTTTCTTTCATCATCACAAATAGTCATTTACATTTTCCCTTACTCTTTCAAAGGCCGTTCTGAATACAATTATTTTCAGAAGAGATCTCGTAATAAAAATTGATCAGATATAGTAGGAATTCACTTCTTTAATTATTTATGGCTATGGCACCATTGGGATGTGTGCTGCTTTACAGGAGAATAGATGGACGGGCTGTTGTCTCCCCTGACGACTTGTAATCGAAATTTCAAGAGCAGATGACACAACAAATGGTTGGGAGGAAAGGAAGGAGCCCAGGCAAAAAGCGATCAATATGAGCAAATGCATTTCAGTTAGGGAGGAGGAATCCTAGATTATTAGACGGCCTGGATTAAAGCAGTTGCATCCTATCCTTCTGAATTCAGACCTGGTCTCAGTCATACATTTCCCAGTCACAGCTCTATGTCAAAGTGGAGTTCCTTCTGTGAGGCTAGTCTGGAGAACTAGTGCAAGCAATGCAGACAATTCTGAGCTAGATGTGTCTCAATATGAGACAAATTTCAATGTTCACATTCTGGCTCTTGGGGACCAACAGCTGCACCATCAACCTCCCTGGAATAGCATCAAGACAAGAGAGAGACCAACCTGGCTCCATCCATCGGCCAGAAAAAGAGCAACTGTAAGGTTCTTCCCACCTCCTTGTATGAAAGAAATCTCCAAGTGATGGTTACCCAAGGACTGCAGAAGCAAGAAAAGGGGCACTCTGGCCAAAGGAACAAGCACCACCAATTGCTATTTAAGCAAGAAAACCAGCAAGGGAAAATCAATCCAACCTGAATTGGATGTCAATGGTCACTTAGAAGCTGCCCATTTTGTTCTGACCTCGAGTAACTAATCTTCTCTGCCTTGCCTTTCCACCCCCCTACCCTTGTGTGTCTTGTCATTTTAATTCATAGGCCTGATGGCGTAGCCCATCATTTATTGATGTGACCTGCTTTGGGATCCTTGAAAAGCAAGGCTAGGCAAAGAAAGAAAGAAAGAAAGAAAGAAAGAAAGAAAGAAAGGAAGGAAGGAAGGAAGGAAGGAAGGAAGGAAGGAAGACTCTCCTCTGTTCCTCTCTCCTCTCCCTTCCCTCCTCTGTTTTTTGGGGTTTTTTTGCAGGTCTCTAAGTACAGAATGACTATCAGTATGGCCAATGAAGCATCTGTATGGGAGGGAGCCCAGCACAGGGTCTGGATTGTGCTCTTGCTGTCCTTGCATTGTTTATCAGAAATACCATTTCCTCCATCTCATTGTTACACCCCTTCTTCCAAAATAAGTATATTCTCTGTATCTCAAGTTTAAAGGACTGTCTAAATGTAAAATCCCTCCTGCCTTTTATCGCAGCATCACTGTGGGTGGGAGGGAGCCTGCGCCCAGCTTTATAAATCAACTTTCACCGGGGTGGGTGGGGAGGAACTGGCTTTGATACTAATACTCTCCAATTATCCTTCTGAGATACTTTGAGGCCTCCTAAATGTTCTTAGAATTAAAGTGGGTGGGGGGAGTACATAAGAGATAAAACTTCAAGAGGGCTAGAAAATTTCAAGAGGAAACATTTTATAGCTCATATAGGCAGACATTTGATAAGGGGAGATGGCAAGCATTGTATACGGAATTTCAGACACGATTTAAGTGGGACTTTTCTAAAAGAAATTGCCCACACAACTGAAGAGGAAGTAATTCTAAGAGTCTTTTAAGAGCTGAGTCCGTTTCCAGAATGCATCATGGGTGAAGCTGGAAAGCACAGTTCCAATGCTAAGCAGTTCCTCTGTATAAAACAAAGAATTGGGCTCCCACCTTAGGGGAGACGGTAAGTCTCAGACGTAGGCTTTGACTTGAAAGTTTTCTTGTATGAGGAAAGAGTACTAGAGACTAGAGACCATTGTTTCAACTAGAGACTTACAGATTTTTCCAACTAATATCTTACTTTTCTACAAATATGCACACAGACTGAGGGAGAGGAAAGCGGTAAGACATTAGTCTTTAAACCACTCTGGACAGGATGGTGATGCTCACCTGACCACCTGACAGCTGAGTTGCTCCTGTTTACTGGGAGGAAGAGAGTTGAGATGACAAAGAAGTTTCCATGGCACTAATTTCCCCACTGCCATGCCATTCCACCTCTCCTTCCCTGGTAGCAACAGCAGATCATGTAGGCAATTTCTTTCAGAGCATGACATTGACTTGTGCCCAGTATTGTGAAGGTGGTGCTGTGGTCTAAACTACTGAGCCTCTTGGGCTTGCCGATCAGAAGGTTGGCGGTTCGAATCCCAGTGATGGGGTGAGCTCCCATTGCTTGGGACACAGGTGGCGCTATGGTCTAAACCACTGATCCTCTTGGGCTTGCCAATCAGAAGGCTGGCAGTTCGAATCCCTGTAATGGAGTGAGCTCCCGTTGCTCTGTCCCAGCTCCTGCCAACCTAGCAGTTTGAAAGCATGCCAGTGCAGGTAGATAAATAGGTACCACTGTGCCAGGAAGGTAAACGATCTTTTCGTGCACTCTGGGTTCAGTCACGGTGTCCCGTTGGGCCAGAAGAGGTTTAGTCATGCTGGCTACATGACCCAGAAAGCTTTCTGTGTACAAATGCCTCCTCCCTCAGCCTGAAAGTGAGATGAGCACCAGAACCCCATAGTCACCTTTGACTGGACTTAACCACCCAGGGGTCCTTTACCTTTACCTTTTTTATTGTAAACAGGTGTGGGTTTCAATCTGAACTTATTGTGTGGTTCATCTCTGTAGATCACAGCATAAGTCTAAAGATTGACGTAAATTTGACAAGTGTTCCCCCGATATGAACCTTGCCAGTATACCTGAAGGAGCGTCTCCACCCCCATTGTTCTGCCCAGACACTGAGGTCCAGCGCCAAGGTCCTTCTGGCGGTTCCCTCATTGTGAGAAGCCAAGTTACAGGGAACCAGGCAGAGGGCCTTCTCGGTAGTGGCACCTGCCCTGTAGTACTCCCTCCCACCAGATGTTAAAGAGAAGAACAACTACCAGACTTTTAGAAGACATCTGAAGGCAGCCCTGTTTAGGGAAGCTTTTAATGTTTAATAGCAGACCACTGTATTTCAATACTTTGGTGGAAGCCACGTTGTTGTTGTTGTTGTTGTTTGACCTTGGTACGAGCCTGATCTGAGCCCCATCTTCTGAAAGGCATTCAGACATCTCCTGAGTTCCTCTCACCTTGTAAAGTTTAACACATGTAAATCAAGTTGCCAAGTACTGTGCCTTCAAACTCCTTAATGGAGACCATTGATAGAATGGTAAGGCAGACAAAAGCAGACAAAAGATTGCCAGTTCAGTCACAGCCGACTAGGGTGATTTTCATTCCAACACTTCATTTGCAAGATGGGAGAGGTGAGAAGAGGACAGGAAATTATGGGATGAATTCAACAGCACTGTAAAACTAACTGCTCAGTTCCTCTCCATGCCTTGACCAAGAAAATAGCCCACATTCAAAACAGTCATTTTTGCTGTCCCCAGCCGAGGACCTTAATTCATTGTTCAAAAGGAACAAACACACATGTGCTTAAGGACAGGTATGCTCTCACCTCCAGAACTTACATTAACTTCTATTAGTGTGAATGCTGCTGGCAAAATTGCCAGGCTCACTTCTGTAGGCTTTTGAGAGTAGAAAGGGATTCTTCCACTCTTTAGATCAAGGTGTGCATCTATGGAAGTATTTGCCGCCTACTTAAATTGCAATTTTACTGTCTAAAACGGCACATATGTATTCTGTCATTTTCATGTCATATAATAAACCAAGCTTTCTTTGTTAACGTGTCTCTCGAGAATCTTAATGTAAAGATATTTGTATGCCTCTTAAAAATTACTGGGTTGCCTGTCTGGCATTTAAGATGTCCTGAGGATCGCCAGTCCAGAATTAAGTACCGGGTCTCTGGAGTTTTATTTCAGTAGTAATAGAGGCCAACGCATATTCACAAACAGATGGATGTTATAACTGTAGGAAAAGATCCCTCACCTCTTTTTGTGTGTGCATCTGAATAAATGCGAGTGGTGGACTCACAGATGCTGTAACAATATGTTTAAAATGAAATGCTAATGTGAACTATATCACTATTTTTCTTTTTTTTTTAATGAATATTTATTAGATTTTCCAATTTTATATAAACACATAAAGAAAAAGAAAAAGAAAAATATTAAAAACAATTCAGTTTCAGTAACATTTTTTCAATCACATGTTTCTTTGACTTCCTCATACCTCCCCTTCTTGTTCTCTAATTCAATTTGTTTATTCAGCAAATCCTATTCTCTTAACATTCCTTTTAGAATATCACCTTATTTTCCACTCACCTTTTTCTTTTTTTTAAATTTCATAACAAAAACAATTATAATCCCCATTATCTTTATCATAACAGCTAGAGACCCTCAAAGTTCAATCCAACATCTTTTCAAAATTCATTAATTTTATAATATTTCTGTAGATATTCCTTAAATTTCTTCCAATCTTCTTCTGCTGACTTTTCTCCCTGGTCGCGGATTCTGCCGGTCATTTCTGCCAGTCCCATATAGTCAATCAGCTTCATCTGCCATTCTTCCAGAGTGGGTAAATCTTGAGTCTTCCAGTACTTTGCTATGAGTATTCTTGCTGCCGTTGTAGCATACATAAAAAACGTTCTGTCCTTCTTTGGCACCAAATGGCCGACTATGCCCAAGAGAAAAGCCTCTGGTTTTTTCAGGAAAGTATACTTAAATATCTTTTTCATTTCATTATAAATCATTTCCCAGAAGGCCTTAATCTTTGGGCATGTCCACCAAAGGTGAAAGAATGTACCTTCAACCTCCTTACACTTCCAGCATTTATTATCGGGCAAGTGATATATTTTTGCAAGCTTGACTGGGGTCATGTACCACCTGTATATCATTTTCATAATATTTTCTCTCAAGGCATTACATGCCGTGAATTTCATACCTGTGGTCCATAACTGTTCCCAATCAGCAAACATAATGTTATGTCCAAGATCTTGTGCCCATTTAATCATAGCTGACTTAACCGTTTCATCCTGTGTATTCCATTTCAGCAGCAAGTTATACATTTTTGACATGATTTTAGTTTTAGGTTCTAACACTTCTGTTTCTAGTTTAGATTTTTCCACCTGGAAGCCTATTTTCCTGTCCAAATTGTATGCCTCCCTTACCTGAAAATAATGTAGCCAGTCTCGGACTTTATTTTTTAATTTCTCAAAACTCTGCAATTTCAGTCTATCTCCTTCTTGCTCCAAAATTTCCCAATATTTTGGCCAACTGGCCTCCATATTGAGTTTTTTCTGAGCTTTCGCTTCCATTGGTGACAACCACCTTGGGGTTTTATTTTCCAATAAATCCTTGTATCTAATCCAAACGTTAAACAAAGATCTCCTAACGATATGATTTTTAAACGCTTTGTGAGCTTTAACCTTGTCATACCACAAATATGCATGCCATCCAAAGACATTGTTAAAACCTTCTAAATCCAAAATGTCTGTGTTTTCAAGAAGCAGCCAGTCTTTCAACCAGCAGAATGCTGCTGACTCATAATACAGTCTAAAGTCTGGCAGGGCGAAGCCACCCCTTTCCTTTGCATCCATTAAAATCTTATATTTTATCCTAGGCTTCTTGCCCTGCCAGACAAATTTGGAAATATCTTTCTGCCACTTCTTAAAACATTCCATCTTGTCCACAATTTGTAATGTTTGAAACAAAAACAACATTTTAGGCAATACATTCATCTTTATAGCTGCTATTCGACCCATCAAGGAAAGCTTCAAGTTTGACCATATTTCAAGATCTTTTCTCACTTCTGACCAGCATTTCTCATAATTGTTTTTAAATAAGTTCCCATTTTTAGATGTCATGTTAATCCCCAGATATTTCACCTTCCTCACCACAGACAGACCTGTTTCATTCTGGAATTTCTCTTTTTCAAACAATGTCATATTTTTCTCTAAAACCTTGGTTTTGGTCTTATTCAATTTAAATCCTGCCACCTGACCAAATTCTTGGATTAATTCTAAAACTCTTTTTGTACTAGATTCTGGCTCCTGTAATGTCAAAACTAGATCATCTGCAAATGCTCTCAATTTATATTGTTTGGCTCCGACCTATATCACTATTTTTCTTGCAGAAGTCAGATATCTTGCAGAAGTCAGATATCTTGCAGAAGTCAAATATCTGGGACAAGCTCTTGACCCTAAAATGAACTTCCCCCTCTGTGCCTATATATATATATATATATATATATATATATATATATATATATGTATGTATATATATATAAATTTCGGATACTACCACTGCTTGAGGGTGTTTTGTGATGGAAACGTTGAATACGGATTGCGGGGGAAAAGAAGTAAATACATTTTCTAGACTAAACCCTTCAAAAGTCTAGACTTGCTGAGAATACTTGATGTATAGTCAAAAGGATAAGAATAGCTTTTTGAAGAGATTTTATACACGATGGGCATGTAAGACTGATATTTCAAAAGGGTTTTCCATGCTGAATAATCCCTAGATTCCCTCTGACTACAGCAAACTATTTTCTACAACTGGAAGAAAGACTTCTATCAATCATTTTCCATACTTAAAAAAACCAAGCCATTCCTATGTAAAATGTAGGGTCATTTTTTTCCTCCACCTAGAAACCTATCCTAGTGAGCTGAGAAGTAATTTATGAATGTCTATAATACCACCGAACGAAGCTTGAAAACGGTAGACACTGGATATATGAAATGACGGTGTCCAGCTGATGGCAACGTAAGGAGTTATATCCCTTTCCTGCAGCATGATTTAGGACAAACTACTTTATTTTTCTTTCCCCTTTGATGACCCATATTAATAAGAGAGCAAAGAAAAAGAGCACAGGCTGAAGGAAAGAGTTTTGCACGCAAACTGGAGCAGCAAATCTTATCTGTACGGGTTCTATGGTAATTGTCTGACAGTAGCAGATAAGGTAAATCTCCACCTCTGCCCAGACCAAATCTATAAAAGATGGAAGATAAAATTATTTTCCTGATGTTACTAGTTCCATCAGCTGTAGTTGCTTCTTTCTCTTAAAACTCTCCAGTTCTTAGTAGGGTATTTTGAGAGTATCTCTCTCCCCAAACTTATCAGCAAAAAGTAGTGCAGTACAGTTTTTGTATGGACAAATGAAGGAACAATACGAAGTCTGGGTACTAAACCGACCACATTATTAAATTGGCACATCAGTGCAAAGCTGGCTAATAGGACCAATATAAAGGTGAGTCACTAGCCTCAGGCATGAGATATTCAGATTACAAGCTTTTACCCTTTTTACCAGCTAAGAGTTACCACTAAACTCTTCAGATCATTCAGAAAATACAAACCACCCACCCATTCACCCTTGCTGGTTGTCTCATTCCTCTGCTACCAAAAGCCATGAATCAACTGAGGTCTTGAAAAAGAAGAAGAAGAAGAGTTTGGATTTGATATCCCGCTTTATCACTACCCGAAGGAGTCTCAAAGCAGCTAACATTCTCCTTTCCCTTCCTCCCCCACAACAAACACTCTGTGAGGTGAGTGAGGTTGAGAGACTTCAGAGAAGTGTGACTGGCCCAAGGTCACCCAGCAGCTGCATGCGGAGGAGCGGGGACGCGAACCCGGTTCACCAGATTACGAGGCCACCGCTCTTAACCACTACACCACACTGGCTCTTGAGAAAACCCTGCCACACCTCATTGACCAGAGACACCCCTCAACCAAAGTTGTAATGAAAAAATAATTAATAACACGGGAATGAACGAATGTGTCCTTCATCTTCCTATGATTTCTTTCTGGAAGGAAGGAAGGAAGGAAGGAAGGAAGGAAGGAAGGAAGGAAATAAGATGTATTTTAGGACTTGTGTCTTCTTAGGGAACTCATTCTGTCCAGCTTTAAAATCAGAACTTCATGTGGAATATTACAAGACATACTTCACAGTAGAAAAATTAGCATTGCTATTTTTTTTGAAACTGGCAGCCTCTTTCTGATGGTGTCTAGTCAGTCACAAGTAAAGCCCTAGCTTTTAGGAATGTCTTCTGATTTTGTACTTTCAGATTAACACCTGTTTTGAAAAATCTGCTGATTCTGAGCGGCAGACATTTCACAAAACCTTCGTTTGAGCCAACATGGCTGGATGAAAGTGAAAAGCAAAGGTAATATACTGCCATTGATACTGCTGTCAAAAGTGGAGACACAGTTTCCTTGCAAATTTATTAATAGTATATGTGATGAGCAATGGGTTTTTTGGGGGAAGTTAATTAGCAGGTGAATCTATTGTTGGGAAGTAGGTCATCTTTCAAGGTAATTGGATTTGCAGGTATTTGACCTTCTTATCACCTGGCTAGGAAAATAGGTTATCTCAAAATAAAACTGAAATTCAGGACATGACTGATGCAAATTGTGTGTGTATTTATTTATTTATTTATTAAAAATTAAAAAATGATTTCACACACATACTTGTCAGAACTGGGTGTACCTATAACTTACTTTTGGCTTTGCCCTTGTCTTAGATCACCTTTCCAAAATGATTTATTTTTTTGCTGAGTAAGAACACAAGGGGGAACCAAATGGTCCAACAGCAACCTTGACGACTTCTGCAAAGCCTAAAGTCATGTGACAACCCACTCCAATTCCTTTTTCTAAAACTGACGTTCAGAGGTCTGTGTTTTTATAAATAACTCATCCAGTAGAAGTACTTTACAAATGGAGAAACAAGAAAATGCACAGAGGGCCCTACTAACCTCAAGAGAAGAAAAACCATACAGCAATGTCAAAGCCTTGCCACCAGATGGTACAAACAGGATGATAGCTTTATAAAGCCTACACTGACTGGCAGCAGCTCAGCACATAAACCCAGCTCACTATTATCTGCTGGACTGGCAGCAGCTATACCGCTCAGCTTAGTTGCTTATTGGCAACACCGACTGACAGCAGCTCCACTGGTTAACCCAGTTCAGTATTGTCTACACTTGTTGTTGTTGTTGTTTAGTCGTGTCCGACTCTTCGTGACCCCATGGACCAGAGCACGCCAGGCACTCCTGTCTTCCACTGCCTTCCACAGTTTGGTCAAACTCATGCTGGTAGCTTTGAGAACACTGTCCAACCATCTCTTCCTCTGTTGTCCCCTTCTCCTTGTGCCCTCCATCTTTCCCAACATCAGGGTCTTTTCGAGGGAGTTTTCTCTTCTCATGAGGTGGCCAAAGTATTGGAGCCTCAGATTCAGGATCTGTCTTTCCAGTGAGAACTCAGGGCTGATTTCCTTAAGAATGGATGTTTGATCTTCTTGCAGTCCATGGGACTCTCAAGAGTCTCCTCCAGCACCATAATTCAAAAGCATCAATTCTTTGGCGATCAGCCTTCTTTATGGTCCAGCTCTCACTTCCATACATCACTACTGGGAAAACCATAGCTTTTACTATATGGAGCTTTGCTGGCAAGGTGATGTCTCTGCTTTTTAAGATGACGTCTAGGTTTGTCATTGCTTTTCTCCCAAGAAGTAAGTGTCTTTTAATTTTGTGGCTGCTGTCACCATCTGCAGTGATCATGGAGCCCAAGAAAGTAAAATCTCTCACTGCCTCCATTTCTTCCCCTTCTATCTGCCAGGAGGTGATGGGACCAGTGGCCATGATCTTCGTTTCTTTGATGTTGAGCTTCAGACCATATTTTGCGCTCTCCTCTTTCACCCTCATTAAAAGGTTCTTTAATTCCTCCTCACTTTCTGCCATCGTGGCGAAGGGGCTTGAATAACTCAGAGAAGCTATGATTTATGCCGAGCAGGGCACCCAAGATCGACTACACTGACTGGCAGCAATTCTTACGTATTACGAACACCAACTGGCAGAAGCTCCATTGATTAACCTAGTTCATTATCATCTACACTGACGGGCAGCAGCTCTCAAGATCAACCCAAATTCAGCATTGCCAACACTGGCTGGCAACAGCTCCACTGGTTAACTTAGTTCAGTATTGTTTGCATTGACTGGCAGCCACATTTTAAAAGGGCATAGGATGTCAATCAGTTCAACCAAAGGCCTGGTTTAAAAGGAACGTCTTTGCCCAGTGCCTAAAGGTGTATAATGAAGGCACCAGGCGAACTTCCCTGGGGGGAGGACCTGAGGGAAGACTTCCTGCTCCATTGGCTCTGTCCCACGGCCCAGCCCATGTCCTGGCCTGCACTCCCATTGGTCAATCTGGGATGCAGGCTAGGATCCAGCATCTGATAGGCCCTCTCCGACTAAGGCTCTGAGGATCGGGGCCTCTGCTGTCCTGCAATGACAATGCACCCGAAAGGATGAGCGGACTTCTCTTTCTAAAACTGACATCCAGAAGCCTACATTTCTATAAATCATTCATCTGAATATTCGGATATGTGCTATCTGAATATTTTAAATTTTACGACTCTTTCAACCTGCAGTCCGAGTACTTTCATCATCACGGCCCAAACACGTTATTTACTGGGTACTTAGGATGAAATATATATTGTCCAACCTAGAGCTGAATAGGCCAGTATTTGAGATGTGTAGAAAATTGCCACCACCACATCATAGGATAGGTTTTTCCTTGCGTAACACTGAGTCAGACATCTTTGACTATGTGCCACTTGGAGTGGGGTGACCCGGTGACCCCATCATGTGATCGATCAGTGATCTATCAGTGATCTATCATGTGATCTAACAGTGTGCAGATGGGTCATACAAACAGATGGCTGGAGCCGTGAAACTCAACGGTGTGCACTATCAGAGACATATTGATGTGACAGAACACATGAGTGATTCACCTGAATTGAGCTAGTATGCCCTCTCCCTCTTTCTCTGTGGAGGGGTCAGTAGTCTGTAAAAAAAACCCAAATATGAGGTCCAATGTATTTTCACAACAAGAGGACTATACAAAGAGCAGGTTGCATATATCAAGGGTCTGCTCATATCATTTTAGCTGTCATGGCTTACCCCAAAGAATCTTGGGAAATGTAGTCTTGAAAACTACTAGGAATCAAAGGAATCGGCGAGGGGTTCCCTAAAAACTCCCAGCATCCTTAACCAACTACAGTTCCCAGGATTTTGAGGGGAGAAGCTATGTCATGTAAGAGTGCTTTAAATGTATGGTATGGATACAACCTGCGGAAACCCAGCCAGATGGGCGGGTTATAAATAATAAAGTATAATTATTATTAGGATTAATTGTACCAAATAATCATTTTGGACTTTGGCGATATGTCATGATACTAACCCTGTGACTCACTTGAGGAAAGTTATACATGTTTGTATATCTGGTTGGCACAAATAATCTGTGGGTTAACACTTAATTACATACCTTATTTGTCGCTCCATAGGATGCACTGGACCACAGGTTGCACCTAGTTTTTAGAGGGGGAAATCAAGAAAAAAATATTATTCCCCCCCCCCCCAGCCCCAAAGAGCAAAGAAGCCAAGACAGCGAGCGGAATCCATCCCGCTGGCTGTTTTGGCTTCTGCCATAGCCGCGTGCATCCTCTCCAGCCAGGAGAGGCTGTGCAAGGCTAAAGAGGAAGCCAAGGCAGCGAACGGGATGGATCGCGCTCGCTGCCTTGGCTTCTTTAACCTTGTGCAGCCTCTCCCGGCAATTCCCCCATCTCCTGCAAAAGCCCACAGGAGCCATGCACCCTTTAAGGAGCATGCGGCTCCTGCGGGCTTTTCTATGAGGAGGGAGAAGGGACTGACTGGCCGTGTCAGTCCCTTCTCTTTCCTGAGGAAAAGCCCGCAAGAGCCACATGAAGCTTGTGCGGCTCTTGGGGGCTTTTCCTGCCTGCCTCCCCCCTGCATTCGCTCCATAGGACGCACAGACTTTCCCCCTTAGTTTTTAAGAGGGAAAAATTGCGTCCTATGGAGCAAAAAATACGGTATGTTAGCATGGCTAATTTAAGAGTTAACCCACAGATTATTTGTTCCGACCAGATATACAACATGTTGGTTATGTGTAAAAGAAAAAGGGAAAGGGGAAAAAAATCTTGTGGTGTATTTTCCTATTACCGCTACGTTAGGAGGAACCGTGGTTTGAAGAGGAAATTTGAGGATTTGTTCCAGTCCTGTTCAATTATTGTGCCTCGTTGGGGGGGGGGGGGGAGACAACATATTTATTTAATAAATGGAATGGACTTCCCTTCCCACTTAATCCAAGAGCAATTATAAGAGAAATTTATATGCTCCTGTCACAAGATACCAATCCATGAAAATTAATCGACCATCCACTTCTAGGCGGCTGATAGGTGATTGTTAGGAGCCAGCATAGCTTCTTGCAGCCTGCCAGCTTTGAATGATTGGCTTTGACAGGTGTGGTTTCTGGATGAAATAAGAAAATTAAGTAGAGGATTCAATGAGGAACTTGCTGTGTTTAATAATGTGGCTTTTATTCATCTCCAGTTTTGAAAGTTTAACTTTTTTGCAACATAAAGGTAAAGGTAAAGGTACCCCTGCCCGTACGGGCCAGTCTTGACAGACTCTAGGGTTGTGCGCTCATCTCACTCTAGAGGCCGGGAGCCAGCGCTGTCCGCAGAAAACTTCCGGGTCACGTGGCCAGCATGATAAGCTGCATCTGGCGAGCCAGCGCAGCACACGGAACGCCGTTTACCTTCCCGCTAGTAAGCGGTCCCTATTTATCTACTCGCACCTGAGGTTGGCAGGCGCCGGGACTGAGCGACGGGAGCGCACCCCGCCGCGGGGATTCGAACCGCTGACCTTTCGATCGGCAAGCCCTAGGCGCTGAGGCTTTAACCCACAGTGCCACCCGCGTCCCTTTTGCAACATAATCCCATCCAATGTCTAATCAAAGGTGAGCATCATTGAGTTCAAGGGGGCTTCTTTCTAGGTAAGGCGATGCAGAATTGCAGTTTTAGACTTTTAAAAGGAAAACTCAATCTCACAGGGGAAACCAAACCAAACTGGGAGGTTCCTGGGTAGGGTGGGGGTCTATGAATTTAGACAAGAGGTCGGAAATCTCAGGGGTCTCCCAGGGGTCTGCCAGGCCTCTCTATATGGCCATCAGAAGGCTCCCCACCTCTGCTTTGCACCCTCCTTGAGTGTTTTTGCCTGGCTAAGGGAGCAGATGGTGCTCACCTCGCTTTCAGGCTGAGGGAGCCGGCGTTTGTTCACAAACAGCTTTCCATGTGGCCAGGATGACTAACCACTCCTGGCACAATGGAACACAACGGATAATAAGGCAAGTTTGCTTGCTTGAAGGCTGCTGGTATCTGTGATTAGAAGCTGGCGGACATCTCATGATGGACCTAACAGTAGCTTCTGAAACAATGGGACACCGTGACAGAAGCCAGAGTGCACGGAAACGCCATTTACCTTCCCGCCACAGTGGTACCTATTTATCTATTTGCACTGGCATGCTTCCCAACTGCTAGGTTGGCAGGAGCTGGGACAGAGCAATGGGAGCTCACTCCATCAAACAGATTCAAACTGCTAACCTTCTGATTGGCAATTCCAAGAGGCTCAGTGGTTTAGACCACAGCTTCACCCGTGTCCCAAATAAACAAGCACACAGTCACTGATAGGTTCACCCACCATTGTGAGGCTCAAAGCAATGAAGATGATGCCTCCCCAGCCGTTGCCATTGGCTGTGGGTTTCTTGTGATGTCACAAAAGCACTTGGCAACTGAGTGAATATAAAGGCAAGCCAAGGGGAAAGCCCTTTTCTGTTTCCAGCAGGACACACCTGGCAATGGAGGTGACATTCAGCACTGCCCAGGTTTCTTCCACTTGGAGGAGGCAAAGTGGTGAATTGAAGGAGGCAATCCTCTGGCAGTGGGATGCTAGGGAGCGATAATAAGGAAAGTTTTCTTGCTTGAAAGCTGCTGATATCCATGGTTGGAAGCTGGCGGACGTCTCATGATGGACCCAACAGCAGCTTCTGACACAACAGGACACTGTGATGGAAACCAGAGCACACGGAAATGCCATTTACCTTCCCACCACAGTTGTACCCATTTATCTACTTGCACTGGTGTGCTTTTGAGCTGCTAGGTTGGCAGGAGCTGGGACAGAGCAACAGGAGCTCACCCTGTTGCAGGGATTCAAACCTCCGACCTTCCGACTGGCAAGCCCAAGAGGCTCAGTGATTTAGACCACAGTGCCACCCGCATACCATGCCAAAAGGGCGTAGGAGAATGTGATGCCCATGAATAATAATTATCAAGGTGAAGGTCTACCAGGCTTGCATGTTGAACACACTGCAAATGTCTGCAAATTTGACATAAAGGCTGCCAGGTTGTGTATCCATAGCAGTGACCAGAGGAAAAATTACTGCTGGGAGGAGCACAGAGAGAAGAAACGCCATAGTGCATCTGCAGCAGCACAACCAGTCACCTCCATCTGCCCCAGCCGCAACTAAACATCTCTCCCCCCTATCAGTCTCTACAGCCACAGAAGATGCTTCAACCTTCCAACAGTCTGACTTCACACCAAAGATTCACTTCTCCACTGTCTCTCGAGGGTGATAGATGCCAACAAGAAGATCTTAGAAAAGAGGAGGTGGGGATCTGGCAATCTCACTCTATTCAGGGGTCACCAATGTGAATCCTATGGCACGCGTATTCCTGCAGAGGCCTTCCTTGTTGTTGTTGTTTAGTCGTTTAGTTGTGTCGGACTCTTCATGACCCCATGGACCAGAGCATGCCAGGCACTCCTGTCTTCCACTGCCTCCCGCAGTTTGGTCAAACTCACGCTGGTAGCTTCAAGAACACTGTCCAACCATCTTGTCCTCTGTCGTCCCCTTCTCCTTGTGCCCTCAATATTTCCCAACATCAGGGTCTTTTCCAGGGAGTCTTCTCTTCTCATGAGGCGGCCAAAGTATTGGAGCCTCAGCTTCAGGATCTGTCCTTCCAGGGAGCACTCAGGGCTGATTTCCTTCAGAATGGAGAGGTTTGATCTTCTTGCCGTCCATGGGACTCTCAAGAGTCTCCTCCAGCACCAGCATTCAAAAGCATCAATTCTTCGGCGATCAGCCTTCTTTATGGTCCAGCTCTCACTTCCATACATCACTACTGGGAAAACCATACAGTGGTACCTCGCAAGACGAATGCCTCAGAAGACGAAAAACTCGCAAGACGAAAGAGTTTTTCGTTTTTTGAGTTGCTTTGCAAGACGATTTTCCCTATAGGCTTGCTTCGCAAGACGAAAACGTCTTGCGAGTTTGTTTCCTTTTTTCTTAAAACTGCTTGAAGAGGTGCAGTTGCGACTGACCGTGCTTCGCAAGACGAAAAACCGCGCAAGACGAAAAGACTCGTGGAACGAATTAATTTCGTCTTGCGAGGCACCACTGTAGCTTTTACTATACGGACCTTTGTTGTCAGCCATGGGAAGATTTTTCAGGTTCTAAGGAAGGCCTTTGTTGGCAAGGTAGTAGAGACATCACCTTGCCAACAAAGGCCTTCCTTAGAACCTGAAAAATCTTCCCATGGCTGAAGTTTGATCTGAAGGAAGAATTCTGTTCTAGCCAATAGAATAAATTGTGGTGTGTGTTTCATTGTGGAGAACTATAGCATCAAGTGCATCACTTTGTGAATGTTACTGATGTGGCCTACAAAACAGAAGGAAGCCATGTTTAAATGGAATGCACATTCTTCTAGTCAATGTAGTGTGCTTTTTCATTCGATTTACAGATGTGGGAAATGCAAAAACCAATTTGAGAGCCACTTGTGAAAATAGCATAAATGTTTATAGATCTAATTCACATTTCACAACCTATAAAAAGAGCTGCATAACTACCTCTGAGATATTAAAGGCTTTCTACCCTTTGCGATATGTTTCTGGCAAAGCACAGCAATAAGTTTATTGATTTCTGGCTTTCCGAGTTGAGACCTAATGATGAATTCTGATTAGACTCCGTGATTATGTTTATTGCTGTTGTCTAGGGGAAACAGAAAGAAGAGAAAGTTTGCTGAAGGATTCTAAGGACAATGCCTTGATTGCCACTTTTATGAGGGTGCTTCTAATTTGATTGGTTTTCCCTTTAATTTTAATGAAGAAAATGTAACTATCTGTGACCGAATTGATCATTAGGCACCCACATACTGGTAGTGTATCATTAAGATATTCTAATTACATTTTACATTGTGAAGACAGGTTACTCTAAAGCAAGGGTGGGATTTTTTTTTCTTTCAGGGCCCCATTTTCCCAGGTGGAAGCACAATTTGGCAGTGTTCACACTCCCATTTTCTGTGCACTCCCTGTGTTTCTGGGTTTTTGCTGGGTTTTTAAGCTGTGTTTATACAACATTATCAAAAATGCTTATGCTTACTGATGTTTGATGCCTTGTTTCTCAAATCAGCTTCACGCTGCTTAGAGTCCTTCCAGTGGTGTCCAAACTTTTTTCAAAGAGGGCCTGATTTGATGAAGTGAAGAGCTGTGGGGGCCGACCAAAGGGTCAACCAGAGTTGTTGACCTTTTTTTTTTTTTTAGGATTGTGAGCTTTATTTATGATTTTACCCCATAGTTGTTGAGCTTCTTTCGGGATTGGAGTTGTTGAGGTTTTTTAAAGGATTTTACCCCCCAAAATAAACTGCCACAGGGGCCGGGTTAAACCAACTGGCAGGCCGGATTAGGCCCCCGAAATGGACTTTGGACATTCCTGCGTAAACATTCCCATGAAAAATTCAGTGTACACAAACTGAAATGAACGTAATACTCATGAAAAAGTGTTGCTATGAACAGTTGGGTGAGGGGGGAATTGTTGTGAAATGATAATGGCGGGGAGCAATTTCATGGTAGTGTAACCCTCTCTGTTTTCCTTTTTTATGGCACCCTATGTTCTCTCCTCCCCATGCCAACTCCATCTCTCTTGGCCAGAAGTGCTAGCTTGGCCCTGCAACTGGTGCCAAAATTTGTGGGTGCTCAGCCCCTTCATGGGCAATTTTGTGGGTGCTCGGGCACCCAGGGCCCCAGGGAGCCAGCACCTATGCTCTTGACTACCACTGTTCCTGCTTTACAGAGAAGTGATCCCTTCTGGTCCCCAACTCTGTCTTTTCCTTACTTATCCCTCCACAGGGACATAGAAAAGGGCTTCAGAAGACAAGCCCAGAGTCTGGGTCAGTACATATGGGGAGTGGCGATCCATATGGTATTGAGGTCCTCAGCTGTGTAAGGCCTTACAGGTCATAGCAGCAAACAATTATTACTTATTTAATAGCCTGGGGTGCTTTTGCTACCCATAGTAGCATGCAGGTATTTGCAGAAAGAGAAGGAATGGTATTTCTGTGACCTCCTATCGTCTTCTAAGTACCATAGTCTAAGCACCAAGGGCCATGCTTTAAAGTGTGAACCAGCTAAATGTTACAATGATGAGACTTCCCCCTCTAGGGCCAATACAAATGTCTTGTCATTAAGACATATTCAAGGCACTTAAGGGACTAAGACAAAATGCATGCATTTATTCCCATTCGGTAATGTCATCAGATGTTACAAAACACACCAATGTTGTGACATGCTGAGAAACAGCTACCAGTTCAAAAATAAACGCCCCTCCTACCCCACTCTAAAGAAGATGCTTTATGCAAAGAAGGGGCTTTATGCAACTACCACTGAGTGGGACGCGGGTGGTGCCATGGTCTAAACCACAGAGCCTAGGGCTTGCCGATCAGAAGGTCGACTGTTCGAATCCCCACGATGGGGTGAGCTCCTGTTGCTTGGTCCCTGCTCCTGCCAACCTAGCAGTTTGAAAGCACATCAAAGTGCAAGTAGATAAATAGGTACTGCTCCATCGGGAAGGTAAATGGCGTTTCCGTGAGCTGCTCTGGTTCGCCAGAAGTGGCTTAGTCATGCTGGCCACATGACCCGGAAGCTGTATACCAGCTCCCTTGGCCAGTAAAGCGAGATGAGCGCCGCAACCCCAGAGTCATCCACAACTGGACCTAACAGTCAGGGATCCCTTTTCCTTTACTGAGTTAGACTAAAATTTAACTTTCCTCTATTAATCAGGTTAGATTCTTAGAAGGGCATTGGGCAAAATGTGTCTCTAAGCAGTGTCTCTTGTTGCAGTAAGAGAATACCTTCCAGTGAAAATAGGATCATCCCATTCCATAATGATAATTTTACTATTTATACCCCACACATCTTACTGGTTTGTCCACTCTGGGCAGCTTCCAACATATTTTCAAACATAATAAAACATTTTTTTGAAAACCTTCCCTATACAGAATTGCCTTCAGACAGCTCGGAGATTGGATAACTCCATACCCTCCAACATTTCTCCAATGAAAATAGGGGACATCCTAAGGAAAAGTGGGATACTCCATGGTCAAACCAACAACTTTTCTAAATCAGGGACGTCCCTGGAAAACAGGGACACTTGGAGGGTTTGTAATATTGCTATCTGTCTGACATTAACCTGGAAGTAACTGCAAGGGCGGGTGAGTTTTTGTCAGTAGTATCTCTTAGTGAATGGAATTATTTAGCAGAAAGAAACTCCAATGAAAATCCTCATTGTTACATATTTTGCATGGCTGTTTATTTGTATATATTTTAAAATTTTATATATGGATGTTTTATGATGGTGTATACTTGTCCCGGAAGGTGTACGCCGGCTCCCTCCGCCAATAAAGCGAGATGAGCGCCGCAACCCCAGAGTCGGTCATAACTGGACCTAATGGTCAGGGGTCCCTTTACCTTTACTATACATGTAATGCCTAATAAAGGTTTGGTGAAATAAGAAGTAAGCTTCATAAGGTCAACACCAGCATTCTGAATTGTTTCACTAGGTACAGTGATACCTCGGGTTAAGAACTTAATTCATTCTGGAGGTCCATTCTTAATCTGAAACTGTTCTTAACCTGAAGCACCACTTTAGCTAATGGGGCCTCCCACTGCCACCGTGCCGCCAGAGCACGATTTCTGTTCTCATCCTGAAGCAAAGTTCTTAACCCGAGGTACTACTTCCGGGTTAGCGGAATCTGTAACCTGAAGCGTCTGTAACCTGAGGTACCACTGTACTGCTGGTAAGGAGCATTCTCTTCAGCACACGATGTGGATATGCTGGTGTCTGCTTAGCTCCTCTCAGAAAAAGAAGAGGAGTGGGAAATTTTGCCCCCCTCCCTGTCTCCAGCAGTTTCAGAAGGAGAAGGAGACAGGGCTGCTTCACAGCTGTGTGAAGAATGCTTAGTTATGAGATAGTGGAAGAGAAGGAGGGAGGAGTTAGAGAGCAGCCAGCAGAGACCTCACTGGGAAGTCTGGAAGATCATCCTTCACCAAGGGCTCGTAGGTCCCTATGCATTCAAGAACAAAGGATGGGAAGGAGTAAGACTCCTGGGACTTCCCATAAACTTTCAGGATGCTGTTGTGGATGGAAGAGGAGATGCTCAGAGTAGCCAATGTCTCAGAAACAACAAGAAGTACCAACAAAAGAAGAGTGACAGATGAAGATGATGGACTTTGCAGAATTGGCGAAGCTGACAGGAAAAATCCGAAACAAGCATGATCAAGTATTCCAAAAGGACTGGAGTAAATTTATACAATATTTGAAAGATTACCGTAAGCAATTGTCATCACTAGCAGGGTTACCAGAAGACTTGTAATGAGAAGTTTTCTTTGTTGTTTAGTCGTTTAGTTGTGTCCGAGTCTTTGTGACCCCATGGACCAGAGCACGCCAGGCACTCCTGTCTTCCACTGCCTCCCACAGTTTGGTCAAACTCATATTGGTATCTTTGAGAACACTGTCCAACCATCTCGTCCTCTGTCGTCCCCTTCTTCTTGTGCCCTCAATCTTTCCCAACATCAGGGTCTTTTCCAGGGTGTTTTCCAAGTTTTCTACCTTTCTATATTTATTTAAATTTTGAGCTATTTTGTAATGAGTGTAATTGGAATTGGAAAAGGTACAAAATGCAATGATATAAAGGTTAATTTTGAAAGCCATGAGGAGGGAGGGAAGGAAATCGATAGGCTCTAAAGAGCCAGGGAGGTAAAGTGGATAATAATGATGTGAATATATATTATTAAATGGAAAATAAATAAAGTAGCCTATGTCTCTTTTTGTGTGGAGACATGGATTCTTCGTCTTGTAACCAGATGCCTGAACAAAAAGACTATAAACTATGAACTGCTTCTTTTTCTCGCCTCTGACGCTACAGGGGAGGAGAGGATTCTCTATGCCTGACAGCTGCTGTGTGAGTGGACTTCTATTTGGTCCTCTCTGTCCTGAAGACCCACTCCAAATCTTCTTTGGAGGGACCCCTGACCCTATGGAACAGATCTGAGGCACCTGTAGGAAGTACAGGGAAATGAAAACCTGTCCCACTAGTGGACAGGCCCCACTGGAGAAGAAGGAAAAGAGTGCCCCCGTTTCATAATGTATATTTCTTAAAAATAAATTAAATAAATTGACGCATGATTGTATGGAATATATCCAAATTCTTTTTCTTACTGTAGAGCCCACTTTAAAAGGAAAAAAGCATGAGATCACCCAGAGTAAAAATGTGAGTGTCTTTCCCCCTCTCATGTAAAAAGTACTTCCACATCAGCTCCGCGTGATAATATACAGCCTCCAAGCAAACACAGAGCCGTAATTCACTCAAGGGACTCTGCTTCCATTATAAACTGCAAGTGAGCACCACTTGAGCAGGTTTGATGAATGACAGGGAAGCTCCAAATGTGAAGTCAACCATGTATTAAAGGGATGACTGAGCGTCGTGGCATGAAATAAGAAGATTCTGCAACCTTCCCACAATCTCTGACCCAGTCACGTCTTACACTTCAGATTCATATGGGCTTGTAAGGCGCCACTTATTCCGAGCACACATATCAAAAGGACATTACAGTGCTCCGTGTACCCTCAGAAAGACCCACCTGAGATTTATTTGTGGCCCAGGTTGCTCTTCACTTTTATTTAATATTTTAACCATGAGATGAGATGAGATGTTGTACAGGGCACTGCTTGTGTTTGAACATCTTGTGAGGACTATAATCCATCACTTGGAGATGGCTCATTAGAACGTGAAATGTTAATTTAGTGATGTTATCTTTTGTAAATGATTTGTTATTTGATTATGTCTCAGAAAGGGATTTGCATTAGCAGTCAGTAGCTCATTCAGAGATATACTGCACCTTTTCCAGAAGAGACAGGAGATGATTTCACAGGATTATAATCCAGAATATGTATCGTGATGGGGAGATTTGTCCTCATTAAAGAGGGGAAATGGTGTGTGTAATGATCCAAAGAGTTACATACCAACCACATGTAATGTAATATGTCAAATGGTAATTTCTGAACAGGGTCAGAGTTGGCTCCTGGGGAACTGATGGGACATTAGCTTGCCATCAAACACAATATATTGATATTAAAGAGTTTTAGTACTGATAAAGGTTAAACAATCCTTAATTTCCATGGATAGGCAACTGAAAATATGAGAACATGCTTTGTTGAGTCAAGAAAAAGCTCCATCTTGACCCACTATCCTGTCTTCATTATTCATTGTTCACATTAATAATTTCATTATGATTATGATTATGATCAAGAGCAGGGCAAAATCAAGGTGGGCAGCCCATGTTGTTTGCATTCCACATGGCCTCTGGATATGGTGCTTTCATGTTTGGCTGGTAGCCACTGACAGATCTGTCCTCAAGCAGTTGGTGCTGTGTTTCATATTTATGAATCTCAGCACTGCTATGGCTGCAACCCACAAATCTCTCTGGGGTTTTCCTGGATTTTGTGAGACTGCTTTATTACGACAAAGTTAATGCGCCATATATTCCATTTTTGACCACATAATTAATTTATTGACATACATATTTCCTTCATCTTTAAGATAGAGGCTGGAAGGCACCCTTGCACTTTTCTTCCCATGCCTCCTCCTGCTCCCCCATTCTTAGACCTGCTCTACGTCTTCAAATCCCTCCCTGCAAAATGCCATTTGCTTTTTATACTTCTTGCTTGTGCACTGAGGCACTGCAGCACTGAAATACCTTTTCTTTCCTCACATCCAAATCTCTTTTGCATCCTTGTTGTTAAGGACAATACATTCAGGATGAGGAACAGAAATACCAAAAGAGCATTGGGAATTAAAATTATTCTGTGGATAATTTGAAAATGTGGGCAGTATCAACAAGGTCATACATTGCTAGAGTAACAACTTCTTCTTCTTCTTCTTCTTCTTCTTCTTCTTCTTCTTCTTCTTCTTCTTCTTCTTTATAAATTTATATACCACGCTATACTGTATTTCACTGTATTTTAATATTTTGTTGGAAGCCACCCAGAGTGGCTGGGGAAGCCTAGCCAGATGGGCGGGGTATAAATTATTATTATTATTATTATTATTATTATTATTATTATTATTCCCAGATGTCTCAGGGCAGTTCACAGAATAAAATCAAAATATGAAACCACAAAATACATAATCAAAATAAAAACAGCAACTCAATAACCCCCCCTCCAAAAAAAACCCCACACAACACATTTAAAAAAGGGCATAGGATGGCAATCAAATTAACCAAAGGCCTGGTTAAAAATGAACATTTTTGCCTGGTGCCTAAAGGTGTATAATGAAGGCGCCAGGTGAACTTCTCTGGGGAGAACATTCCACAAACACAGAGCCACTGCAGAGAAGGCCCCGTTCTCATGTTGCCAGCCTCTGGACCTCTCAAGGAGGAGGCACACAAAGAAGGGCCCCATCAGGAACAGGTAATCTCTCACCCATCCAGTCTTGGGAACCACCCACTAAAAGTGTCGCAGTCTTATCTGGATTGAGTTTCAGTTTGTTGGCTCTCATCCAGTCCCTTACCGAGGCAAGACACCGGTCCAGCACTTACACTGCCTCACCTGCAGATGTAAAGGAGAAATCAAGCTGAGTGTCATCAGCATACTGTTGACAATGTACTCCAAACCTCTGGATAACCCCATCCAGCAGTTTCCTGTAGGTGTTAAACAAAGTAGGAGATCGATTGAGCCTTGCAGAACCCCATATTGAAGGTTCCACAGGGCTGAAAAGCATTCCCCAAGCAACACCCTCAGGGAACAACCATCTAAGCCACCCACCCCTAGTTCGGAGAGTCGCTTCAGAAGCATACCATGGTTGATGGTATCGAAAGCCGCTGAGAGCTCGAGAAGAATTAACAGGGATCCTTGAACCAAGAAAATGAAAGTCTTGGCTCCTTTCCCAAGGATGTTTCTGTCATTGCAGAGAGAAATGAACAGATCATGATTTACCTTCTTTTGGAACAATAACAAGCAATTGACAAAAGCACGAGCCGTCGCCAGCTACGTGAGATAAAAGGCAACAAAACCTATATGAATGGGCTTGGACGATTCGCCCATAAATCAATCCACAGACTGGTGAGTGGAGACCGAAATAATCAGCAATGAAAGAGTGACAGATTTATGTTGTGGAAAGTTACATGATGACACTGCCTGAGAAAAATTAACAAATCATAGTCCAAATCCAGGGGTTATGTCAATGCTGCCAACCTAGTTATGGAACAAGTCATCCAGTTACGGAGCAAGCCATCCTGCAAGCTTACCACAGAGTTATCATATGTTATCACTTTCCTCCAGGAGTTGCATGACATCCATCAAACAAATCTTGTATCCCTCCTCATATCCATACCCACAATATTTCCATTTGCCAGTGTTTTTTATCAATTGACTGGGCTGTGAATTAGGTTCCAAGGCTGCTTTGCCAAATCATTAATTGGAGGAGAATGCACTGTGTCACAGACATTAGCAAGAATATAAGATGGTGTCTGAACCATATGCATGGATGGAACTGAACTAATTCTCCATCTTCCCCAAACTCCTCCATCTTGATAGTTTTCCTCACGGGCAAATTTTTCATTTCTGCCACAAATCAAAACACCACAAGCAGAACTGAACTGAAATGAAAATGGCAGGATCCATTTTGGTTCAGCTCTACTTGGAAGTGAAGCAGCATTTCAATCTGTAACTTCCTTTCTACGCTATGCTCCAACCATTTTTATAGAAGCTAGCATTTGAGAAAGGGCGGTTCTGACAATTCCTGGTCTGGGGACATAACAGATCAGGGCCAGCACTTCCATGAGGCAAACTGAGGCAGGTGTCTCAGATGGCAGATGCCAAGAGTCTCCTCCATGGGCACACCTCACCCACTAAAATCATCAGCAGCATCAAACCTTTATTGGCATCACTTACAAACATTCAAAATAAATAGACCAGTGTGATCTCGTTGCCATTTCAACAGTACAGTCATTTGCCAGAGGGAAGAAGAGGCGAGCAATCTATTTCATCTCTGTGGGTCTCCAGCAAGGGCAGGATCCTGTAGCATACTTCAGCGACGAAACATCAAATAGAGGAACTTAGCTACTGTCTTGGTGAGCTCCTGGTCTCTCCCCATAGTAAGAAGTGTATAACCTCAGTCTCTGGTTTCCATGTTGGAATACATAGATGGTCTAAAAATTGTTGGCAAAGATCATCATACATTTTACATTTAAGGGCCATTTGAGCTAGAGTTTCCACCAGGTGGGCATCACATGGGCAGATCCTATCTCCTTACCCACTGAAGGGGTTGTGGTAGATTCCGGTGAGATCTTGCAAGACCCTTGTGGAATCTCTTTTTTAAAAAATAATAATAATATTTTATTAAGTTTAACAATAGAAAAATAGAACAATAAAAGCACAGAGAAAATATAAAATGCAACAATACAAACTTTCACAGTACATAAAATACAAACATTTAACAAGAGGAAAAAAAGAACAATCAACACACAAGAAATAAAATAAGAAAAACATACATCACTCTTTTCTAGTTATTCATCTTCAATTAACTTATTTTCCTGACTTCCTCATGCCTCCCTTTTTTATATCCCTTTTTAACAATTAGTTCAGCAAATTCGTATCCTACTACTTTATCCTTATATATTTTACCTCCCAAATTTATAATTTCAAATTTTTATCTCTTATTGCTAGAACCCCTTCATTTTATTTCAATGTCATCAGCATTCATACATTTTACAATACTTCTGTAAATAAATTTTAAATTTCCTCCAATCTTCTTCCACCAACTCTTCTCCCTGGTCTCGGATTCTGCCAGTCATCTCAGCCATTTCCATATAGTCGATTACTTGCATCTGCCATTCTTCCAAGGTGGGTAATTCTTGTGTCTTCCAATACTTTGCAATAAGTATTCTTGCTGCTGCTGTAGCGTACATAAAGAAAGTTCTGTCCTTCTTTAACACCAATTGGCCGACTATGCCCAGGAGAAAGGCCTCTGGTTTCTTCACAAAAGTGTATCTAAGTACCTTTTTTATTTCATTATAAATCGTCTCCCAGAAAGCCTTAATCCTCGGGCACGTCCACCAAAGGTGAAAGAATGTACCTTCAATTTCTTTACATTTCCAACATTTATTATCGGGCAAATGGTATATTTTTGCAAGCTTGACTGGGGTCATGTACCACCTATACATCATTTTCATAATATTCTCTTTTAAGGCATTACATGCCGTAAATTTAATCCCAGTGGTCCACAACTGCTCCCAGTCAGCAAACAAAATATTGTGACCAATATCTTGTGCCCATTTAATCATAGCAGATTTTACTGTTTCTTCCTCAGTACTCCATTTCAACAGCAAATTATACATTCTTGATAAGACCCTTGTGGAATCTCACAGAGGGAGGCCTCCATGAGATTTCACAGGGGTCTCCCGAGATCTCGCTGGAATTTCACAGAAGCCACAGCCAAGCGACCCCGATAAGCGTGGCTTTCGCAAAGGGGTGGGTCATGGTGAGCAGCACACATGCAAGGGGGCACTTTCCCATTCTTCCTCAGGCAGCGAAACGAGATGGGCCACCCCTGTGTCAGAGGCAGTGTTGCCTGATGGTGGCAGCCTGGAGGAGGAGGAGAACACACACCTTGGTTTATCCCATGTGAGGTCCATCTCTTCTCTTTTTCAAAATAATAATAATTTTTATTGATTTTCTTTTCTCATGATAAATATCCAACATCCTTACTAAACATTCATTTTCCAATTTCCCCCCCTCCCTGTTGACTTCCCTCAGCAAACCATTTCTGGTTTGTTACATCAAATGATACCTTCTGCTGTTTCTATATAATACTATGTTATCACATTGTTATACTTCTTGTTCTCTGTAAATAAAATTGTAAATGTTTATTTAAATCCTGCCAATGAGTCCATTTTTTTGTGTTTTTTTTTGTTTTGTTTCTGCAAATATACTGTAAAGGGTTCCCATTCTTTTTCAAAATCACCATTGTCCTTTTCATGCAGTTTGTCCGTTAACTTTGCTAACTCTGCATAGTTCATCAACTTTTCTTGCCATTGTTCTTTTGATGGTACTTCTCCAGTCTTCCAATTTTGGCTATTAAAATTCTTGCTGCTGTTTTAGCATAATAAATAGTGTCCATTTTTCTTTTGGCAACTCCTGTCCTAAAATACCTAACAAAAAAGCTTCTGGTTTTTTTTTGGATAAATGTTATTTTAAACATTTTTTTCAGTTCATTGTATATCATTTCCCAATTTTTAAAAAATAATCTTACAATCCCACCACATGTGATAAAATGTACCTTTCCCTTCTTTGCACCTCCAACAGTTCTTTTGTTCTGTTTTATACATTTTTGCCAGTTTTGCAGGCCTAATGGACCACCTATACATCATTTTCATGTAATTCTCTTTCAACAGTATATAGTCTGTAAATTTCATAGAGGTCCATATCTTCTCCTCACATGGGAGGAGGGTGAAGAGAGTCCTCCTGAAGGAAATATCCCCACAACTTGACAAACCTGATTCTTGTGTGCAGAGAAGTTGCTTAAATGAATGTGTTCTGTATCTGGCAGGCATTTAGAAACACTTATTATTCAGTCCATGCATAGCAGAATGGTGAAAACAGTACAGAAAATATTGGTGATGTCATCGTGGGTCAGCTTTAATATGTGCTCGGTTGGCATACGCACATTATGAAGCTATGAGACTTATGCTTGCTTTTGCTTTAATAAAGATGGCTGGGCATAGAAATGCTGAAGAGATTCTCCTTTTACTTATTAGCCTAGCGATGCATTCTAAAATAGATTTTCGCCTTGAATTGCCAAAACTAAACAGAGTACTGAGCATTATGGATGCCTATTAAGTGGACACCTAAAATATATATTTATGAACATTTCCCACCCGCATTATCATTATACAGATTGAAAGTTGTAATGGTGTTATGTATTTTATTATGTGGTATGTGGTCTACAACTGATCTAATGTCTCAGTTCTGTTACTAATCTATGAACATTAAATTTACTGAAGAATTGTAAGATTTTTTATTAATGGCATAAAAGTCCAATATTACTCCTTCTGGTCTTTGCTAGTTCTTCATCTGGTATTTTCTAGTTTTTAATCTTTCTGCACTGATGGGAGCAGAAAGAATAACTGAAGCATAACTGTCGCATTATAATCTAGGGTTTTTTATGTACACAGAAGGTTTTTTAAAATATTGAATTGCAATCTGACCTTTCATGAAGTGTTTAATTTCCTGCTAAACATTAATGAAGTATTTTATTAGGTCTATACAGAAGTACTAAAATGTCTCAAGAAAATTAACTGAGGTTACGCATGGGTATGCAGGACAATTATTACAAACTAAAGCATTGGACTTGCCATAGCGAAACTTCAATTTGAAACTGAGTCAAAATTTCTCAGGGAAAGAAAAATTGGAGGAAATTTCTGTGATTTCTCTTTTTCTCTTTCATCTAGAAAAAGGCAGTGTCGTTATTCATTAATAATAATAATTATTCGTAATGAATTTTTAAAAATGTTTATAAGGTGAACCAGAGCAGCGCACAAAAACACCAATTTGTTTTTGTTTTTACCTTCCCGCCGGAGTGCTACCTATTTATCTGCTTACACTTTGATGTGCTTTCAAACTGCTAGGTAGGCAGGAGCTGGGACCAAACAATGGGAGCTCACCCCGTTGCAGGGATTCGAACCACCAACTTTCTGATTGGCAAGCCCAAGAGGCTCAGTGGTTTAGACCACAGCACCACCCGAGTCCCTCTTTGTAGTATAAAATTTAGCAAATTGTGATTTGCAGACCCAAACCCTGGGATTCCCAAAGTTCATGTGATTGACTTAGTATTCTACTTGATTACAGATTACAAGATAAATCAACCATTGCACACACACATTGAGCTTCAGAAATGTATTTTTTTGATTAAAACAGGTTTCTGATCGAAAACATGTTAAAACATCATATGCATATGAAAGATGAAGCAAATGTGATTAAACAGTTGTGTTTGTTTACATACCTACTTATTTTGATACAAAATGGCCTTGGGTAATAATCACACTTCACACTCTTCTAACGTGTCTAATATTGGCTAGATTACCTATTCCCTGCTCTCAATGGATGGTCACCATATTAAATTAAATTCTAATAATGGTTCTGTTTGCTCATTCTGAATTATTTCTAACAAATGTTACACATCTGCTTTCAAATCAAAAGACACATTTGGTTCTGTGTTTGAATAAAGAGAGTTAAAATGAATCCGTAGCTTTTTATTTGGTGTTTATTTTCCTTTCTCTCTAGCAAGGAAGGCATGGTATTCCACATTGATGCAAAGTGTCAGGTTTCCCATGCATAGAAAGTTGTGTGTCCCAGATATTTAATATGATTCTAATGTAGACTCCTTTTGATAGTTGTCCACATGTTAGATGTTCCATAATTTAGATTGTCAGCAAACTAATATAACTTGTCAGGAACATAAGAGGAAAAGAATTCATCTAGGCCATGCGGCTTAAATGAAGTACTTTTCTTCTTATAAATATTTATTTTCTGATCCAATCTAAGAGTTACACAAAATCAAACTCCTTTCTTCAGGCGGGAAAGAAGGCATTTGAGAGCACAATGACTCACTGTCCAGTTGGTTGCCCAAGTATTTGCTTCTATTTCTATTCATCAGGTTTCCAATTTTTCCCTTAAATGTGGTGATCAAGGTCTGCAGACTCTGAAAGCTTTTTGCTGCAAATTGCCCGGAATGAACTAGAGAGAACTTCTATTCTGCTTAATGTTTTCTGTGACATGAGCCAATTTAGGATAGACAATTATACAATGTGTTTGCCAGTGTATGGAATCTGTATGGTTGCACACTAAACAATGTTGGTGGTTTGGATCCATTGGAGACAGTTTAGTTATTTGAGATACAGATGTGGTTACTAAATGAACCTTGCCTTTCATCTCTTAAAGAAAATTCTACTTTTTCAACTTGGTACCAAAACAACTTGGTAGATGCTCTAGGACTTTCTGAAGACTTTCTGAAGACTTCAAGACTTTCTGAATGTGTCATCACATTAAACAATTTTTGACGTGTTACCAATATTCAGTGTTTTTTATGGGTTTGCTGTCTTGGAGGGCACTGAAGACCAAGAGGCAAGAATTGAACGGGAGGCAGAAAAAGAATAAGTACTTTGAGGACAGAGACATCTGTAGCACCCAAGGAGCAGTGGGAAGCTTCCTCCATCTCCTGGCTCCATCCATCTCTCTGTGCTACTAGACTGGCCATCTAGTTTGACAGAGCATCCATCTGTGACAATTGCATCCCCAAGGAGCCTGTGTGATTGAATATTATAATTAATAAGGCTTTATTTTTTCAAATGGATGCCCCAGGCATTGGTTCCTGTGCTTTCGTCTGATCCTGGGTTGAATCTCTCTCTCTCTCTGTTTGTGTGTGTAAAGACTCTCTCAATGCAAATCCCAAAAAATGTAGTATAAACACAGACAATTGGGAAACATTGGCCTGCAAGCACTTCAATTGGAGAACAGCCTTTACCAAAGGTGTCATGGACTTTGAAGATGCTCAAACTCAGGATGAAAGGGAAAAACATGCTAAGAGGAAGGCAAGTTTGGCAAACCCTCACCGTGATCAACTCCTGCCCGGAAACCTATGTCCCCACTGTGGAAGGACGTGTGGATCCAGAATTGGTCTCCACAGTCACTTATGGACTCACTGTTAAGACTCTGTTCATGGAAGACAATCTTACTCAGCTATGAGTTATCATCAAAGAAGAAGAAGAGGTGTGTAACAATGGATCAATGCAGCTGCTTGCATTTGTACACTATTTTTGGAAGTGAGGCTTTGGGAGCTGTGATGACCAGCTCCTTCGCTTCAAAATTTGCCACCACACTACAGGAAATACTTCCTCATGCCCTGTCAACATACCTGGTGAGGATGATATGATCTAGGTATCTCTGTGTAAGAAGAAAACAAAAGGAGAGGGACTGACAAGAGACACAGAAAGATGACTTTGTGTTCTGAAAGCATCCTTGGGTGTTGTCTGTCACCGCAGAGACCTGATGTGGAAGTAGGCCGCCTTGGCTGTCTGTTGAAGCGCTTAACTTGTGTCTACCTATGATAAATATTTATTTCTGTAAATACATGCAAATAATACACAACGCCAATAAACCTCTAGTGACCTCCTCCCAGTGAGGGGCATATTTCGTCTCAACTTTGCTAACTGAAGTATACTCGGAAACCTTACAACATTGAAAAGAGTAATCTGTTGACAATTATTTAGTCAAGGTTGGGGGAAAAAACACCAGTTGGGTTTTATGGAAAATTAAACATCCTAGACAGATTCATTTAAAGAATAATGGTCAGTATAGTTACACTTAGCATAATAATGCCCTTTTTTGAAACCCCTGGAACTGCATTAAAATATTCTAAGGAATGAAATTATTTGTCATGTTTTAAAAATCTGGGGCAGGGTGGGGTATGAGAAATGACTGTAGCAGTGCAGGCTATATTAGCTGTAAGCAAAGAATATTGTATATATAGGAGAGATTGGTGTTTAGCTGAGGCAGGCTCTGCAGTCTGTTTCTCAGACAGGCGTTTAACTTTTATAACCCTTGCACAATGAACATCTGGCAAAGTGCTGGACATGAAAAGAACTGGGGTAATTTGCAACACAATGCAGATTCCTTGTGGGCTATTGTATGCCCGCTGACAATGTTGCCTTTTAGAGATGTTTTGAGAAGGGAAGCTGGCTTCGAGGCTTGTGCACTGTAGCTAGCAGTCCAGTGTGAGAAGTTGAGGACTGCTTTGGAACTCTTAAACTTTGGGAACATTTGATTTAATGGGGTGATGTAAACAGAGCAACCTACTGTAGCAGGATACGTTGTGGGGTGGGGAGTCTAAACCACTGAGACTCTTGGGCTTACCAGTCAGAAGGTCAGTGGTTTGAATCCTCATGATGGGGTGAGCTCCCGTTGCTCTGTCCCAGCTCCTGCCAACCTAGCAGTTCGAACAGCCTTGCTGTTGTAACTTCTTGCATTGCAAAGAAAGAGGAAACTTGTGGTAATAAGTCAAGTTAAGAAATCACTGAGAATAGTCAAAAGATAATGACTTATAGTGGTACCTCAGGTTACAGACGCTTCAGGTTACAGACTCCACTAACCCAGAAATAGTACCTCAGGTTAAGAACTTTGTTCAGGATGAGAACAGAAATCACACGGCGCCGGCGTGGCAGCAGCAGGAGGCCCATTAGCTAAAGTGGTACCTCAGGTTAAGAACAGTTTTAGGTTAAGAATTGACCTCCAGAATGAATTAAGTTCTCAACCCGAGGTACCACTGTATTAGGAAGGTTTGTGGGTGACTCGGAACCACAAGGGAAAATGTAGGAGAACAGTTAGAAAACTACAGTGGTACCTCGGGTTACATACGCTTCAGGATACATACGCTTCAGGTTACAGACTCCGCTAACCCAGAAATAGTACCTCAGGTTAAGAACTTTGCCTCAGGATGAGAATAGAAATCGTGCTCCGGCGGTGCAGCGGCAACGGGAGACCCCATTAGCTAAAGTGGTGCTTCAGGTTAAGAACAGTTTCAGGTTAAGAATGGACCTCCGGAACGAATTAAGTACTTAACCTGAGGTACCACTGTATTGTGCTTGCTTAAAAGGGATATGAATATTAGTCAAACCATCCCTGGTGGAGCTAGAGCTAATCTGCATGATCATGGGATGTATGTAATGGAGGGGATACATATCAAGGGGAAAATATGAAACAGGCAGACTGGGAAGTCTGTAAACTGCAGTCTCCTAATCAATAGGAGAATGTAGGGAGGAAATTCAGACTGATTTTGGGTATAAAGTACCTTTGATGTAAATAGGATGGGTCCTCCCTCTTTACAGCATAGGCTGGGGAGTTGCCCGTGTGGTGCTGTTTTGAGAATAAACAACATTTGGTTTTGCCTGGTCTCAGTGTCAGACTCATTCTTCTCACAGAGCAACTGACTCCCTCTGGGGAAGATCCCTGGGGCAAATTTGTCCAACAAAGTGGAAAAAGATGAGAATGCAAACAATGGAGAGGGGGCAATGAAAACCATGCATGGATGTCAAGCAATAGTTTAAAAAGCAACCAGTAGTAAAATATGATGAAGGGCTCAATAGAGTATATGACTTGTACCTGCTGCTTTGTCCACACTCAAGTTGTGTCCCCTAATTTAAATTGCCCGCCCTTAAAGTACAATTGATGGACAATTTGGTTCAGCTTTCCCTTTGTACATAAAAAGTAACAAATGGATAAAATCACAGAGTAAATAAGACATGCATAGATACCATGGATGGAGCGCATTAATTGGTTGTTTCTGCTACAAGGATCAGCAGTTAAATTTGTTAACAATGTGAGCATTTAAACAGCAAATTAAACTAGGCCTCAGAGTTAACAGCCCATTACAAATGAACTGGACAGCACTGAAAATGTACTACGGGGAATGTGAGTATTGACAGTGGGGCAGACCAAAGGGGAGGAGAGCGGAGACAGGCTTTATTTATCTTTACCATAGTGATTTTCGTCTTTCCCTTTCCTTAAAAACACACCACAGTAGACTCAGGATAGCCTGCTGCTTTGGATAAGGAAAGCCTGCTGTTACATAGTAAATCACACCATAATCTTGTATATCCATTTCACACAGGAATCTCTCCACTTTATTGCTCTGGAATCAAACAGAAGTTTGTGCACACACAATAAAACCCTTGAGAGTAGAAAGCGGAAGGCACAGTGCAGGAAAGCTGATATATTTGACATTTGGGGGTAGCTCTGAAGAGATCAAGGAATGATTGGAGCCATCAGAGAACCTTCTGCAGAACTCTCTTGGGGAGCTCACATCATCATCATCATCAGCATCATCATCATCATCATATTTTTATTTATACCCCACCCATCTGGTTGGGTTTCCCCAGCCACTCTGGGCGGCTTCCAACAGAATATTAAAATACAATAGTCTATTAAACATTAAAAGCTTCCCTAAACAGGGCTGCCTTCAGATGCCTTCTAAAAGTCTGGTAGTTGTTTCTCTTTTTGACATCTGGTGGGAGGGTGTGGCGATCACACAGGGTCCCCGGACGTTTGACGGTCTATTGATCCCTGTGCCACCACTGTGATTGCTTCCCCGCTGCCACCAACCCATTTCTCTCAGGTACACATGGAGTCCAGACAGTTGTTAACATTAAACCAAATAAATGAGTTTATTTTATAAGCATTAACAAGTTTATGGTTTCAGATAATTTTTCTTGTCAGTTTCTTCATCTTAGTTTCCTTACCGTCCTATACCTTCCCATTACCTCTGATTATCCCAACTGTCTATCTGACTCCTCTTAACAGATTCTCTCACTCTCTCACATCAAACTATCCTAACCCACAGACGTATCCTCACTCTCCCTTCTCTAACACCTGACTGACTCCTTACAACACTCACTCTAACTCCTCCCCTTGGGTTCCCACTGGCCAATCACTTCACACTCATTTAACCCTTTCCTTATGATGTCACCTAGGAGGGCAAACACCATAGAGGGCGTTCCACAGGGCGGGTGCCACTACTGAGAAGGCCCTCTGCCTGGTTCCCTGTAACTTGGCTTCTCACAGCGAGGGAACCGCCAGAAGGCCCTCAGCACTGGACCTCAGTGTCCGGGCAGAACGATGGGGGTGGAGACATAGAACGTTTGGGCCATGTTCACAAACATTTAAAGCACTTTAAACAGTTGTGGCTCCACCAGAGAACTCTGGGAGCTGTAGTTCGTTAAGGGTGCTGATAGTTGCTGGGGGATAAACTCTTTCCCCTCACAGAGCTACAGTTTTCTTTTCTTTTCTTTTTAATGCCCTTTTATTTTACAGAAATTAAACAAGATGGGTTTCAAATGGAAACATACATCTACATGAATATACAAGATAACACAAAATGAAGTAACACACAAATAAACACGACTTCCCTCCACCCGTGTGTGACTTTTTCTTTTAGATTTAAGATCACTCGTTGTGTTCATAGACTATCTTCTGCCACTGTCTCTGTTTTGCCTATTGTAACCCTTTCCCTTCACCTTGTGGTGTTCTAGTCTTCATATCAATATATCAATACCCCCAAAAATATTTTTTTATATATTTTTTTACGCAACTCCATTCTTCCATTATTTTTTGGTTTGAATTTCCTCTTATGATTGCTGTCAGTTTTGCCATATTTATAAATTCAAAAACATTTCTCTCCCATTCCATTATTGTAGTGACATGTTCCCCTTTCCAATTTTTTGCAGTCAATATCCTGGCAGCTGCTGTTGTGTATAATATAATGATGATGATGATGATGATGATGATGATGATAATAATTTATTTATATCCCACCCTCCCCAGCCAAAGCCGGGCTCAGAGCAGCTAACAACAGTAAAATGATACAACATACTAAAATCATTTCATTATAAAATCAATTCAAATAAGAATATGTTTTTCATATTTTGGGGGATGTCTTCTGTCATCAAACCCAGAAGGAAAGCTTCTGGTTTTTTCTTAAATGATAGTTTAAAAATCTTTTTTAGTTCTTCAGATATATTACACCAAAATTGTTTTATATTCCTACATTCCCACCAAATACGATACATTGTTCCTATTTTCTTTTTACATCTCCAGCAATTTTCATAGTTCCTTGGGAACAGGAATTGATTGTTAAATCACACTGGAAACTGTAGCTTTCTGCCTGCTAAGCTTGCAAGATGTTGAATATGGCTGGGAGATAAGATGCACATGTATGTTGATCCCAACTGTAGAAACTTCAGTTGGATGGGGATAGACTTGCTGCTTTGTTCATTGTTTTTGAAAGGATCCCTTGCAGGATGGGGACCATGCAGCCTTCCAGAGTAAAATAAAAGCGCCAGCAAATGGTTTATGAAATGTGATATCCACAGAAGGAAAGATGTCAGCAGTGAATAAGAAATTCTGCACCGATTGCTCTATAAATGATTGTCCAATTAAGCTCCAAGTCTTATAGTCGGATTGAGACAGAATTCTGGTCTCACTAATCTCCCCGAATAAAGATCATGACATTCATGGGCAGGCAGATATTGTTCAAGTGTGTGTGTGTTGGGGGGGGGGGGGAAACTATGCTAGAATTAACACCGAGATAATATAGTTTCAATCTTATGCACAGCCAGCAGCAAAGTTAATAGCGAAAAATATGTGGAGAAAGAATACAGGCCATTTCAACCCTTGTTCTGCAACACTAAAGCATCATCACACAGTTCCAGTTGCCACTTATCATCACCTTCTAAACCAGGGGTCAGCAAACATTTTCAGCAGGGGGGCCGGTCCACTGTCCCTCAGACCTTGTGGGGGGCTGGACTATATTTTGGAAAAATAAAATAAAAATGAACGAATTCCTATACCCCACAAATAACCCAGAGATGCATTTTAAATACAGTGGTACCTCGGGTTACAGACGCTTCAGGTTACAGACGCTTCAGGTTACAGACTCTGCTAACCCAGAAATAGTACCTCGGGTTAAGAACTTTGCTTCAAGATGAGAACAGAAATTGTGTGGCTGTGGCGTGGTGGCAGCCGGAGGCCTCATTATCTAAAGTGGTACCTCAGGTTATGAACAGTTTCAGGTTAAGAATGGACCTCCGAAATGAATTAAGTTCTTAACCTGAGGTACCACTGTACAGTAAAAGCACACATTCTACTCATTTAAAACACCAGGCAGGCCCCACAAATAACCCAGAGATACATTTTAAATAAAAGGACACATTCTACTCATGCAAAAACACGCTGATTCCCAGACCATCCGCGGGCTGGATTTAGAAGGATGGGCCGGATCTGGCCCCCAGGCCTTAGTTTGCCTACCCATGCTGTAACCTAAACTGGGATTGGATTAATCCCAGGCTGGTTCAGCCCCATCTTCTCTCAACCCATTTTGGGTCTTTCTGCTGCTGGTGGCACTGTGTCAGGAGTCCAGGTTCCCAGCTTGATAACACAGTAAGCATAGGTAATTAAAAAGGAGGATTTATTCCAAAAACAAACAGATAGCTCCGGATGGCTCTAACAAAGCCTCCAGCATCATTACACAAGATGACCCTTCTGAAGACTGCTTCGAGCATTGATAGAAGATATTGAACTTACAACCCTTAAACGTCTCTTGTTTTCTTTCCTGTCTAGCAGCCCTCCCATTTGCCAGCTCTTTGGACTCAGAGGATCAGCTCCAACCTCTTCCTGTTCTGAGAGGCTGTCTTTGAGTTTGTTTGTTCCGTTTTGTGCTTCCTGCGAACTCTGGCTGTGTTCTAACCTGCTCTCAGCTACTGCCTTATCAGTCTCTCCGTCAAGGTCAGGAAGAGCTGAAGTCTGCAGCTGTCGGCTCTCCCCTGCCTGACTAACATCTAAGCCTCTCTGTTCCTGGCTGCGTTCTGCTGTTGGCTGCAAACCTTTGCTTGGAGCTGGCTCATTCCTGACACACTGTTACCCATACATCCAACATGAAGTAGCGGGGACTCCATACCAGTGGGGTGATGCTTGTGTGGATTTCTTTCTCTCCAGAGCATTTTGATCTGGTAACAACCTACCCTCCTTCTCTATCCATCTCTGTCCCTAAGGCAAAAATAGGAAGGACTTTAAAGAGAGGAATTTCTGGATAAATCTAGGAAAGATGTAATAGCATGGCCTTATTTTTAGTTTAAGAAACTACTTGCAATGCAGAGGATCTTGTGTGATTTGAATTTTGCTCATTAGCCTTCTGTACTTTGAAGGCTCATTTCTCCGGCACATTTCATCCCACCATCTTTAGTGAAGAATGTCGGTACTTTGCTGCTAGCTAAATCTGACCTCACATGCAGGACCTATCACTGAAATCAGATGGATGTTTCTCTTTCATATTATTAGTTTTTTGGGGGTAAAAGAGGACTCTTAAGAAGAGGAGGTATCAATTCATGCAATGAAAGTATTCATTCATGCAGCACATAGTTAAACTATGGAACTGGCTCCCAATCTGGATGTCTTTAAAAAGGGGATTGTACAAATTGATAGAAGAAGGGGCTATTGAAAATTACTAGCCATAGTGGCAATGCTCTACCTCCACAGTTGGAGGCAGTAATCCTCAACTAAACCAATTATTTCTGAAGGGGTTTTAAAGTTTTTGCCGTATTTATGTTTTGCAGGGGCACTGGAGCCCTCATGTGGTAGGAAAGATTAAAAAATAATAGCCAATAGTCGCTTTCCAATGAAGCAGTTATATTTAAAGGGCTTTTGATGTTATGGTTGAGGATGCATAAGAGTGCACTGGAGGTCTCTTGCGGGATGAAATGAGTAATTAAAAAATACCCTTTTTTATCTAGCTGAAGCAGTTATTCTCTTTTTTCAGGTGTTCAATTTTAGCTTTCTTCTGCATTGCACAGGAGTCTTTGTGAGCTTCTGTAGAAACACAGCCCAATATGTTTTGGAAGCTGATCTTTTATTTGTTCTAGATTTATAAAAGTCAAAGAAATGAAAGACCTTTTTCTTGCGCAAAACCCATTATCAGCGTTCCGGAATTCTCTTTCTTGTTAGGAGATAAGCAGAAGTTGAGCTGCAACAGAAACGCATAATAACAACAGAGTGGAACTGTCGGAATCTGAGTGTGCTTAGATCTGATTTTCAAACAACTAGCAAATGATACATACGGGTCCAGATTCCAGATACAAGTGTTTTGTTAAATCACAGAGGCCCCTTAGTGCAGCTACTTTGAAACTGAATGAAATGGAGAGGTATAAATCATGTCTGTTGGACTTTCATGTGTCCAGACCTCATGAGGTTGAAACCCATGGACAGCAATTCCATGGGGTTATGGAGAGATCAGACAGGCTGTTTTCCATCATATGTTGAACATCGAGAAAACAAAAGGAATGAGATACAGGTCTTTCAGAGTGCTAGAAGCAGATAATTTGCTCTGCTAGGCACTGTGTACCTTTGGGGTTGACTCCCCCTCCAGAAGAAAGGAGAGCCTTTAAGGCAGAGGTGGCCAATCTCAGGTTCAGATGGCAGATCAAGAGAGCTTGACTTGCACTCAGTGTTAAGGTCTGGATCAGGCTTCCTCAACCTCGGCCCTCCAGATCTTTTTGGCCTACAACTCCCATGATCCCTAGCTAGCAGGACCGGTGGTCAGGGATGATGGGAATTGTAGTCTCAAAACATCAGGAGGGCTGAGGTTGAGGAAGCCTGGTCTAGATCTACTGTCTTCACAGACTGAACCAATGGCTCTTGTGGCATATTTGCACTCTTCCCATGGTGCAAGTACACTTAGAATAGTTCTGGTTAACTGGAAAAAGGTCCTGGAAAGGGCAACCAAAGTGTTCTCAGGGTGGAGCAACTCACCTACGAGAAAAGGCTACCACACTCGAGACTTTTTAGTCCAGAGAAATGTCTAGTAAAAACGGACATGAACAAGGTGTAAAAAGTTATTGGAGAAAGCAGGTAGCAGTAAGTTTTTCTGCCACTCTCGCAATGCTGGAACTTAGGGACATCTGATGATGTTGGAAGCTTGAGGACAGACAAAACAAAGTATTATTTCCCTACTAAACATCTTCCAATGTAATAATGCCCACTCACATCATAAAGAGCTCATAACACCATATAACATATAACACCGGTCTTGAAAGACCTACACTGGCTCCCAGTACGTTTCCGAGCACAATTCAAAGTGTTGGCGCTGACCTTTAAAGCCCTAAACGGCCTCGATCCAGTATATCTGAAGGAGCGTCTCCACCTCCATCGTTCTGCCCGGACACTGAGGTCCAGCGCCGAGGGCCTTCTGGCGGTTCCCTCACTGCGAGAAGCCAAGTTACAGGGAACCAGGCAGAGGGCCTTCTTGGTAGTGGCGCCCGCCCTGTGGAATGCCCTCCCACCAGATGTCAAAGAGAAAAATAACTATCAAACTTTTAGAAGACATCTAAAGGCAGCCCTGTTTAGGGAAGCTTTTAATGTTTAATAGGTTATTGTATTTTAGTGTTTTGTTGGAAGCCGCCCAGAGTGGCTGGGGGGACCCAGCCAGATGGGCGGGGTATAAATAATAAATTATTATTATTATTATTATTATTATTATTATTATTATTACCCACCTACTCTCAGCAGTGAGGACAGCACTGTTGCATTCAGGCACTCCTTGCAGACTCCCCATAGGCAACTGGTTGGCCACTTTGACACCAGAAAGCTAAAACAGATGTTTGGCCTGTTCCACCAGGGGTCTTCTTGTGTTCTTATGTGGTGATGTGTTTATGGGGGTGGGGGTGAGGAGAAGGCATGACAATGGACTGTCACTTTTCCTACCACACCAGCCATCATGCATATCACAACAGGATACATATTGCTCCCTAGGCCAGTATCTGAACCAATATTCACAGCAGCATTTCATATTCACCTTTGCCTTCTAGGTGCTGCACAGATATTATCATGCCAAAATTGTCAGATGGGGTAGCGGAAACTGATTTTGTCTTTTCATCCATTTCCTTAAAAAAAAAGTCCATAGCAGTGCATTATAGCAATATTTCACCATAACGAAATTCAGGTAATGTTCATTGACACACACATTTATTGAGCCGGATATTGCTACACAAGGAGCGAGGGAAGGAGAACTCAAAGTCAAAAAGGGCATTGAACTTTGAAACATTTGTGTGCCTTTGCATTCAGCCGCAGTTGTGATCAGTGCTTCTCGAAAGCATCTTATGCTGGAAAAACACATTTGCTAGTCATAAGTAGTTGCCACTTGACACAGACACCTTGAAGCTCGCTATAGCCAATGGCTAAAACTAAGTGCTTGACGCGATCCCATTGTATTCAAGTTTTCTTTTCCCCTGGAAACTGCACCCTACAAAGTGGGGAGGAAACAGAGCACAACAACAACATGTTGTGCCTTTTGTTTTACTCAATATTCCAAGGGAGAGAAAGAGTTGGGTCTGTGGTTTTCATGGTCAGACTTCCAATAAAGTCTACTTCTTTCCCCACAGTAAGCATTGTTAGTTTCGGAGCACTGTTGTATTAAACCCTATGGATGCCCCTAGGCAGTCAAAATCTCGGGGGCCCCTTTGTGTGTGTGGTCTAGTGGGATAACATTGAACCGAGAAAGCTTGATGGAGAACAGCAACAACCAGGAAAAGATAGACATAACATTTTACAAGGACAGGAAGAAATACCACGGACAGAATAACTGCCACACAGGAAGAACAAGGATCTAGTTTGAGTGCTTCACTTGTAGTTCTGTAAATCATTTAATGTGTCAACACAAATGGAAGCTATTAATATTGCAGTTGTTGTATAAGGGATTGTTTTTCTGACCAGAATGTAATTGAAATTAATAAGATTTTGGAACGCAGAAATAAAGAAAATCATCAAACTATCGAATGTAGCACATGAGGGGCCACCTAAATTATATAATTCAGTATTAGAATGATTGGTATTAGTAATTGTATTATAATTTGGAATTGTTATAATGAGGCTATTATTGGATGTAGTTGAAAATTAATAAAAAATATTATTGAAAAGAAAGAAAGGTTGATTGTAATTTTCTTTCAATCAAATCAGTATTTTCCCGAGTATAAGACACCCCCATGTATAAGACGCCTCCTATTTTTGGTGACTCCAAATTAAGAAAACACCCCTCAGCACTACCCGTGTATAAGACGAGCCCCAATTTTAAACCTATTTTTTTGTTAAAAAAACCTAGTCTTATACACAGAAAAATACAGTATTTTGATTTGATGTCGCGAGACCCCTGGGGCCCATAGGTGCCTTACTATTATGAATGATTAGAAGTGTACTGCCAGAGCAATTCTACACCAGTAGGGACTCTTCGGGGTGCTATAGCTTATGCTGGCTCTTGCCAGTCCAGAATCTTGGCCCAGACCACTGTGGTATCATTGCAGAGTACGCTATGTGCCTGGTTACCTACCTTCCATGTGCGCATGATGGAATGCCCTGGGAGGGAAAGGATATATTTGCACATAGGTCTAATCCAAGGATAGACAAATGAGATCTCATCCCAGTGTAGTATTTAGTGCACTGTATGTCTTTTATTAAGGGATGCGGGTGGCACTGTGGGTTAAACCACTGAGCCTAGGGCTTGCTGATCAGAAGGTTGGTGGTTCGAATCCCCACGACGGGGTGAGCTCCTGTTGCTCGGTCCCTGCTCCTGCCAACCTAACAGTTCGAAAGCACATCAAAGTGCAAGTAGATAAATAGGTACCGCTCTGGCGGAAAGGTAAACGGCGTTTCGGTGTGCTGCTCTGGTTCGCCAGAACCGGCTTGGTCATGCTGGCCACATGACCCGGAAGCTGTACGACGGCTCCCTCGGCCAATAAAGCGAGATGAGTGCCGCAACCCCAGAGTCGGTCACTACTGGACCTAATGGTCAGGGGTCCCTTTACCTTTATGTCTTTTATTACCCAGTCCTCTTCAGCTTCCAGAAAGAGAATATGTTCTGCTGGGGGCTGATAGATGAAAGGGGGAGGCAGCAGAGGTGGAGCTGGGTACATTGCAAAGGTTTTCAATGAATGCTTGCCAAGCCTCAACCCTTTGCGCTTGCCTGGAATGCTCACAAGGGCTTGCTGATATATCAGAATCCCACATGTCCAAACCCAGATTTTTTGCAGTCCCCCAACATCGCTGCGTACAGCAGCAGAATTGCACAGGGAAATAACTATCCTGTATTTTTGACCTATTTTATGATCATCTTCTGCATGTTGCAGCCCATATAAGACAAGAACTAGGGTTTTAAAATGACCTCAAACCACTGAACATTTTTGAGAACTGTAATGAAAGAAGGCCCTGACCTGTGCACATGAAGTTAGCAAAGCTTATACATTGAACACAAAGACTAAGATGCTGTGTATTAAGTTATTACATGTAGCATTTCCAGCCCCTGAAATGTTCATTTTCTGAAGTGACATGTTTGGAGTCAAATAAGTCACATTAAACATGCTTCAACCCTCAGGCTACTACTACAGGACTACAAACCTTTTAAAAAAAAAAATAATATTCAATGTCAAAAGAACGTATTCACAATACACATCTTTCATCCATCACTATCCTTCTCTTGTGAATTTCATGGGGTTTGTGAGTCTAAAGTTTCCTAGATCAAACCTGCAGTCAAATTCACTTAGCCATGGGATGTTGCCATTGAGCTGAGAGAATGAAAAGAAGCGTCTGTAACAATGCAATGTAAATTCAGATATCCTAAGGTTTAGAGGTAAAAGAAAAAAAATCAAACATTTATGATAGTGAGCGCAGTGCTGTGTGATATAGTTAAAGCTGAAATGTGGCTTCTTTAGTAACACTGCTTTTGTATTACTTGGATTTTCTGTAACGCATCTGTGGGGGCTGAAATTCTCTGTGCTTGTTATCATCCCAGGTAAGATTTGGAAGTAATATAGAAGGAAAAAGTTGAATACAATGGTTCTTTGTGCAGATGCATTTTTTTTAAACCTCAAGTAACTCCTCCTAGAAAAACAAAAAAAGCCCACACACATTTTGATATGTTTTCTTTTTGTAAGAGGGAGATTTCTCAGTTAGGAGGACTTCTCCTTCATACTTTCTCTAGTACATGATATAGACATCAACAGGCTTCCTCACAAAAGATGCTGGCTTGGATCCTAAGTCAACGTACTGACGTTCATGGAAGGAAAGTTTCTTGTATCTTTTTCACCACCCATATCACTAGAAAGTTTGAAATCCAGGATTTCAGACACTACTCTTCTCTCATCTTTTGCTGCAGATGCAGGAAATTGAACCTGGAACCTGCAGAGCGTTGGCCTTTTCCTGCGTTGGCCAGACCATCTTCCAAATGGCAAAGACAAAATTGGTGCCTTCATTCATTCTCTGCCTTTTGGAACTAGGTGCCCAAGATGAAAAGCATAGCAAAATTAACAGGATAAAGCAGCACCTAAAGAAAAACAACAGCTTTGTAGAGTGAGCTGGTCCCCTCTACTCTCAACTGAGCCTAAGTGTCACATGACAGATTTGCTAATAAGTCCCAAAGCGTGTTCTCCTTCATGGAGAGCACGTGTTGCGGTGGGGGCTAACAAGACACCCCACTGTTGCTGGGCGGGAAAAGAGGTTGGCCATCATTATCATTGAGCTTTACTTGTTGCTGGGGAGATTTATATTTTGTGACTGACAGCCATAGCCTTTAAATACCCTGCGAGCAGTGTTGAGCTTCCTCTTTTTGCTGCACGCATCGGATCACCTGCCCACCCTCCCTATTTTCAGGGTTGTTCACTTGACCTTGCTATGTCTGTCATGGGGTCATCTGCTTTTGGGGCAGGGGCCTGGTAGGAATTTTGTCCATTTGGCTGATTGGCTGGTTTTATTAATTGGTTGGTAGAGTGGTATGGATTGGCTGTGCCTACCCCTCTGAAATGCTGCTGCTGCAAGGGTATTCCATTAAAGGAATCCAGGGGCTCGCCATGCTTTTGTCCGAACCCCTGTCAAGGGGCTAGGGCTATGCAAGAGCCCCTGGGAGCATTTGGGGAGAGGTGGGGGCATGGTACCCAGCTCCGTCTCTCTCCCCAAATGTTTTCCCTTACTGACTTCACGTGCGTGCGAATGTGAGTCTGTCCCCATGCGGGGTCAGATAGTCGCAACCAATGCCTAAGCAACCACTCACATTTCTTGTAATTTTAATAAAGTTGTGGCCAAAATTATGCCAAAAACTAAAATCAAGTGTCATTTGTGTTTTATTTGGGGGGTGTCTTGGGGACCTTGACACGCAACTCTGCAACTTCACATTGTAATGGTAAAGATACCAAAATGTGGCAGCTGAGATGCGTTTCAGAATGTCCTGCCTGATGTACTGGTTATGATGGTGTAATTTGATGTGTACTTAATTCTCTTGTTTTTAATCTGTCATGTGTCCTATTGTCACATTATGTCAAGAACTTGACCGTGTAAGGACTTAAGCTGGGAGCATACTCAAGCATTCATATTGTATTGCTGTCTTGAAAGTATTGATTCACGTCATGCTTGATGATGTGTTTATGTGCAATAAATTCCCCATATTTTATTGTCAACTTCATTAAGATCCATAACCATATCCAGTGAACAACAATGGCTGAGGGCTTTTAAGTATAAGCTAGTTCTAGCACACACTTTTAAAAGTCTATGAATTTTGCGAGAGCTTGCTCTGTGAATGAAATTATGGAATTGCCTTAGTTGGAGAACTTTACCATTTTACAGCTCTGATATTGTCACACATCAAATGTATCTAAACTGGCCTGGGCTCTGAAAAAATACCAAAAAATGTAACCCACTAAAGTTCACTAAGAGTAGACCCATTGAATTTAACTGGCCTAAGTTAGCCACATATATTTCAATGGGCCTTCTCTGAGTATGACTAATGCTGGATACAACCTGAAGCTTTCAAAACACTATTGCTCTTAGGCAGAAGTCATATCTACACAGTGTGTGATATGATGAATATCAAATAAGAATGAACAACTACAGTGCAAATCTCACCTGTGCTATTCATTGCTTTTGAAGAAATTCTGCTTGAATATAGCAGTTTAACAATATGATCTAGCTTTGACAGCACATTGCCTGAGGCAGCTTTGGCAGCTAGTTAAAAAGAAAAGCAGAGATTCATATTTTTTCCAAGATCATAGAGCAAATCAGAAATGCAATAGTACTCTTAGAAGATCTTCCCAAACTCCACATTATGTGCTTGTCCTAGTTCAAGACAGTTCATGACATTAGGAACATTTTTTGTTTGTAATGTGCTTATGTATGTTCATTGTTGGCGTCACAATCTGGGACTGTTCATGTGGGGCTTCCAAGTCTCTGTCCTCATCTGGTCCAAGCTTCTGAGCAACTGGAGGTAAGTTTTCCCTCATCACTGGTTTGGGCTCAAAGCTAGGAGCTGGAGCACAATAACCTGGTATGGGTTGAGGTCAATGACCATAATTTTTTTTAAATTATTATTTAATTTTTATTTATTTTTTGTTTAAAAATTTACAGATCTTATAGCGTCTTTTTCCTTTACAGTTACATACAGTACATAATCTATTTTTCTTTCTATACATATTTATAATTTTTACACATCACTTGGGAAGACAGGCGAACAAATGTCAGTATACTGGAAGAAACAAAGATCACCAGTGTCGTAGCAATGATTCTTCAACATCAACTTCATTGGACTGGTCATGTTGTGCGGATGCCTGATTATCGTCTTCCAAGGCAGCTACTCAATTAAGAACTTAAAAATGGAAAGCGTAATGCTGGTGGTCAACAAAAGAGGTTTAAAGACTCTCTCAAGGCAAATCCCAAAAAATGTAGTATAAACACCAACAATTGGGAAACACTGGCCTGAGACCACTCCAATTGGAGAAGAGCCTTTACCAAATGTGTCATGGGCTTTGAAGACGCTCGAACTCAGGATGAAAGGGAGAAACTAAGAGGAAGGCACATTTGGCAAACCCTCACTGTGATCAACTCCCGCCCGGAAACCTATGTCCCCATGTGGAAGGACGTGTGGATCCAGAATTAGCCTCCACAGTCGCTTACAGTCAC